>NW_027362785.1:11736653-12336653 GCF_046119375.1 Phyllobates terribilis | reverse complement strand
AACTGAGTGTACGGAGGAGACCGACACTACAGCGGGATACAGGAGCGGGTCTGGGAATACGGCCCCCAGAGAGGCAATAGGCTGAGGACGCACAAGGGGTGTGCCTGCAGCAGGTACAAAAAGCAGGAAGTGATCGGGCGCCACCCTTAAGCCGCAGACACAGAGACAAACAGACAGCATGGAGGGAAGCCAGAGAGACACCCTGGACTGGAGATCAAGTGCGCGCTCTTGCACAGTGGAAGATGGACCACTATGCAAGGACGCCGCCAGGTATGTTACATTATATACAGGGGAAGACACTATTATTATACACAGGGGAGGACATTATTATTATATACAGGGGAGGACAGTATTATTATACACAGGGGAGTACACTATTATTATATACAGGTGAGGACACTATTATTATATACAGGGGAAGACACTATTATTATACACAGGGGAGGGCATTATTATTATATACAGGGAGGACACTATTATTATATACAGGGGAGGACACTATTATTATACACAGGGGAGGACACTATTATTACATACAGGGGAGGACACTATTATTATATACAGGGGAGGACAGTATTATTATACACAGGGGAGGATACTATTATTATACAGAGGGGTGGACACTTTTATTATACACAGGTGAGGACACTATTATTATACACAGGGGAGGACACTATTATTATATACAGGGGAGGACACTATTATTATATACAGTGGAGGACACTATTATTATACACAGGGGAGGACACTATTATTATACACAGGGGAGGACACTAATATTATACACAGGGGAGGACACTAATATTATACACAGGGGAGGACACTATTATTATATACAGGGGATGACACTATTATTATATACAGGGGAGGACACTATTATTATACACAGGGGAGGACACTATTATTATACACAGGGGAGGACACTATTATTATACACAGGGGAGGGCACTGTTATTATATACAGGGGAGGACACTTATTATACACTGGGGAGGACACTATTATTATACACAGGGGAGGACACTATTATTATATACAGGGGAGGACATTATTATTATATACAGTGGAGGACACTATTATTATACACAGGGGAAGACACTATTATTATACACAGGGGAGGACATTATTATTATATACAGGGAGGACACTATTATTATATACATGGGAGAGCACTATTTTTATATACAGGGGAGGACACTATTATTGTTACAACTCTCCTGTTAGTTTTTTTTTAGTTTGCTGGTCACATGATCATTTTGCCTATTTAATCCGGCTCCGCCCTCCTGGCTTTGCTGGACTTCATTTGTATTTACTACTGTTGAGCTAGCTTGTTGCTCTGTTGCCGTTCTCTGTTAGTTTTGCTAGGTCTTCTGACCCCTATGCCTTTTTGTTGTGTGTTTGTCTTTGACTGCTGCTATTTCTGCTAGGAGGTGTCCAACTTTTCCCAGTCCCTAGTTCTTGTAGGGATCCCTCCCTCACATCTATAGGTCTGCGTTCAGACTAGCCGAGGACTTTAGCGGGTCTGATCGCAGGATCAGGTTCCCCGTTACATTGTAGGGATCTAGTTTAGTTCTATTGTAGGGACAGATCTCCTGTCTTTCCTTAGTCCCTGTAGCAGATCATAACAGTAAGTCCAGCCATAAAAAAAATAAAAAATAAAAAATTTCTCTAAGGAAAGACCTCCAGTTTTCCATCATGGTCTCGGTGCAAGATTTGGCTCAACGCTTGCAGGGACTCTCTCTGGAGGTGGCCAAGCTCCAACAACACGTGAGTAGCTGTTCTGGAGCGCATTTTGTGGAACCTAAGGTACGTCTGCCTGATCTATTTTTTGGTGAACAACAAGATTTTTTTTCTTTTAAAAATGCTTGTCTATTATATTTTCGTTTGAGACCCGGATCCTCTGGTGATGAATCACAGCGCATAGGGATCATAATGTCACTTTTGCGCAAAGATCCTCAGGGATGGGCCTTCTCTCTCCAACCTAGTGATCCATGCTTTAGATCAGTGGATAGTTTTTTTTCTGCTTTGGGTTTGTTGTACGATGATCCTGATCGTGTCTCATCTGCTGAGTCTGAATTGAGACGTTTGAGGCAGGGATCAGGTAATGTGGAAAAATATTGTTCTCACTTCCGTCGGTGGTCTGCCCAGGTGGGGTGGAACGATTCAGCTTTGAAAAGCTTGTTTCTTGCAGGGCTATGTGAAAGGGTAAAGGATTTACTGATTGCTTATCCCACACCTGGAAACTTGCAGGAGGCAATGCAATTAGCTATACGGGTGGACAGGAGACTGCGTGCAAGGGTTAATGAGAGCAAATCCTCTGCTATGTCAGCTTCGAGTCCTGAGAGGTTCAGTGCTGACAATGGTGAGCCGATGGAAATTGGGGCGATGGCACACCGCTCTCAGGAAAAAGACCGCAGGCTTTCTGAAGGCTTGTGCTTCTATTGCGGAAATTCTGGTCATTTTATTAAGAGCTGTGTGCTTCGTAAGAAGAAAGAAAAAAAAATGGTCAGTCATGCTCGTATTGCCTGTTTAAATTCTAAGGGAGTATTCCTATCTGCCACTACTGCTGCTCAGGATGAATTAATTGAATTTCGGGTATTTGTGGATTGTGGTTCTACTCTGAATGTGATTGATGGGGGATTCTTGGAAAAACTTAGATTAGAACCTAAAACTTTGTCATCCCCTATTGCTGTGGTTTTTGTTGATGGCTCTCCCTTGAAGAGTGTTACTCACAAGGTCTGTGAGTTTCCCCTCACTATTAATGGTATTCATCAAGAGAATTTGGATTTGGTGGTATTGGATAATTTGCCTTCTCCAGTAATATTGGGGTTACCCTGGTTAAAATTGCACAATCCTGTACTGGATTGGTCTACCAATGAAATTAAGTCCTGGAGCCCTAAGTGTTATGACAAGTGTTGTAACGGGCGTATTGCAGCTTTGGATAGGGGAGAATTGCCTGTTCCTATTCAGGATTTTTGGAGAGTTTTTTCTGAGGAGGAGTCGCAGGTTTTGCCTCCCCATAGAGACTATGATTGTTCTATTGAATTTGTCCCTGGAGCGACTCTTCCTAAAAGTCGTTTATTTAATCTTACTATTCCTGAGAGGAAGGCTTTGGAGGAATACATACAGACAAGTTTGGCCGCCGGTCACATTAGGCCTTCCAAGTCTCCTGTGGCTGTTGGATTTTTTTTTGTAAAAAAAAAAGATGGCGGTTTACGTCCTTGTCTGGACTTTCGTGAGATTAATAAAATTACTGTACGCAATCCTTACCCACTGCCATTGATTCCTGATCTGTTTAACCAGTTAATGGGGGCCAAGTGGTTCTCTAAAATTGACCTTAAGGGGGCATACAATCTGTTGCGCATGAAGGAGGGTGATGAATGGAAGACTGCTTTTAACACTCCTGTGGGTCATTTTGAGAATCTGGTGATGCCTTTTGGTCTTACCAATGCTCCAGCATTTTTTCAGAACCTTATTAATGACATCCTTAGACCTTTGATTGGTAAGAATGTGGTTGTGTATTTGGATGACATTTTGATTTATTCGCCGGATCTGGAGTCTCATTGGCGGAGCGTACGTGAGGTATTACAGTTATTAATGGACAATTCGCTTTTTGCTAAGCTGGAGAAATGTGAGTTCGCTGTGCAGAGAATTAGTTTTTTGGGCTACATTATCTCCAGCGATGGTTTTGAGATGGACCCGGTGAAGGTTCAGGCTGTGCAGGAATGGCCTAGGCCTATTGGTTTGAAATCGATACAGAGGTTTTTGGGTTTCGCCAATTATTACAGAAAATTCATAAAAAATGTTTCTATTATTGTCAAACCGCTGACCGATCTCACCAGGAAAGGTGCTAATGCGGTTCAGTGGTCTTCTGAGGCCATTGAAGCTTTTGTGTTTCTAAAGGAGAGGTTCACCTCTGCCCCCATCCTTATGCAGCCTGATGTGACTAAGCCGTTTTTGGTTGAGGTTGATGCTTCTTCGGTGGGGGTCGGTGCGGTGTTGTCTCAGGAAAGCAAGGATGGAGTACATCCCTGTGCCTTTTTTTCAAAAAAATTTTCTGAGACTGAACTTAATTACGATATCGGTAATCGGGAATTGCTGGCGATTAAACTCGCATTTGAACACTGGCGTCATCTCTTGGAAGGTGCTGAATTTCCCGTTCAGGTTTTCACTGATCATAAAAATCTGATCTATCTTGATGCTGCCAAGCGCTTGAATGCCCGTCAGGCTAGGTGGGCTCTTTTTTTTTCGCGGTTTAATTTTTCCATTACTTACATCCCGGGTACCAAGAATGTTAAAGCGGATGCTTTGTCTCGCAGCTTTTCTCCCATGGTCGGTGTTGAGGAGGAAGAGAGCATTTTACAAGAAGGTGTTGTGATTGCTGCTTTGGACTCCGTTTTGGAGGATGAGATTCTTAAAGCTCAGGAGAATGCCCCATCTAACACTCCCCATGGGAGGTTGTTTGTGCCTAGAACCTTTAGGAGAGATTTGTTTGTTGAGTGTCATGAGTCTCGGTTGGCAGGTCATCCAGGAATTTCTGAGACCAAGAGACTTGTGGGTCGCAGTTTTTGGTGGCCTGGATGGCAGAAGGAAGTCATTAAGTGGGTGCGCCAATGTACTGTGTGTGCTAGATCCAAGTCTTCGCATGCTCCTGCTGCGGGGTTGCTTTGCCCTCTGGAGGTTCCTAGTGCGCCTTGGACACATCTGGCTATGGACTTTATTACTGACCTTCCCCCCTCTGAAGGTTTCACGGTCATCTGGGTGGTCGTGGACCGTTTTAGCAAGATGTGTCACTTGGTTCCCTTCATCAAACTGCCTTGCGCTAAGACACTCGCTAAGGCGTTTGTCAAGGAAATTGTCAGACTACATGGTGTTCCTACTGACATTGTTTCTGAGAGGGGACCTCAGTTCGTGGCTCGTTTTTGGCGTGCCTTTTGTGACAGGTTGGGAGTTCATTTGTCGTTTTCATCCGGATATCATCCTGAGTCTAATGGCCAGACAGAAAGGAAGAACCAGGATGTTGAGCAGTTCTTGCGTTGTTTTGTGGCGGACAATCAAGAGGGGTGGTCTGAGTTTCTGCCACTTGCTGAATTTGCTCTTAACAACCATACATCCTCTTCTGCTGGGTGTTCGCCTTTTTTTTTGTTGTTCTGGGAGACATCCGTCTTTTGGGTCATTTTCCAAATTGGTTTCGGCTGTGCCTGAGGAGGAGAGTTTTTCCGGTGATTTGGAAAGAGTTTGGACGGATGTGCGTGGTAATCTTCAGGAGGCTAACAAGAAATCTAAGAGGTACTTTGATAGGAAACGGCAAGAGGTTTTGTTTGCTGTTGGTGACATGGTTTGGTTGTCCTCTAAGAATCTGCGATTGAGGATTCCTTCTAAAAAATTGGGTCCCAAGTTCGTAGGGCCCTTTAAGGTGCTTCAGGTAGTTAACCAATCTGCTGTTAGGCTGGAGGTTCCTACGTACTGGAGGATTAATCCGGTGTTTCATGTTTCTCTGTTGAAAAAAGCTGATGTGTCGGATGGTGACGCCTCTGCCACTGTTCCTCTGGTGGTGGAGGACGGGGAATATGAAATTTCCCGCATCCTAAATTCTAGACGGTATAGAGGGAGTTTGCAGTATCTCGTCGCTTGGAAGGGTTTCGGACCTGAGGATAACTCATGGGTGAGGGCGGATGATGTTTCTGCTCCCAGACTTGTCCGAGCGTTTCACAGGAGGTTTCCTGGTAAGCCTGGGCCTAGGGGATCCGGAGGATCCTCTTAGAAGAGGGGGTACTGTTACAACTCTCCTGTTAGTTTTTTTTTAGTTTGCTGGTCACATGACCATTTTGCCTATTTAATCCGGCTCCGCCCTCCTGGCTTTGCTGGACTTCATTTGTATTTACTACTGTTGAGCTAGCTTGTTGCTCTGTTGCCGTTCTCTGTTAGTTTTGCTAGGTCTTCTGACCTCTATGCCTTTTTGTTGTGTGTTTGTCTTTGACTGCTACTATTTCTGCTAGGAGGTGTCCAACTTTTCCCAGTCCCTAGTTCTTGTAGGGATCCCTCCCTCACATCTATAGGTCTGCGTTCAGACTAGCCGAGGACTTTAGCGGGTCTGATCGCAGGATCAGGTTCCCCGTTACATCGTAGGGATCTAGTTTAGTTCTATTGTAGGGACAGATCTCCTCTCTTTCCTTAGTCTCTGTAGCAGATCATAACAATTATTATATACAGGGGAGGACACTATTATTATATACAGGGGAGGACAGTATTATTATACACAGGGGAGGATACTATTATTATATAGAGGGGGAGACACTATTATTATATACAGGGGAGGACATTATTATTATACACAGGGGAGTACACTATTATTATATACAGGGGAGGACACTATTATTATATACAGGGGAGGACACTATTATTATATACAGTGGAGGATACTATTATTATACACGGGGGAGGACACTATTATTATACACGGGGGAGGACACTATTATTATATACAGGGGATGACACTATTATTATATACAGGGGAGGACACTATTATTATACAAAGGGGACGACACTATTATTATACACAGGGGAGGACACTATTATTATATACAGGGGAGGACACTATTATTATACACAGGGGAGGGCACTATTATTATATACAGGGGAGGACACTATTATTATATACAGGGGAGGACACTTATTATACACAGGGGAGGACACTATTATTATACACAGGGGAGGACACTATTATTATACACAGGGGAGGACACTATTATTATATACAGTGGAGGACACTATTATTATACACCGGGGAGGAAACTATTATTATATACAGGGAGGACACTATTATTATATACAGGGGAAGACACTATTATTATACACAGGGGATGACACTATTATTATACAGGGGAGAACACTATTATTATAAACAGGGGAGGACAGTATTATTATATACAGGGAGGACACTATTATTATACACAGGGGAGGACATTATTATTATACACAGGGGAGGACAATATTATTATATACAGGGGAGGACACTATTATTATATACAGGGGAGGACACTATTATTATATTCAGGGGAGGACACTATTATATACAGGGGAGGACACTATTATTATATACAGGGGAGGACACTATTATTATACACAGGGGTGGACACTATTATTATATACAGGGGAGGACACTATTATTATATACAGGGGAGGACAGTATTATTATACAAAGGGGAGGATACTATTATTATATACAGGGGAGGACACTATTATATACAGGGGAGGACACTATTATTATACACATGGGAGGACACTATTATTATATACAGGGGAGGACAATATTATTATATACAGGGGAGGACACTATTATTATACACATGGGAGGACACTATTATTATATACAGGGGAGGACACTATTATTATATACAGGGGAGGACACTATTATTATACACAGGGGAGGATAATATTATTATATACAGGGAGGACACTATTATATGCAGGGTAGGATGTTATTTTTATGTACAGGGGAGGACACTATTATTCTACACAAAGGAGAAAACTATTATTATATACAGGGAGGACACTATTATTATATACAGGGGAGAACACTATTATTATATACAGGGGAGGACGTTATTTTTATATACAGGGGAGGACACTATTATTATATACAGGGGAGGACACTATTATTATATACAGGGGAGGACACTATTATTATATACAGGGGAGGACGTTATTTTTATATACAGGGGAGGACACTATTATTCTACACAGGGTAGGACACTATTATTATATAGAGGGGAGGACACTATTATTATACAGGGGAGGACACTATTATAATATACAGGGCAGGATATTATTATTATACACAGGGGAGGACACTATTATTATATACAGGGGAGGACACTCTTATTACATACATGGGAGGACACTATTATTATACACAGGGGAGGACACTATTATTATATACAAGGGAGGACACTATTATTATATACAGGGGAGGACACTATTATTATATACAGGGAGGACACTCTTATTATATACAGGGTAGGATGTTATTTTTATACACAGGGGAGGACACTATTATTCTACACAAAGGAGAAAACTATTGTTATATACAGGGGAGGACATTATTTTTATATACAGGGGAGGAAATTATTATTCTACACAGGGTAGGACACTATTATTATATACAGGGCAGGATACTATTATATACAGGGGAGGACACTATTATTATACACAGGGGAGGACACTATTATATTCAGGGGAGGTCACTATTATTATATACAGGGGAGGACACTATTATTATATACAGGGAGGACACTATTATTATATACAGAGGAGGACATTATTATTATATACAGGGGAGGACGTTATTTTTATATACAGTGGAGGACACTATTATTATATACAGGGGAGGACACTATTATTATACACAGGGGAGAACACTATTATTATGTACAGGGGAGGACACTATTATTATATACAGGGGAGGACACTATTATTATACAGGGGAGGACACTATTATTATATACGGGGGAGGACACTATTATTATACACAGGGGAGGACACTATTATTTTATACAGGGGAGGACACTATTATTATATACAGGGGAGGACACTATTATTATACACAGGGGAGGACACTATTATTATATACAGGGAGGACACTATTATTATACAGGGGAGGACACTATTATTATATACGGGGGAGGACACTATTATTATACACAGGGGAGGACACTATTATTATATACAGGGGAGGACACTATTATTATACAGGGGAGGACACTATTATTATATACGGGGAGGAGGTTATTTTTATATACAGGGGAGGACACTATTATTCTACACAAAGAGGACACTATTATTCTACACAGGGGAGGACACTATTATTATATACAGGGCAGGACACTATTATTATACAGGGGAGGACACTATTATTATATACGGGGGAGGACACTATTATTATACACAGGGGAGGACACTATTATTATATACAGGGGAGGACACTATTATTATATACAGGGGAGGACACTATTATTATACACAGAGGAGGACACTATTATTACATACAAGGAGGACACTATTATTATACACAGGGGAATACACTATTATTATATACAGGGAGAACAGTATTATTATATACAGGGAGGACACTATTATTATACACAGGGGAGGACACTATTATTATATGCAGGGGAGGACACTATTATTATATACAGGGAGGACACTATTATTATATACAGGGGAGGACACTATTATTATATACAGGGGAGGACACTATTATTATACACAGGGGAGGACAATATTATTATATACAGGGAGTACACTATTATTATATGCAGGGTAGGATGTTATTTTTATATACAGGGGAGGACACTATTATTCTACACAAAGGAGAAAACTATTATTATATACAGGGAGGACACTATTATTATATACAGGGGAGAACACTATTATTATATACAGGGAGGACACTATTATTACATACAGGGGAGGACACTATTATTATATACAGGGGAGGACACTATTATTACACACAGGGTAGGACACTATTATTATACACAGGGGTGGACACTATTATTATATACAGGGGAGGACACTATTATTATATACGGGGGAGGACACTATTATTATACACAGGGGAGGACACTATTATTACACACAGGGTAGGACACTATTATTATACACAGGGGAGGACAATATTATTATATACAGGGGAGGACACTATTATTATACACAGGGGAGGACACTATTATTATATACAGGGAGGACACTTTTATTATACAGAGGGGAGTACATTATTATTATATACAGGAGAGGACACTATTATTACACACAGGGTAGGACACTATTATTATACACAGGGGAGGACACTATTATTATATACAGGGAGGACACTATTATTATATACAGGGCAGGATACTATTATTATATACAGGGGAGGACACTATTATTATACACAGGGGAGGACAATATTATTATATACAGGGAGGACACTATTATTATATGCAGGGTAGGATGTTATTTTTATATACAGGGGAGGACACTATTATTCTACACAAAGGAGAAAACTATTATTATATACAGGGAGGACACTATTATTATATACAGGGGAGAACACTATTATTATATACAGGGAGGACACTATTATTACATACAGGGGAGGACACTATTATTATATACAGGGGAGGACACTATTATTACACACAGGGTAGGACACTATTATTATACACAGGGGTGGACACTATTATTATATACAGGGGAGGACACTATTATTATATACGGGGGAGGACACTATTATTATACACAGGGGAGGACACTATTATTACACACAGGGTAGGACACTATTATTATACACAGGGGAGGACAATATTATTATATACTGGGGAGGACACTATTATTATATACGGGGGAGGACACTATTATTATACACAGGGAAGGACACTATTATTATATACAGGGAGGACACTTTTATTATACAGAGGGGAGTACACTATTATTATATACAGGAGAGGACACTATTATTACACACAGGGTAGGACACTATTATTATATACAGGGAGGACACTATTATTATATACAGGGCAGGATACTATTATATACAGGGAAGGACACTTATTATACAGGGGAGGACACTATTATTATACACAGGGGAGGACACTATTATTATATTCAGGGGAGGTCACTATTATTATATACAGGGCAGGAAACTATTATTATACAGGGGAGGACACTATTATTATACACGGGGGAGGACACTATTATTATACACAGGGGAGGACACTATTATTATATACAGGGGAGGACACTATTATTATATACAGGGAAGGACAATATTATTATACACAGGGGAGGACACTATTATTATATACAAGGAGGACACTATTATTATACACAGGGGAATACACTATTATTATATACAGGGAGGACAGTATTATTATATACAGGGAGGACACTATTATTATACACAGGGGAGTACACTATTATTATATGCAGGGGAGGACACTATTATTATATACAGGGAGGACACTATTATTATGTACAGGGGAGGACACTATTATATACAGTGGAGGACAGTATTATTATATACAGGGAGGACACTATTATTATACACAGGGTAGGACACTATTATTATACACAGGGGAGGAAACTATTAATATATAGAGGGTAGGACAATATTATTATACACAGGGTAGGACACTATTATTATACACAGGGGAGGACACTATTAATATATACAGGGGAGGATACTATTATTATATACAGGGGAGGACACTATTATATACAGTGGAGGACAGTATTATTATATACAGGGAGGACACTATTATTATACACAGTGGAGGACACTATTATTACACACAGGGTAGGACACTACTATTATACACAGGGGAGGACACTATTATTATATACAGGGAGGACACTATTATTATACACAGGGGAGTACACTATTATTATATACAGGGGAGGACACTATTATATACAGGGGAGGACACTATTATTATACACAGGGGAGGACACTATTATTATATACAGGGGAGGACACTATTATTATACAGGGGAGGACACTATTATTATACACAGGGGAGGACACTATTATTATATACAGGGAGGACACTATTATTATACACAGGGGAGTACACTATTATTATATGCAGGGGAGGACACTATTATTATATACAGGGAGGACACTATTATTATATACAGTGGAGGACACTATTATTATATACAGTGAAGGACACTGTTATTATGCACAGGGGAGGACAATATTATTATATACAGGGAGGACACTATTATTATATACAGGGTAGGATGTTATTTTTATATACAGGGGAGGACACTATTATTCTACACAAAGGAGAAAACTATTATTATATACAGGGAGGACACTATTATTGTATACAGGGGAGAACACTATTATTATATACAGGGGAGGACGCTATTATTATATACAGGGGAGGACACTATTATTATATACAGGGGAGGACACTATTATGATACACAGGGGAGGACACTATTATTATATACAGGGGAGGACACTATCATTATATACAGGGGAGGACACTATTATTATATACAGGGGAGGACACTTATTATATACAGGGGAGGACACTATTATTATATACAGGGGAGGACACTATTATTATATACAGGGGAGGACGTTATTTTTATATACAGGGGAGGACACTATTATTATATACAAGGGAGGACGTTATTTTTATATACAGGGGAGGACACTATTATTATATACAGGGGAGGACACTATTATTCTACACAGGGTAGGACACTATTATTATATACAGGGCAGGATACTATTATATACAGGGAAGGACACTTATTATACAGGGGAGGACACTATTATTACATACAGGGGAGGACACTATTATTATATACAGGGAGGACACTATTGTTATATACAGGGGAGGACACTTATTATACACAGGGGAGGACACTATTATTATACACATGGGAGGACATTATTATTATATACAGGGGAGGACACTATTATTATACACATGGGAGGACACTATTATTATACACAGGGGAGGACACTATTATTATATACAGGGGAGGACACTATTATTATATACAGGGGAGGACACTATTATTATACACAGGGGAGGACACTATTATTATACACAGGGGAGGACACTATTATTATATACAGGGGAGGAGACTATTATTATATACAGTGGAGGACACTATTATTATACAGGGAGGACACTATTATTATATACAGGGGAGGATACTATTATTATATACAGGGGAGGACACTATTATTATACACAGGGGAGGACACTATTATTATATACAGGGAGGACACTATTATTATATACAGGGAGGACAATATTATTATACACAGTGGAGGACAGTATTATTATATACAGGGGAGTACACTATTATTATATACAGGGGAGGACACTATTATTATACACAGGGGAGGACACTATTATTATACACAGGGGAGGACACTATTATTATATACAGGGAGGACACTATTATTATACACAGGGGAGGAAACTATTATTATACACAGGAGAGGACACTATTATTATATACAGGGAGGACACTATTATTATACACAGTGGAGGACACTATTATTATATACAGGGGAGGACACTATTATTATATACAGAGGGGGACACTATTATTATATACAGTGGATGACAGTATTATTATATACAGGGGAGGACACTATTATTATACACATGGGAGGACACTATTATTATACACAGGGGAGGACACTATTATTATATACAGTGGAGGACACTATTATTATATACAGGGGAGGACACTATTATTATACACAGGGGAGGACACTATTATTATATACAGTGAGGACACTATTATTATATACAGGGAGGACACTATTATTATACACAGTGGAGGATACTATTATTATATACAGGGGAGGACACTATTATTATACACAGGGGAGGACACTATTATTATATACAGGGGAGGACACTATTATTATATACAAGGGAGGACACTATTATTATAAACAGAGGAGGACGTTATTATTATACACATGGGGGGACATTATTATTATATACAGGGGAGGACACTATTATTATACACATGGGAGGTGTAGCGCTGGCGTCCCTGCCCTCTGCTAGGCAGGGACGCTGCTCCCCTCACCGCTCTGCTCCGTGCCCGGCGTCCTCTCCCCGCTCTGCTGTCAGCGCGCGCTCCTGCCCGGCGTCCTCTCCCCGCTCTGCTGTCAGCGCGCGCTCCGTCCCGGCGTCCTCCTCCTGCTCTGCTCTCGGCGCGCGCTCCTTCCCGGCCCCTGTGCTTAGGGCGCGCGCGCGCGCGCTCCCCTCCTCTTAAAGGGGCCGCGCGCGCCGCCCTAAAGAGTCCCCGGCCAATGGCCGGAGGACTTCATCATATAAAAGGCACCTCCTCCAAAATGGAGGTGCCCGAGCAATGTTGTTTGCACCTGTGTCTCACCTGTGCTTCAGCCCTCAGGTCCCGTTGCCAGTTACCTGCCAGTTACCTGCCAGTTACCTGCCAGTTTCCTGCCAGTTTCCTGCTAGTTACCTGCCTGATTCCTGCCTGAATACTTGTTACCTGTCTGCCAGTCTGAGGTCCGACGGTCTGCCTTACTACTCCTGTCAGTCTGTCTAAAGGACCAGCCTGCCCGCTCACCTGGGAGCGCATATCAGCTACCTGCCTGCTTGCCTGAGGTCCGACGGTCTGCCTTACTACTCCGGTCAGTCTGTCTATGGACCAGCTTGCCCGCTCACCTGGGAGCGCTTCTCCGTTATCTGCCTGCTTGCCAGCCCGGAGGCTCCGTTGTCACGTGCTGTGACCACCAGCTATCTCAGAGACTCTTGCCCGCTCACCTGGGAGCGCATCTCCGTTACCTGCCTACTTGCCAGCCCGGAGGTCCCGTTGTCACGTGCGGTGACCACCAGCTATTCCAGAGACTCTTGCCCGCTCACCTGGGAGCGCTTCTCCGTTACCTTCCCGCCTGCCAGCCCGGAGGTTCCGCCGTCACGTGCCGTGACCACCTGCTATTCCAGAGACTCTCGCTTGCTCACCTGGGAGCACCCATCTACCATCTGCCTGCTAGCCTACCCGGAGGCTCTGCCATCACAGGTCGTACCTACCCCTTACCCAGAGACTGCCCTGATCACTTGCCGTATCTCCCTGTCCGTTCACCCAGAGACTGCCCTGATCACTTGCCGTATCTCCCTGTCCATTCATCCAGAGACTGCCACCCGCTCCCTTACAAGGGCCGCCCCCTTGTATAGTAGCTCAGAGGTTCCGCCTCCCGGACCCGTTACAGTTTGCTCGGGCCATGGAACCCGGTGGCACCCAAGCTCCCTCGCTCTCGGACCTCTGTCTTGAACTGTCCCGTCAGAGGTCCCAACAGGAGACCATCCTGGGTCACCTGCGGAATGTTAATACTCGCCTGAACACTCTGTCTGATCCACCAACAACCTCCGCCAGTACCATGGTATCCTTTTCCGGACCCCGGCTCTCTGCACCTCCTCGCTTCGGAGGCGACTCCGTCCTGGCTCGGGGCTTCATAAATCAGTGCACCCTGCATTTTGAACTATTATCCCACCAGTTTAACTCCGACCGAGCCAAAATTGCCTTTATCATGTCCCATCTCACCGGGGAGGCCCTGGCCTGGCTAAATCCTCTATGGGAGAGAGGAGATCCCCTGGTGTCCGACTTGCCTGCCTTTCTCATGGCTTTCCGGAAAGCCTTCGACGAACCCGGACGGAGGACCTCATCCGCATCTTCTCTGCTTCGCCTCCGTCAGGGAAGCCTCACCGTGGGCCAATATGCCATACGGTTCCGTACCCTTGCCTCGGAGCTGGCCTGGGATAACGAAGCCCTGGTATCCGTCTTCTGGGAGGGTCTGTCCGGCCGTATTAAAGATGAACTTGCTGGTCGGGACATTCCTACCACTCTCGATGATCTAATAACCCTTGCCACCCGGATTGACCTACGGTTCCAGGAGCGTGCCAAAGAGGTCACCCGTGAGAGAAGGATTCCACGTCTAGCTCCTACTTTCCAGGAACCCGTCATTCCTTCCGTTTCTCCACAGGTACACTCTCCTGAGCCTATGCAGGTCGACCAGACCAAGATGGTCAAATCCCGTCAGGATTTCCGCCGTGCCGAGGGGAGCTGCTTCTACTGTGGCAGTAAGGAGCATCTGATCCGTGCCTGCCCGGAGAGGTCGGGAGAACGCCTGTATCTAGGTTCACTCAGAGGGGTCGATCTAGACAAAAATAAATCCTCTCCATCCCTGCTGTTGTCAGTCTCAATCATCTGCGGGGAGAATCGTTATTCCGAACTAGCCCAACTTGACTCTGGAGCAGCCGGAAATCTTATTTCACAGTCCCTGGTGGAGAAATTCCGCATCCCCACCAAACCTCTGGCTGTACCCTTGTCTGTTGTTGCCGTGGATGGGGGCCTCTTACCTCGCCCCATCCAATTCATCACCGAATCCATTACTCTGCAGGTGGGAATGCTGCATTCAGAGAGTATCTCCTTTCACGTTCTGCCTGGTCTCCCTCACGCCCTCTTGCTAGGTCTGCCTTGGCTCCAGAGACATGCACCCGTGCTTGACTGGCAAACCGGAGAAGTCCTTCACTGGGGACAGGCCTGTCATAAAACCTGCCTGGTTCCCGTCCATTCCGTCCGTCCCTCTCCTATCCCAGCTAATCTACCTGGACTTCCGATTCCTTATTGGTCTAGTGCTGATGTCTTTGTTAAGGAGGAGGCAGAGACATCACCACCTCATAGACCATGTGACTGCCCCATCGATCCCGCCAGAGTAATGCAGGTGGCTCCCGTGAGTCTAAATTGTCTCCCTCCTGGTAAGACGTTCGTATCGGTACCTGATCGGGAGAGAACCCTACACTGGGGTCATTCGTCTAAACTAGCTGACCACGCCGGTCGGAAAAAGACCCTCCAGCTTATTACCCGACACTACTGGTGGCCTAACCTGCACAAGGATGTTATGGACTTTGTTTCTGCCTGTGTGTCCTGCGCCCGCAACAAAGTTCCGAGACACCTGTCGGCCGGCCGCCTTCTTCCTCTGCCAGTACCTGCTGCCCCCTGGCAGCATTTAGCGATGGACCCTCCTCAATTCCGTCCTGGGGATAAAGTCTGGCTCTCGTCCAAATATGTCCGACTCAAGATCCCTTCCTATAAGTTAGGGTCTCGGTTCATCGGCCCACTGGTGGTCATCGGTCAGATCAACCCGGTAACCTATAAATTGAAACTCCCGGCCAACTTACGGATCCCTAACTCCTTCCATGTATCTCTCCTCAAACCTGTGGTACTTAACTCTTTTTCTAAGTCTACAGGTACGCCTCCTGCTCTGGTTTCTGCTGAGGACAAGTTTGAGGTAGAGAACATTCTTGCCAGCAAAAGGGTAAGAGGAAAGACCTTTTTTCTGGTAGATTGGAGGGGGTTTGGTCCTGAGGAGAGAACGTGGGAGCCCCGGGAGAACATCCATGCCCCTCTCATCCTAGCTAAATTTCTGTCTGGCCTAAAAAAGGGGGGGCCTAAAGGGGGGGGTACTGTAGCGCTGGCGTCCCTGCCCTCTGCTAGGCAGGGACGCTGCTCCCCTCACCGCTCTGCTCCGTGCCCGGCGTCCTCTCCCCGCTCTGCTGTCAGCGCGTGCTCCTGCCCGGCGTCCTCTCCCCGCTCTGCTGTCAGCGCGCGCTCCGTCCCGGCGTCCTCCTCCTGCTCTGCTCTCGGCGCGCGCTCCTTCCCGGCCCCTGTGCTTAGGGCGCGCGCGCGCGCGCTCCCCTCCTCTTAAAGGGGCCGCGCGCGCCGCCCTAAAGAGTCCCCGGCCAATGGCCGGAGGACTTCATCATATAAAAGGCACCTCCTCCAAAATGGAGGTGCCCGAGCAATGTTGTTTGCACCTGTGTCTCACCTGTGCTTCAGCCCTCAGGTCCCGTTGCCAGTTACCTGCCAGTTACCTGCCAGTTACCTGCCAGTTTCCTGCCAGTTTCCTGCTAGTTACCTGCCTGATTCCTGCCTGAATACTTGTTACCTGTCTGCCAGTCTGAGGTCCGACGGTCTGCCTTACTACTCCTGTCAGTCTGTCTAAAGGACCAGCCTGCCCGCTCACCTGGGAGCGCATATCAGCTACCTGCCTGCTTGCCTGAGGTCCGACGGTCTGCCTTACTACTCCGGTCAGTCTGTCTATGGACCAGCTTGCCCGCTCACCTGGGAGCGCTTCTCCGTTATCTGCCTGCTTGCCAGCCCGGAGGCTCCGTTGTCACGTGCTGTGACCACCAGCTATCTCAGAGACTCTTGCCCGCTCACCTGGGAGCGCATCTCCGTTACCTGCCTACTTGCCAGCCCGGAGGTCCCGTTGTCACGTGCGGTGACCACCAGCTATTCCAGAGACTCTTGCCCGCTCACCTGGGAGCGCTTCTCCGTTACCTTCCCGCCTGCCAGCCCGGAGGTTCCGCCGTCACGTGCCGTGACCACCTGCTATTCCAGAGACTCTCGCTTGCTCACCTGGGAGCACCCATCTACCATCTGCCTGCTAGCCTACCCGGAGGCTCTGCCATCACAGGTCGTACCTACCCCTTACCCAGAGACTGCCCTGATCACTTGCCGTATCTCCCTGTCCGTTCACCCAGAGACTGCCCTGATCACTTGCCGTATCTCCCTGTCCATTCATCCAGAGACTGCCACCCGCTCCCTTACAAGGGCCGCCCCCTTGTATAGTAGCTCAGAGGTTCCGCCTCCCGGACCCGTTACAGGAGGACACTATTATTATACACAGGGGAGGACACTATTATTATATACAGGGAGGACACTATTATTATATACAGGGGAGGACACTATTATTATACACAGGGGAGGACACTATTATTATACACAGTGGAGGACACTATTATTATATACAGGGGAGGACACTATTATTATATACAGTGGAGGATACTATTATTATACAGGGAGGACACTATTATTATATACAGGGGAGGATACTATTATTATATACAGGGGAGGACACTATTATTATACACAGTGGAGGACACTATTATTATATACAGGGAGGACACAATTATTATATACAAGGAGGACACTATTATTATACACAGTGGAGGACAGTATTATTATATACAGGGGAGCACACTATTATTATATACAGGGGAGGACAATATTATTATACACAGGGGAGGACACTATTATTATACACAGGGGAGGACACTATTATTATATACAGGGAGGACAGTATGATTATATACAGGGGAGGACACTATTATTATACACATGGGAGGACACTATTATTATACACAGGGGAGGACACTATTATTATATACAGTGGAGGACACTATTATTATATACAGGGGAGGACACTATTATTATATACAGGGAGGACACCATTATTATATACAGGGAGGACACTATTATTATATACAGGGGAGGACACTATTATTATACACAGGGGAGGACACTATTATTATATACAGGGAGGACACTATTATTATATACAGGGAGGACACTATTATTATACACAGGGGAGGACACTATTATTATACACAGGGGAGGACACTATTATTATACACAGTGGAGGACACTGTTATTATACACAGGGGAGGACACTATTATTATATACAGGGAGGACACTATTATTATATACAGGGAGGACACTATTATTATATACAGGGGAGGACACTATTATTATACACAGGGGAGGACACTATTATTATATACAGGGAGGACACTATTATTATATACAGGGATGACACTATTATTATACACAGTGGAGGACAGTATTATTAAATACAGGGGAGGACACTATTATTATATACAGGGGAGGACACTATTAATATACACAGGGGAGTACACTATTATTATACAGGGGAGGACACTATTATATACAGGGAGGACACTATTATTATACACAGGGGAGGGCACTATTATTATATACAGGGCAGGACACTATTATTATACACAGTGGAGGACACTATTATTATATACAAGGGAGTACACTATTATATACAGGGGAGGACACTATTATTATACACAAGGCAGGACACTATTATTATATACAGGGAGGACGCTATTATTATACACAGTGGAGGACAGTATTATTATATACAGGGGAGGACACTATTATTATATACAGTGGAGGACACTATTATTATATACAGGGGAGGACAATATTATTATATACAGGGGAGGACACTATCATTGTATACAGGGGAGAACACTATTATTATACACAGGGGAGGACACTATTATTATATACAGGGGAGGACACTATTATTATATACAGGGGAGGACACTATTATTATATACAGGGGAGGACAGTATTATTATACACAGTGGAGGACACTATTATTATACACAGGGGAGGATACTATTATTATATACAGGGGAGGACACTATTATTATACACAGGGGAGGACACTATTATTATATACAGGGAGGACACGATTATTATATACAGGGAGGACACTATTATTATACACAGTGGAGGACACTATTATTATATACAGAGGAGGACACTATTATTATACACAGGGGAGTACACTATTATTATACACAGGGAGGACACTATTATTATATACAGGGAGGACACTATTATTATACACAGGGGAGTACACTATTATTATATACAGGGGAGGACACTATTATTATATACAAGGGAGGACACTATTATTATACACAGGGGAGGACACTATTATTATATACAGGGGAGGACACTATTATTATATACAGGGGAGGACACTATTATTATACACAGGGGAGGACACTAATATTATATACAGGGAGGACGCTATTATTATACACAGTGGAGGACAGTATTATTATATACAGGGGAGGACAATATTATTATACACAGCGGAGGACACTATTATTATATACAGTGGAGGACACTATTATTATATACAGGGGAGGACACTATTATTATATACAGGGGAGGACACTATTATTATATACAGGGGAGGACAGTATTATTATATACAGGAGAGGACACTATTATTATATACAGGGGAGGACACTATTATTATACACAGGGGAGGACACTATTATTATATACAGGGGAGGACACTATTATTATATACAGGGGAGGACACTATTATTACATACAGGGGAGGACACTATTATTACATACAGGGGAGGACAGTATTATTACACACAGGGGAGGACACTATTATTACATACAGGGGAGGACATTATTATTATACACAGGGGAGGACACTATTATTATATACAGGGGAGGACAGTATTATTATACACAGGGGAGGACACTATTATTATACACAGGGGAGGACGCTATTATTATACACAGGGGAGGACGCTATTATTATACACAGGGGAGGACGCTATTATTATACAGGGGAGGACACTATTATTATATACAGGGAGGACACTATAATTATATACAGGGGAGGACACTATTATTATATACAGGGGAGGACAGTATTATTATATACAGGGGAGGACACTATTATTATACAGGGGAAGACACTATTATTATATACAGGGAGGACACTATAATTATATACAGGGGAGGACACTATTATTATATACAGGGGAGGACACTATTATTATACACAGGGGAGGACACTATTATTATATACAGGGGAGGACACTATTATTATACACAGGGGAGGACACTATTATTATATACAGGGAGGACACTATTATTATATACAGGGAGGACACTATTATTATACACAGTGGAGGACAGTATTATTAAATACAGGGGAGGTCACTATTATTATATACAGGGGAGGACACTATTATTATACACAGGGGAGTACACTATTATTATACAGGGGAGGACACTATTATATACAGGGAGGACACTATTATACACAGGAGAGGGCACTATTATTATATACAGGTAGGACACTATTATTATACACAGTGGAGGACACTATTATTATATACAAGGGAGGACACTATTATTATACACAGGGGAGGACACTATTATTATATACAGGGGAGGACACTATTATATACAGGGGAGGACACTATGATTATACACAGGGGAGGACACTATTATTATATACAGGGAGGACGCTATTATTATACACAGTGGAGGACAGTATTATTATATACAGGGGAGGACACTATTATTATACACAGGGGAGAACACTATTATTATATACAGTGGAGGACAATATTATTATATACAGGGG
The DNA here is from genome assembly GCF_046119375.1 of Phyllobates terribilis. Taxonomy (NCBI): domain Eukaryota; kingdom Metazoa; phylum Chordata; class Amphibia; order Anura; family Dendrobatidae; genus Phyllobates; species Phyllobates terribilis. The sequence goes on along the minus strand of NW_027362785.1, from coordinate 12,315,032 downwards.
AGGACACTATTATTATATACAGGGGAGGACACTATTATTGTATACAGGGGAGAACACTATTATTATACACAGGGGAGGACACTATTATTATATACAGGGGAGGACACTATTATTATATACAGGGGAGGACACTATTACTATATACAGGGGAGGACACTATTATTATATACAGGGGAGGACACTATTATTATATACAGGGGAGGACACTATTATTGTATACAGGGGAGAACACTACTATTATACACAGGGGAGGACACTATTATTATATACAGGGGAGGACACTATTATTATATACAGGGGAGGACACTATTATTATATACAGTGGAGGCCACTTATTATATACAGGGGAGGACACTATTATTATATACAGGGGAGGACACTATTATTATATAGAGGGGAGGACACTATTATTACATACAGGGGAGGACACTATTATTATACACAGGGGAGGACACTTTTAATATATACAGGGAGGACACTTATTATATACAGGGTAGTACAGTATTATTATATAGAGGGGAGGACAGTATTATTATATACAGGGGAGGACAATATTATTATATACAGGGGAGGACACTACTAATACACACAGGGGAGGACACTATTATTATATACCGGGGAGGACACTATTATTATATACAGGGGAGGACACTATTATTATAAACAAGGGAGGCCACTATTATTATACACAGGGGAGGACACTATTATTATATACAGGGAGGACACTATTATTATACACAGGGGAGAATACTATTATTATATACAGGGGAGGACAGTTTTATTATATAGAGGGGAGGACAGTATTATTATATACAGGGGAGGACACTATTATTATATACAGGGGAGGACACTATTAATATACACGGGGAGGACACTATTATTATATACAGGGGAGGACACTATTATTATATACAGGGGAGGACAGTATTATTATACACAGGGGAGGACACTATTATTATACACAGGGGAGGACACTATTATTATATACAGGGAGGACACTATTATTATATACAGGGAGGACACTATTATTATACACAGTGGAGGACACTATTATTATATACAGAGGAGGACACTATTATTATACACAGGGGAGTACACTATTATTATACACAGGGAGGACACTATTATTATATACAGGGAGGACAATATTATTATATACAGGGGAGTACACTATTATTATATACAGGGGAGGACACTATTATTATATACAAGGGAGGACAGTATTATTATACACAGGGGAGGACACTATTATTATATACAGGGGAGGACACTATTATTATATACAGGGGAGGACACTATTATTATACACAGGGGAGGACACTATTATTATATACAGGGAGGACGCTATTATTATACACAGTGGAGGACAGTATTATATACAGGGGAGGACACTATTATTATACACAGGGGAGGACACTATTATTATATACAGTGGAGGACACTATTATTATATACAGGGGAGGACACTATTATTATATACAGGGGAGGACATTATTATTATATACAGGGGAGGACAGTATTATTATATACAGGAGAGGACACTATTATTATATACAGGGGAGGACACTATTATTATACACAGGGGAGGACACTATTATTATGTACAGGGGAGGACACTATTATTATATACAGGGGAGGACACTATTATTATAAACAGGGAGGACACTATTATTATATACAGGGAGGACAATATTATTATACACAGTGGAGGACAGTATTATTATATACAGGGGAGGACACTATTATTATATACAGGGGAGGACACTATTATTATACACAGGGGAGGACACTATTATTATACACAGGGGAGGACACTATTATTATATACAGGGAGGACACTATTATTATACACAGGGGAGGACACTATTATTATACACAGGGGAGGACACTATTATTATATACAGGGAGGACACTATTATTATATACAGGGAGGACACTATTATTATACACAGTGGAGGACACTATTATTATATACAGGGGAGGACACTATTATTATATACAGAGGGGGACACTATTATTATATACAGTGGATGACAGTATTATTATATAAAGGGGAGGACACTATTATTATACACATGGGAGGACACTATTATTATATACAGTGGAGTACACTATTATTATATACAGGGGAGGACACTATTATTATACACAGGGGAGGACACTATTATTATATACAGTGGAATACACTATTATTATATACAGGGGAGGACACTATTATTATACACAGGGGAGGACACTATTATTATATACAGTGAGGACACTATTATTATATACAGGGAGGACACTATTATTATACACAGTGGAGAACACTATTATTATACACAGGGGAGGACACTATTATTATACACAGGGGAGGACACTATTATTATACACAGGGGAGGACACTATTATTATACACAGGGGAGGACACTATTATTATATACAGGGGAGGACACTATTATTATAAACAGAGGAGGACGCTATTATTATACACATGGGGGGACATGATTATTATATACAGGAGAGGACACTATTATTATATACAGGGGAGGACACTATTATTATATACAGTGGAGGACACTATTATTATACAGGGAGGACACTATTATTATACACATGGGAGGACACTATTATTATACAAAGGGGAGGACACTATAATTATATACAGGGAGGACACTATTATTATATACAGGGGAGGACACTATTATTATACACAGGGGAGGACACTATTATTATACACAGGGGAGGACACTATTATTATATACAGGGGAGGACACTATTATTATATACAGTGGAGGACACTATTATTATACAGGGAGGACACTATTATTATATACAAGGAGGACACTATTATTATACACAGTGGAGGACAGTATTATTATATACAGGGGAGGACACTATTATTATACACAGGGGAGGACACTATTATTATATACAGTGGAATACGCTATTGTTATATACAGGGGAGGACACTATTATTATACACAGGGGAGGACACTATTATTATATACAGTGAGGACACTATTATTATATACAGGGAGGACACTATTATTATACACAGTGGAGGACACTATTATTATAAACAGTGGAGGACACTATTATTATATACAGGGGAGGACACTATTATTATACACAGGGGAGGACACTATTATTATATACAGGGAGGACACTATTATTATATACAGGGAGGACACTATTATTATACACAGTGGAGGACAGTATTATTAAATACAGGGGAGGACACTATTATTATATACAGGGGAGGACACTATTATTATACACAGGGGAGTACACTATTATTATACAGGGGAGGACACTATTATATACAGGGAGGACACTATTATACACAGGGGAGGGCACTATTATTATATACAGGGAGGACACTATTATTATACACAGGGGAGGACACTATTATTATATACAGTGGAATACACTATTATTATATACAGGGGAGGACACTATTATTATACACAGGGGAGGACACTATTATTATATACAGTGAGGACACTATTATTATATACAGGGAGGACACTATTATTATACACAGTGGAGAACACTATTATTATACACAGGGGAGGACACTATTATTATACACAGGGGAGGACACTATTATTATACACAGGGGAGGACACTATTATTATACACAGGGGAGGACACTATTATTATATACAGGGGAGGACACTATTATTATATACAAGGGAGGACATTATTATTATAAACAGAGGAGGACGCTATTATTATACACATGGGGGGACATGATTATTATATACAGGGGAGGACACTATTATTATACACATGGGAGGACACTATTATTATACACAGGGGAGGACACTATTATTATATACAGGGAGGACACTATTATTATATACAGGGGAGGACACTATTATTATACACAGGGGAGGACACTATTATTATACACAGGGGAGGACACTATTATTATATACAGGGGAGGACACTATTATTATATACAGTGGAGGACACTATTATTATACAGGGAGGACACTATTATTATATACAAGGAGGACACTATTATTATACACAGTGGAGGACAGTATTATTATATACAGGGGAGGACACTATTATTATACACAGGGGAGGACACTATTATTATATACAGTGGAATACACTATTATTATATACAGGGGAGGACACTATTATTATACACAGGGGAGGACACTATTATTATATACAGTGAGGACACTATTATTATATACAGGGAGGACACTATTATTATACACAGTGGAGGACACTATTATTATACACAGTGGAGGACACTATTATTATACACAGGGGAGGACACTATTATTATATACAGGGAGGACACTATTATTATATACAGGGAGGACACTATTATTATACACAGTGGAGGACAGTATTATTAAATATAGGGGAGGACACTATTATTATATACAGGGGAGGACACTATTATTATACACAGGGGAGTACACTATTATTATACAGGGGAGGACACTATTATATACAGGGAGGACACTATTATACACAGGGGAGGGCACTATTATTATATACAGGGAGGACACTATTATTATACACAGTGGAGGACACTATTATTATATACAAGGGAGGACACTATTATTATACACAGGGGAGGACACTATTATTATATACAGGGGAGGACACTATTATATACAGGGGAGGACACTATTATTATATACAGGGAGGACGCTATTATTATACACAGTGGAGGACAGTATTATTATATACAGGGGAGGACACTATTATTATACACAGGGGAGGACATTATTATTATATACAATGGAGGACAATATTATTATATACAGGGGAGGACACTATTATTATATACAGGGGAGGACACTATTATTATATACAGGGGAGGACACTATTATTATATACAGTGGAGGCCACTTATTATATACAGGGGAGGACACTATTATTATATACAGGGGAGGACACTATTATTATATAGAGGGGAGGACACTATTATTACATACAGGGGAGGACACTATTATTATACACAGGGGAGGACACTTTTAATATATACAGGGAGGACACTTATTATATACAGGGTAGTACAGTATTATTATATAGAGGGGAGGACAGTATTATTATATACAGGGGAGGACACTATTATTATATACAGGGGAGGACACTACTAATATACACAGGGGAGGACACTATTATTATATACCGGGGAGGACACTATTATTATATACAGGGGAGGACACTATTATTATATACAAGGGAGGACACTATTATTATACACAGGGGAGGACACTATTATTATATACAGGGAGGACACTATTATTATACACAGGGGAGAACACTATTATTATATACAGGGGAGGACAGTTTTATTATATAGAGGGGAGGATAGTATTATTATATACAGGGGAGGACACTATTATTATATACAGGGGAGGACACTATTAATATACACGGGGGAGGACACTATTATTATATACAGGGGAGGACACTATTATTATATACAGGGGAGGACAGTATTATTATACACAGGGGAGGACACTATTATTATACACAGGGGAGGACACTATTATTATATACAGGGAGGACACTATTATTATATACAGGGAGGACACTATTATTATACACAGTGGAGGTCACTATTATTATATACAGAGGAGGACACTATTATTATACACAGGGGAGTACACTATTATTATACATAGGGAGGACACTATTATTATATACAGGGAGGACAATATTATTATATACAGGGGAGTACACTATTATTATATACAGGGGAGGACACTATTATTATATACAAGGGAGGACAGTATTATTATACACAGGGGAGGACACTATTATTATATACAGGGGAGGACACTATTATTATATACAGGGGAGGACACTATTATTATATACAGGGGAGGACACTATTATTATACACAGGGGAGGACACTATTATTATATACAGGGAGGACGCTATTATTATACACAGTGGAGGACAGTATTATTATATACAGGGGAGGACACTATTATTATACACAGGGGAGGACACTATTATTATATACAGTGGAGGACACTATTATTATATACAGGGGAGGACACTATTATTATATACAGGAGAGGACACTATTATTATATACAGGGGAGGACAGTATTATTATATACAGGAGAGGACACTATTATTATATACAGGGGAGGACACTATTATTATATACAGGGGAGGACACTATTATTATACACAGGGGAGGACACTATTATTATATACAGTGGAGGACACTATTATTATATACAGGGGAGGACACTATTATTATATACAGTGGAGGCCACTTATTATATACAGGGGAGGACACTATTATTATATACAGGGGAGGACACTATTATTATATAGAGGGGAGGACACTATTATTACATACAGGGGAGGACACTATTATTATACACAGGGGAGGACACTTTTAATATATACAGGGAGGACACTTATTATATACAGGGTAGTACAGTATTATTATATAGAGGGGAGGACAGTATTATTATATACAGGGGAGGACACTATTATTATATACAGGGGAGGACACTACTAATATACACAGGGGAGGACACTATTATTATATACCGGGGAGGACACTATTATTATATACAGGGGAGGACACTATTATTATATACAAGGGAGGACACTATTATTATATACAGGGGAGGACACTATTATTATATACAGTGGAGGCCACTTATTATATACAGGGGAGGACACTATTATTATATACAGGGGAGGACACTATTATTATATAGAGGGGAGGACACTATTATTACATACAGGGGAGGACACTATTATTATACACAGGGGAGGACACTTTTAATATATACAGGGAGGACACTTATTATATACAGGGTAGTACAGTATTATTATATAGAGGGGAGGACAGTATTATTATATACAGGGGAGGACACTATTATTATATACAGGGGAGGACACTACTAATATACACAGGGGAGGACACTATTATTATATACCGGGGAGGACACTATTATTATATACAGGGGAGGACACTATTATTATATACAAGGGGGGACACTATTATTATACACAGGGGAGGACACTATTATTATATACAGGGAGGACACTATTATTATACACAGGGGAGAACACTATTATTATATACAGGGGAGGACAGTTTTATTATATAGAGGGGAGGACAGTATTATTATATACAGGGGAGGACACTATTATTATATACAGGGGAGGACACTATTAATATACACGGGGGAGGACACTATTATTATATACAGGGGAGGACACTATTATTATATACAGGGGAGGACAGTATTATTATACACAGGGGAGGACACTATTATTATACACAGGGGAGGACACTATTATTATACACAGGGGAGGACACTATTATTATATACAGGGAGGACACTATTATTATATACAGGGAGGACACTATTATTATACACAGTGGAGGTCACTATTATTATATACAGAGGAGGACACTATTATTATACACAGGGGAGTACACTATTATTATACATAGGGAGGACACTATTATTATATACAGGGAGGACAATATTATTATATACAGGGGAGTACACTATTATTATATACAGGGGAGGACACTATTATTATATACAAGGGAGGACAGTATTATTATACACAGGGGAGGACACTATTATTATATACAGGGGAGGACACTATTATTATATACAGGGGAGGACACTATTATTATATACAGGGGAGGACACTATTATTATACACAGGGGAGGACACTATTATTATATACAGGGAGGACGCTATTATTATACACAGTGGAGGACAGTATTATTATATACAGGGGAGGACACTATTATTATACACAGGGGAGGACACTATTATTATATACAGTGGAGGACACTATTATTATATACAGGGGAGGACACTATTATTATATACAGGAGAGGACACTATTATTATATACAGGGGAGGACAGTATTATTATATACAGGAGAGGACACTATTATTATATACAGGGGAGGACACTATTATTATACACAGGGGAGGACACTATTATTATGTACAGGGGAGGACACTATTATTATATACAGGGGAGGACACTATTATTATAAACAGGGAGGACACTATTATTATATACAGGGAGGACAATATTATTATACACAGTGGAGGACAGTATTATTATATACAGGGGAGGACACCATTATTATATACAGGGGAGGACACTATTATTATACACAGGGGAGGACACTATTATTATACACAGGGGAGGACACTATTATTATATACAGGGAGGACACTATTATTATACACAGGGGAGGACACTATTATTATACACAGGGGAGGACACTATTATTATATACAGGGAGGACACTATTATTATATACAGGGAGGACACTATTATTATACACAGTGGAGGACACTATTATTATATACAGGGGAGGACACTATTATTATATACAGAGGGGGACACTATTATTATATACAGTGGATGACAGTATTATTATATACAGGGGAGGACACTATTATTATACACAGGGGAGGACACTATTATTATACACATGGGAGGACACTATTATTATACACAGGGGAGGACACTATTATTATACACAGGGGAGAACACTATTATTATACACAGGGGAGGACACTATTATTATACACAGGGGAGGACACTATTATTATATACAGGGGAGGACACTATTATTATATACAAGGGAGGACACTATTATTATAAACAGAGGAGGACGCTATTATTATACACATGGGGGGACATGATTATTATATACAGGGGAGGACACTATTATTATACACATGGGAGGACACTATTATTATACACAGGGGAGGACACTATTATTACATACAGAGAGGACACTATTATTATATACAGGGGAGGACACTATTATTATACACAGGGGAGGACACTATTATTATACACAGGGGAGGACACTATTATTATATACAAGGAGGACACTATTATTATACACAGTGGAGGACAGTATTATTATATACAGGGGAGGACACTATTATTATACACAGGGGAGGACACTATTATTATATACAGTGGAATACACTATTATTATATACAGGGGAGGACACTATTATTATACACAGGGGAGGACACTATTATTATATACAGTGGAATACACTATTATTATATACAGGGGAGGACACTATTATTATACACAGGGGAGGACACTATTATTATATACAGTGAGGACACTATTATTATATACAGGGAGGACACTATTATTATACACATTGGAGGACACTATTATTATACACAGGGGAGGACACTATTATTATACACAGGGGAGGACACTATTATTATACACAGGGGAGGACACTATTATTATACACAGGGGAGGACACTATTATTATATACAGGGGAGGACACTATTATTATATACAAGGGAGGACACTATTATTATAAACAGAGGAGGACGCTATTGTTATACACATGGGGGGACATGATTATTATATACAGGGGAGGACACTATTATTATACACATGGGAGGACACTATTATTATACACAGGGGAGGACACTATTATTATATACAGGGAGGACACTATTATTATATACAGGGGAGGACACTATTATTATACACAGGGGAGGACACTATTATTATACACAGGGGAGGACACTATTATTATATACAGGGGAGGACACTATTATTATATACAGTGGAGGACACTATTATTATACAGGGAGGACACTATTATTATATACAAGGAGGACACTATTATTATACACAGTGGAGGACAGTATTATTATATACAGGGGAGGACACTATTATTATATACAGGGGAGGACACTATTATTATACACAGGTGAGGACACTATTATTATACACAGGGGAGGACACTATTATTATATACAGGGAGGACAGTATTATTATATTCAGCGGAGGACACTATTATTATACACATGGGAGGACACTATTATTATACACAGGGGAGGACACTATTATTATATACAGTGGAGGACACTGTTATTATATACAGGGGAGGACACTATTATTATATACAGGGGAGGACAGTTTTATTATATAGAGGGGAGGACAGTATTATTATATACAGGGGAGGACACTATTATTATATACAGAGGAGGACACTATTAATATACACGGGGGAGGACACTATTATTATATACAGGGGAGGACACTATTATTATATACAGGGGAGGACAGTATTATTATACACAGGGGAGGACACTATTATTATACACAGGGGAGGACACTATTATTATATACAGGGAGGACACTATTATTATATACAGGGAGGACACTATTATTATACACAGTGGAGGTCACTATTATTATATACAGAGGAGGACACTATTATTATACACAGGGGAGTACACTATTATTATACATAGGGAGGACACTATTATTATATACAGGGAGGACAATATTATTATATACAGGGGAGTACACTATTATTATATACAGGGGAGGACACTATTATTATATACAAGGGAGGACAGTATTATTATACACAGGGGAGGACACTAGTATTATATACAGGGGAGGACACTATTATTATATACAGGGGAGGACACTATTATTATATACAGGGGAGGACACTATTATTATACACAGGGGAGGACACTATTATTATATACAGGGAGGACGCTATTATTATACACAGTGGAGGACAGTATTATTATATACAGGGGAGGACACTATTATTATACACAGGGGAGGACACTATTATTATATACAGTGGAGGACACTATTATTATATACAGGGGAGGATACTATTATTATATACAGGGGAGGACACTATTATTATATACAGGGGAGGACAGTATTATTATATACAGGAGAAGACACTATTATTATATACAGGGGAGGACACTATTATTATACACAGGGGAGGACACTATTATTATGTACAGGGGAGGACACTATTATTATATACAGGGGAGGACACTATTATTATAAACAGGGAGGACACTATTATTATATACAGGGAGGACAATATTATTATACACAGTGGAGGACAGTATTATTATATACAGGGGAGGACACTATTATTATATACAGGGGTGGACACTATTATTATACACAGGGGAGGACACTATTATTATACACAGGGGAGGACACTATTATTATATACAGGGAGGACACTATTATTATACACAGGGGAGGACACTATTATTATACACAGGGGAGGACACTATTATTATATACAGGGAGGACACTATTATTATACACAGTGGAGGACACTATTATTATATACAGGGGAGGACACTATTATTATATACAGAGGGGGACACTATTATTATATACAGTGGATGACAGTATTATTATATAAAGGGGAGGACACTATTATTATACACATGGGAGGACACTGTTATTATATACAGTGGAGTACACTATTATTATATACAGGGGAGGACACTATTATTATACACAGGGGAGGACACTATTATTATATACAGTGGAATACACTATTATTATATACAGGGGAGGACACTATTATTATACACAGGGGAGGACACTATTATTATATACAGTGAGGACACTATTATTATATACAGGGAGGACACTATTATTATACACAGTGGAGGACACTATTATTATACACAGGGGAGGACACTATTATTATACACAGGGGAGGACACTATTATTATACACAGGGGAGGACACTATTATTATACACAGGGGAGGACACTATTATTATATACAGGGGAGGACACTATTATTATATACAAGGGAGGACACTATTATTATAAACAGAGGAGGACGCTATTATTATACACATGGGGGGACATGATTATTATATACAGGGGAGGACACTATTATCATACACATGGGAGGACACTATTATTATACACAGGGGAGGACACTATTATTATATACAGGGAGGACACTATTATTATATACAGGGGATGACACTATTATTATACACAGGGGAGGACACTATTATTATACACAGGGGAGGACACTATTATTATACACAGGGGAGGACACTATTATTATATACAGTGGAGGACACTATTATTATACAGGGAGGACACTATTATTATATACAAGGAGGACACTATTATTATACACAGTGGAGGACAGTATTATTATATACAGGGGAGGACACTATTATTATACACAGGGGAGGACACTATTATTATATACAGTGGAATACACTATTATTATATACAGGGGAGGACACTATTATTATACACAGGGGAGGACACTATTATTATATACAGTGAGGACACTATTATTATATACAGGGAGGACACTATTATTATACACAGTGGAGGACACTATTATTATACACAGGGGAGGACACTATTATTATACACAGGGGAGGACACTATTATTATACACAGGGGAGGACACTATTATTATATACAGGGGAGGACACTATTATTATATACAAGGGAGGACACTATTATTATAAACAGAGGAGGACGCTATTGTTATACACATGGGGGGACATGATTATTATATACAGGGGAGGACACTATTATTATACACATGGGAGGACACTATTATTATACACAGGGGAGGACACTATTATTATATACAGGGAGGACACTATTATTATATACAGGGGAGGACACTATTATTATACACAGGGGAGGACACTATTATTATACACAGGGGAGGACACTATTATTATATACAGGGGAGGACACTATTATTATATACAGTGGAGGACACTATTATTATACAGGGAGGACACTATTAGAATCATAGAATCATAGAATCATAGAATGGTAGAGTTGGAAGGAACCTCCTGGGTCATCTGGTCCAACCCCCTGCTCAAAGCAGGATTCACTAGATCATCTCAGACAGATGTCTGTCCAGCCTCTGTTTGAAGATGTCCATTGAAGGGGAACTCACCACCTCTCGTGGCAGCCTGTTCCACTCATTAATCACCCTAACTGTCAAAAAGTTTTTTCTAATATCTAATCTGTGTCTCCTCCCATTTAGTTTCATCCCATTGCTTCTAGTCTTTCCTTGTGCAAATGAGAATAAAGATGATCCTTCTACAATGTGACAGCCCTTGACATATTTGTAGACAGCTATTAAGTCTCCTCTCAGTCTTCTTTTTTGCAGCTAAACATTCCCAAATCCTGCAACCGTTCCTCATAGGACATGGTTTGCAGACCAGTCACCATTCTGGTCGCTCTTCTCTGAACTTGCTCCAGTTTGTCGATGTCTTTTTTAAAATGTGGTGCCCAAAACTGTACACAGTATTCCAGATGAGGTCTGACCAAAGAGGAGTAAAGACCGATAATGACTTCACGTGATCTAGACTGTATGCTTCTGTTAATACATCCCAGAATTGTATTTGCCTTTTTTGCTGCTGCATCACACTGTTGACTCATGTTCAGTCTATGATCTATTAGTATACCTAAGTCTTTTTCACATGTACTGTTGCTTAGCTCTATTCCTCCCATTCTGTATATGCTTTTTTCATTTTTATTGCCCAGATGTAGTACTTTGCATTTTTCCCTGTTAAAAACCATTCTGTTGGTTGCTGCCCACTGCTCCAGTTTATTTAGGTCTTTTTGAATCCTCTCTCTCTCTTCTCTAGTATTAGCTATCCCTCCTAGCTTTGTGTCATCAGCAAATTTAATCAGTTTACCCTCAATTCCTTCATCTAAATCATTGATAAAGATGTTGAACAATACAGGTCCCAGGACGGAGCCCTGTGGTACCCCACTTGAGACATTCATCCAGCTGGATGTGAAGCCATTTACAACCACCCTTTGAGTCCGATCACTAAGCCAGTTATGAATCCACCTAACAGTTGCCTGGTCCATTGCATACTTGGTCATTTTTTCAATAAGGATGATGTGAGATACTTTGTCAAATGCTTTGCTGAAGTCAAGATATACTATATCTACAGCATTTCCCTGATCCACCCAGTCAGTGATTCTGTCATAGAAGGAAATTAAGTTAGTCTGACATGACTTGTTAGTTACAAACCCATGTTGACTCTGGTTAATCACTTCATTCTTATCCATGTACTTGCATACATGTTGTTTAATAATTTTGTTCAAAGATCTTTCCTGGTATAGAAGTCAGACTCACCGGCCTATAGTTCCCTGGGTCCACCTTCTTCCCCTTTTTGAAGATAGGAACAACATTTGCTCTTCTCCAGTCTTCTGGGACTTCTCCTGTTCTCCAAGAATTTTCAAAGATTATGGAGAGTGGTTCTAAAATTTCTTCTACAATCTCCTTCAGTACTCTGGGGTGTAATTCATCTGGACCTGGAGACTTGAACTCATTTATGTTAGCTAAATATTCCCTCACAATCTTTCTGTTTACTGATAACTTGGATTCCTCTATTCCTTTAAAAGGACAGTGAAGATCAGTTGATGTTACATTTTCTTTCTGAGAGAAAACAGATGCAAAATAGGAATTAAAAAGTTCGGCCTTCTCAACATCCTCTCTTACCATTTCTCCATTTTCATCCTGTAAAAATCCTATAGCATCTTTGACTTTTCTTTTACTTTTGACATACCCCCAAAATCCTTTTTTATTGCTTTTGACATCTCTTGCAAGCCTTAATTCATTGTCAGCTTTAGCTAACCTGATACGTGCCCTACAGGATCTGCAGACTGCATTATAATCTTCTTTAGATATGCCTCCCTCTTTCCATTTAATAAACATTTCTTTCTTTCTTTTTAGCATGTGTTTAAGTTCTGTGTTCATCCATCCTGGTTTCCTTAAATGCTTCCCATTCTTCCTACTTTTCGGGATTGTTAACGATTGTGCTTTGAGAATCTCATTTTTAAAAATTTCCCATCCTTCCTGCACATTTTTGTCCTTAAGGACATCCAGCCATTGGATCCCTCCTATTCTCTTTCTGAGTCTCTTAAAATCTGCCTTTCTAAAATCTAACCTTGAAGTTTGAGTCTTCACATGTCTTCCTCCTCTAGTTATCCAAAATTCTATAATAGCATGATCGCTGCCTCCTAGGGTCCCAGCCACCTTTACCTCCTCAACCATTTCCTCCCTGTTTATAAGGATTAGATCCAAAGTAGCAGATCCCCTTGTTTTCTCCCCTACCTTTTGGAAGATAAAGTTGTCAGCAAGAGAGGATAAGAATTTGCTTGACCTGTTAGTTTTACTTGAGAGAGATTCCCAACAAATGTCTGGATAGTTGAAATCTCCCATGACCACTACGTCATATTTTTTGGAGAACTTGGTCATTTGATACATAAAGAGTTCATCCATAGCTTCAGCTTGCCCAGGTGGCCTGTAGTAAATGCCTACAATGGTGTCCTTTCCGTTGTTCTCTCCTTGTATTCTTACCCAAACAGTTTCCACAGAACTCCCAGTCTCTGAAGCTTCAATCTCTGTGCAGATATACGCTTTTCTAACATACAATGCAACACCTCCTCCTCGTTTATCAAGTCTGTTTCTTGCAAATAAGTTGTATCCTTTTAGCCTTTTATTCCAATCATGTGTATCGTCCCACCAAGTTTCAGTGATTCCAATGACATCATATTCCTTTTCCTGCGTTAGTAGTTCCAATTCTCCTTGTTTGTTGCCCATGCTTTGTGCATTTGTATAAAAACATTTTAGTTTGTGATTGGTTTCTCTTCCTCCCATATTTTTATTATTTAAATTTTTTTGTCTTTGTTCTTCCTTTCCACTTCCAGTAGCAGAGATCTCAATAGTATTTGTCAGCTGTATGGCTTTTTCTGGCCTTTTGCTTCCCTTCCCACATTGTTCTGGTATAAAGCTCTTCTGATGAGTGTAGCAAGGCGACTTCCAAATACATGTTTTCCAGTCTTCGTAAGGTGCACCCCATCTCTAGCAAGTAGTCCATCGTATAGGTAATTCATTCCGTGAGCCAGAAATCCAAATCCTTGTGTAGTAATTACTGTGTCTCCTCTATAGGGGGCGCTGTATATGTAGTGATTACTGTGTCTCCTCTATAGGGGGCGCTGTATATGTAGTGATTACTGTGTCTCCTCTATAGAAGGTGCTGTATATGTAGTGATTACTGTGTCTCCTCTATAGGGGTCGCTGTATATGTAGTGATTACTGTGTCTCCTCTATAGGGGTCGCTGTATATGTAGTGATTACTGTGTCTCCTCTATAGCGGGCGCTGTATATATAGTGATTACTGTGTCTCCTCTATAGCGGGCGCTGTATATGTAGTGATTACTGTGTCTCCTCTATAGGGGGCGCTGTATATGTAGTGATTACTGTGTCTCCTCTATAGAGGTCGCTGTATATGTAGTGATTACTGTGTCTCCTCTATAGAGGGCGCTGTATCTGTAGTGATTACTGTGTCTCCTCTATAGAGGTCGCTGTATATGTAGTGATTACTGTGTCTCCTCTATAGAGGGCGCTGTATATGTAGTGATTACTGTGTCTCCTCTATAGAGGGCGCTGTATATATAGTGATTACTGTGTCTCCTCTATAGAGGGCGCTGTATATGTAGTGAGTGATATGTCTCCTCTATAGGGGGCGCTGTATATGTAGTGATTACTGTGTCTCCTCTATAGAGGGCGCTGTATATGTAGTGGTTACTGTGTCTCCTCTATAGAGGGCGCTGTATATGTAGTGATTACTGTGTCTCCTCTATAGGGGGCGCTGTATATGTAGTGGTTACTGTGTCTCCTCTATAGATGGCGCTGTATATGTAGTGATTACTGTGTCTCCTCTATAGGGGGCGCTGTATATGTAGTGGTTACTGTGTCTCCTCTATAGATGGCGCTGTATATGTAGTGATTACTGTGTCTCCTCTATAGGGGGCGCTGTATATGTAGTGGTTACTGTGTCTCCTCTATAGGGGGCGCTGTATATGTAGTGATTACTGTGTCTCCTCTATAGGGGGCGCTGTATATGTAGTGATTACTGTGTCTCCTCTATAGAGGGCGCTGTATATGTAGTGGTTACTGTGTCTCCTCTATAGAGGTCGCTGTATATGTAGTGATTACTGTGTCTCCTCTATAAGGGGCGCTGTATATGTAGTGATTACTGTGTCTCCTCTATAGATGGCGCTGTATATGTAGTGATTACTGTGTCTCCTCTATAGGGGTCGCTGTATATGTAGTGATTACTGTGTTTCCTCTATAGGGGGCGCTGTATATGTAGTGGTTACTGTGTCTCCTCTATAGAGGTCGCTGTATATGTAGTGATTACTGTGTCTCCTCTATAGGGGGCGCTGTATATGTAGTGATTACTGTGTCTCCTCTATAGGGGGCGCTGTATATGTAGTGATTACTGAGTCTCCTCTATAGGGGGCGCTGTATATGTAGTGATTACTGTGTCTCCTTTATAGGGGGCTCTGTATATGTAGTGATTACTGTGTCTCTATAGGGGGCGCTGTATATGTAGTGAGTGATATGTCTCCTCTATAGGGGGCGCTGTATATGTAGTGATTACTGTGTCTCCTCTATAGATGGCACTGTATATGTAGTGATTACTGTGTCTCTATAGGGGGCGCTGTATATGTAGTGATTACTGTGCCTCCTCTATAGAGGGCGCTGTATATGTAGTGATTACTGTGTCTCCTCTATAGAGGGCGCTGTATATGTAGTGATTACTGTGTCTCCTCTATAGGGGGCACTGTATATGTAGTGATTACTGTGTCTCCTCTATAGATGGCGCTGTATATGTAGTGATTACTGTGTCTCCTCTATAGGGGGCGCTGTATATGTAGTGAGTGATATGTCTCCTCTATAGGGGGCACTGTATATGTAGTGATTACTGTGTCTCCTCTATAGATGGCGCTGTATATATAGTGATTACTGTGTCTCCTCTATAGGGGGCGCTGTATATGTAGTGATTACTGTGTCTCCTCTATAGGGGGCGCTGTATATATAGTGATTACTGTGTCTCCTCTATAGGGGTCGCTGTATATGTAGTGATTACTGTGTCTCCTCTATAGATGGCGCTGTATATGTAGTGATTACTGTGTCTCCTCTATAGGGGGCGCTGTATATGTAGTGATTACGGTGTCTCCTCTATAGATGGCGCTGTATATGTAGTGATTACTGTGTCTCCTCTAGAGGGCGCTGTATATGTAGTGATTACTGTGTCTCCTCTATAGATGGCGCTGTATATGTAGTGATTACTGTGTCTCCTCTATAGGGGGCGCTGTATATGTAGTGAGTGATATGTCTCCTCTATAGGGGGCGCTGTATATATAGTGATTACTGTGTCTCCTCTATAGAGGGCGCTGTATATGTAGTGATTACTGTGTCCTCTATAGGGGGCGCTGTATATGTAGTGATTACTGTGTCTCCTCTATAGGGGGCGCTGTATATATAGTGATTACTGTGTCTCCTCTATAGAGGGCGCTGTATATATAGTGATTACTGTGCCTCCTCTATAGATGGCGCTGTATATGTAGTGATTACTGTGCCTCCTCTATAGGGGGCGCTGTATATGTAGTGATTACTGTGTCTCCTCTATAGAGGACTCTGTATATATAGTGATTACTGTGTCTCCTCTATAGGGGGCGCTGTATATGTAGTGATTACTGTGTCTCCTCTATAGGGGGCGTTGTATATGTAGTGATTACTATGTCTCCTCTGTAGGGGGCGCTGTATATGTAGTGTTGACTGTGTCTCCTCTGTAGGGGGCGCTGTATATGTAGTGATTACTGTGTCTCCTCTAGAGGGCATTGTATATGTAGTGAGTGATATGTCTCCTCTATAGGGGGCGCTGTTTATATAGTGATTACTGTGTCTCCTCTATAGGGGGCCCTGTATATGTAGTGGTTACTGTGTTTCCTCTATAGGGGGCGCTGTATATGTAGTGATTACTGTGTTTCCTCTATAGGGGGCGCTGTATATGTAGTGATTACTGTGTCTCCTCTATAGAGGGCACTGTATATGTAGTGATTACTGTGTCTCCTCTATAGATGGCGCTGTATATGTAGTGATTACTGTGTCTCCTCTATAGATGGCGCTGTATATGTAGTGATTACTGTGTCTCCTCTATAGAGGGCGCTGTATATGTAGTGATTACTGTGTCTCCTCTATAGGGGGCGCTGTATATGTAGTGATTACTGTGTCTCCTCTATAGATGGCGCTGTATATGTAGTGATTACTGTGTCTCCTCTATAGATGGCGCTGTATATGTAGTGATTACTGTGTCTCCTCTATAGAGGGCGCTGTATATGTAGTGATTACTGTGTCTCCTCTATAGAGGGCTCTGTATATGTAGTGTTGACTGTGTCTCCTCTGTAGGGGGCGCTGTATATGTAGTGTTGACTGTGTCTCCTCTGTAGGGGGCGCTGTATATGTAGTGTTGACTGTGTCTCCTCTGTAGGGGGCGCTGTATATGTAGTGATTACTGTGTCTCCTCTATAGAGGGCATTGTATATGTAGTGAGTGATATGTCTCCTCTATAGGGGGCGCTGTTTATATAGTGATTACTGTGTCTCCTCTATAGAGGGCGCTGTATATATAGTGATTACTGTGTCTCCTCTATAGGGGGCGCTGTATATGTAGTGGTTACTGTGTCTCCTCTATAGGGGGCGCTGTATATGTAGTGATTACTGTGTCTCCTCTATAGGGGGTGCTGTATATGTAGTGATTACTGTGTCTCCTCTATAGGGGGCGCTGTATATGTAGTGATTACTGTGTCTCCTCTATAGAGGGCGTTGTATATGTAGTGATTACTGTGTCTCCTCTATAGGGGGTGCTGTATATGTAGTGGTTACTGTGTCTCCTCTATAGGGGGCGCTGTATATGTAGTGATTACTGTGTCTCCTCTATAGATGGCGCTGTATATGTAGTGATTACTGTGTCTCCTCTATAGGGGGCACTGTATATGTAGTGATTACTGTGTCTCCTCTATAGATGGCGCTGTATATGTAGTGATTACTGTGTCTCCTCTATAGGGGGTGCTGTATATGTAGTGATTACTGTGTCTCCTCTATAGAGGGCGTTGTATATGTAGTGATTACTGTGCCTCGTCTATAGATGGCGCTGTATATGTAGTGATTACTGTGTCTCCTCTATAGGGGGCGCTGTATATGTAGTGATTACTGTCTCCTCTATAGATGGCGCTGTATATGTAGTGATTACTGTGTCTCCTCTATAGATGGCGCTGTATATGTAGTGATTACTGTGTCTCCTCTATAGATGGCGCTGTATATGTAGTGATTACTGTGTCTCCTCTATAGATGGCGCTGTATATGTAGTGATTACTGTGTCTCCTCTATAGGGGGCGCTGTATATGTAGTGATTACTGTGTCTCCTCTATAGGGGGCGCTGTATATGTAGTGATAACTGTGTCTCCTCTGTAGAGGGCGCTGTATATGTAGTGAGTGATATGTCTCCTCTATAGGGGGCGCTGTATATGTAGTGATTACTGTGTCTCCTCTATAGGGGGCGCTGTATATGTAGTGATTACTGTGTCTCCTCTATAGGGGGCGCTGTATATGTAGTGATAACTGTGTCTCCTCTGTAGAGGGCGCTGTATATGTAGTGAGTGATATGTCTCCTCTATAGGGGGCGCTGTATATATAGTGATTACTGTCTCCTCTATAGGGGGCGTTGTATATGTAGTGATTATTGTGTCTCCTCTATAGGGGGCGCTGTATATGTAGTGATTACTGTGTCTCCTCTATAGGGGGCGCTGTATATGTAGTGATTACTGTCTCCCCTCTATAGGGGGCGCTGTATATGTAGTGATTACTGTGTCCTCTATAGGGGGCGCTGTATATGTAGTGATTACTGTGTCTCCTCTATAGGGGGCGCTGTATATATAGTGATTACTGTGTCTCCTCTATAGAGGGCGCTGTATATATAGTGATTACTGTGCCTCCTCTATAGATGGCGCTGTATATGTAGTGATTACTGTGTCTCCTCTATAGGGGGCGCTGTATATATAGTGATTACTGTGTCTCCTCTATAGAGGACTCTGTATATATAGTGATTACTGTGTCTCCTCTATAGGGGGCCCTGTATATGTAGTGATTACTATGTCTCCTCTGTAGGGGGCGCTGTATATGTAGTGTTGACTGTGTCTCCTCTGTAGGGGGCGCTGTATATGTAGTGATTACTGTGTCTCCTCTAGAGGGCATTGTATATGTAGTGAGTGATATGTCTCCTCTATAGGGGGCGCTGTATATATGGTGATTACTGTGTCTCCTCTATAGAGGGCGCTGTATATGTAGTGATTACTGTGTCTCCTCTATAGGGGGTGCTGTATATGTAGTGATTACTGTGTCTCCTCTATAGGGGGCGTTGTATATGTAGTGATTACTGTGTCTCCTCTATAGGGGGTGCTGTATATGTAGTGATTACTGTGTCTCCTCTATAGATGGCACTGTATATGTAGTGATTACTGTGTCTCCTCTATAGAGGGCGCAGTATATGTAGTGATTACTGTGTCTCCTCTATAGGGGGCGCTGTATATGTAGTGATTACTGTGTCTCCTCTATAGAGGGCTCTGTATATGTAGTGATTACTGTGTCTCCTCTATAGAGGGCGCTGTATATGTAGTGATTACTGTGTCTCCTCTATAGAGGGCGCTGTATATGTAGTGATTACTGTGCCTCCTCTATAGAGGTCTCTGTATATGTAGTGATTACTGTCTCCTCTATAGAGGGCGCTGTATATGTAGTGATTACTGTGTCTCCTCTATAGAGGGCGCTGTATATATAGTGATTACTGTGTCTCCTCTATAGGGGGCGCTGTATATGTAGTGATTACTGTGCCTCCTCTATAGAGGTCTCTGTATATGTAGTGATTACTGTGTCTCCTCTATAGGGGGCGCTGTATATGTAGTGATTACTGTCTCCTCTATAGGGGTCGCTGTATATGTAGTGATTACTGTCTCCTCTATAGGGGTCGCTGTATATGTAGTGATTACTGTGTCTCCTCTATAGGGGGCGCTGTATATATAGTGATTACTGTGTCTCCTCTATAGCGGGCGCTGTATATGTAGTGATTACTGTGTCTCCTCTATAGAGGGCGCTGTATATGTAGTGATTACTGTGTCTCCTCTATAGAGGTCGCTGTATATGTAGTGATTACTGTGCCTCCTCTATAGAGGTCTCTGTATATGTAGTGATTACTGTGTCTCCTCTATAGGGGGCGCTGTATATGTAGTGATTACTGTCTCCTCTATAGGGGTCGCTGTATATGTAGTGATTACTGTCTCCTCTATAGGGGTCGCTGTATATGTAGTGATTACTGTGTCTCCTCTATAGGGGGCGCTGTATATATAGTGATTACTGTGTCTCCTCTATAGCGGGCGCTGTATATGTAGTGATTACTGTGTCTCCTCTATAGGGGGCACTGTATATGTAGTGATTACTGTGTCTCCTCTATAGATGGCGCTGTATATGTAGTGATTACTGTGTCTCCTCTATAGGGGGTGCTGTATATGTAGTGATTACTGTGTCTCCTCTATAGGGGGCGCTGTATATGTAGTGATTACTGTGTCTCCTCTATAGGGGGCGCTGTATATGTAGTGATAACTGTGTCTCCTCTGTAGAGGGCGCTGTATATGTAGTGAGTGATATGTCTCCTCTATAGGGGGCGCTGTATATATAGTGATTACTGTCTCCTCTATAGGGGGCGCTGTATATGTAGTGATTACTGTGTCTCCTCTATAGGGGGCACTGTATATGTAGTGATTACTGTGTCTCCTCTATAGATGGCGCTGTATATGTAGTGATTACTGTGTCTCCTCTATAGGGGGTGCTGTATATGTAGTGATTACTGTGTCTCCTCTATAGGGGGCGCTGTATATGTAGTGATTATTGTGTCTCCTCTATAGGGGGCGCTGTATATGTAGTGATTACTGTGTCTCCTCTATAGAGGGCGCTGTATATGTAGTGATTACTGTGTCTCCTCTATAGATGGCGCTGTATATGTAGTGATTACTGTGTCTCCTCTATAGGGGGCTCTGTATATGTAGTGATTACTGTGTCTCCTCTATAGGGGGCGCTGTATATGTAGTGATTACTGTCTCCCCTCTATAGGGGGCGCTGTATATGGAGTGATTACTGTGTCTCCTCTATAGATGGCGCTGTATATGTAGTGATTACTGTGCCTCCTCTATAGGGGGCGCTGTATATGTAGTGATTACTGTGTCTCCTCTATAGGGGGCGCTGTATATGTAGTGATTACTGTGTCTCCTCTATAGGGGGCGCTGTATATGTAGTGATTACTGTCTCACCTCTATAGGGGGTGCTATATATGTAGTGATTACTGTCTCACCTCTATAGAGGGCGCTGTATATGTAGTGATTACTGTGTCTCCTCTATAGATGGCGCTGTATATATAGTGATTACTGTGTCTCCTCTATAGGGGGCGCTGTATATATAGTGATTACTGTGTCTCCTCTATAGAGGGCGCTGTATATATAGTGATTACTGTGTCTCCTCTATAGGGGGCGCTGTATATTTAGTGATTACTGTGTCTCCTCTATAGATGGCGCTGTATATGTAGTGATTACTGTGTCTCCTCTATAGGGGGCGCTGTATATGTAGTGATTACTGTGTCTCCTCTATAGGGGGCGCTGTATATGTAGTTATTACTGTGTCTCCTCTATAGAGGGCGCTGTATATGTAGTGATTACTGTGTCTCCTCTATAGGGGGCGCTGTATATGTAGTGATTACTGTGTCTCCTCTATAGGGGTCGCTGTATATGTAGTGATTACTGTGTCTCCTCTATAGGGGGCTCTGTATATGTAGTGATTACTGTGTCTCCTCTATAGAGGGCGCTGTATATGTAGTGATTACTGTGTCTCCTCTATAGGGGGCTCTGTATATGTAGTGATTACTGTGTCTCCTCTATAGGGGGCTCTGTATATGTAGTGATTACTGTGTCTCCTCTATAGAGGGCGCTGTATATGTAGTGATTACTGTGTCTCCTCTATAGGGGGCTCTGTAGATGTAGTGGTTACTGTGTCTCCTCTATAGAGGGCGCTGTATATGTAGTGATTACTGTGTCTCCTCTATAGGGGTCGCTGTATATGTAGTGATTACTGTGTCTCCTCTATAGAGGGCGCTGTATATGTAGTGATTACTGTGTGTCCTCTATAGGGGGCGCTGTATATATAGTGATTACTGTGTCTCCTCTATAGAGGGCGCTGTATATTTAGTGATTACTGTGTCTCCTCTATAGGGGGCGCTGTATATTTAGTGATTACTGTGTCTCCTCTATAGATGGCGCTGTATATGTAGTGATTACTGTGTCTCCTCTATAGGGGGCGCTGTATATGTAGTGATTACTGTGTCTCCTCTATAGGGGGCGCTGTATATGTAGTTATTACTGTGTCTCCTCTATAGAGGGCGCTGTATATGTAGTGATTACTGTGTCTCCTCTATAGGGGGCGCTGTATATGTAGTGATTACTGTGTCTCCTCTATAGGGGTCGCTGTATATGTAGTGATTACTGTGTCTCCTCTATAGGGGGCGCTGTATATGTAGTGATTACTGTGTCTCCTCTATAGGGGTCGCTGTATATGTAGTGATTACTGTGTCTCCTCTATAGGGGGCGCTGTATATGTAGTGATTACTGTGTCTCCTCTATAGAGGGCGCTGTATATGTAGTGATTACTGTGTCTCCTCTATAGGGGGCTCTGTATATGTAGTGATTACTGTGTCTCCTCTATAGGGGGCTCTGTATATGTAGTGATTACTGTGTCTCCTCTATAGAGGGCGCTGTATATGTAGTGATTACTGTGTCTCCTCTATAGGGGGCTCTGTAGATGTAGTGGTTACTGTGTCTCCTCTATAGAGGGCGCTGTATATGTAGTGATTACTGTGTCTCCTCTATAGGGGGCTCTGTAGATGTAGTGGTTACTGTGTCTCCTCTATAGATGGCGCTGTATATGTAGTGATTACTGTGTCTCCTCTATAGAGGGCGCTGTATATGTAGTGATTACTGTGTGTCCTCTATAGGGGGCGCTGTATATATAGTGATTACTGTGCCTCCTCTATAGGGGGCGCTGTATATGTAGTGATTACTGTGTCTCCTCTATAGAGGGCGCTGTATATGTAGTGATTACTGTGTCTCCTCTATAGATGGCGCTGTATATGTAGTGATTACTGTGTCTCCTCTATAGAGGGCGTTGTATATGTAGTGATTACTGTGTCTCCTCTATAGAGGGCGCTGTATATGTAGTGATTACTGTGTCTCCTCTATAGATGGCACTGTATATGTAGTGATTACTGTGTCTCCTCTATAGATGGCGCTGTATATGTAGTGATTACTGTGTCTCCTCTATAGAGGGCGCTGTATATGTAGTGATTACTGTGTCTCCTCTATAGAGGGTGCTGTATATGTAGTGATTACTGTGTCTCCTCTATAGGGGGCGCTGTATATGTAGTGATTACTGTGTCTCCTCTATAGAGGGCGCAGTATATGTAGTGATTACTGTGTCTCCTCTATAGAGGGCGCTGTATATGTAGTGATTACTGTGTCTCCTCTATAGAGGGTGCTGTATATGTAGTGATTACTGTGTCTCCTCTATAGGGGGCGCTGTATATGTAGTGATTACTGTGTCTCCTCTATAGAGGGCGCAGTATATGTAGTGATTACTGTGTCTCCTCTATAGAGGGTGCTGTATATGTAGTGATTACTGTGTCTCCTCTATAGGGGGCGCTGTATATGTAGTGATTACTGTGTCTCCTTTATAGGGGGCTCTGTATATGTAGTGATTACTGTGTCTCCTCTATAGAGGGCGCTGTATATGTAGTGATTACTGTGTCTCCTCTATAGGGGGCGCTGTATATGTAGTGATTACTGTGTCTCCTCTATAGGGGGCGCTGTATATGTAGTGATTACTGTGTCTCCTCTATAGAGGGCGCTGTATATGTAGTGATTACTGTGTCTCCTCTATAGAGGGCGCTGTATATGTAGTGATTACTGTGTCTCCTCTATAGAGGGCGCTGTATATGTAGTGATTACTGTGTCTCCTCTATAGAGGGCGCTGTATATATAGTGATTACTGTGTGTCCTCTATAGGGGGCGCTGTATATGTAGTGGTTACTGTGTCTTCTCTATAGAGGGCGCTGTATATGTAGTGATTACTGTGTCTCCTCTATAGAGGGCGCTGTATATGTAGTGATTACGGTGTCTCCTCTATAGGGGGCGCTGTATATGTAGTGATTACTGTGTCTCCTCTATAGGGGGCGCTGTATATGTAGTGATTACTGTGTGTCCTCTATAGGGGGCGCTGTATATGTAGTGGTTACTGTGTCTTCTCTATAGGGGGTGCTGTATATGTAGTGATTACTGTGTCTCCTCTATAGGGGGCGCTGTATATATAGTAATTACTGTGTCTCCTCTATAGAAGGTGCTGTATATGTAGTGATTACTGTGTCTCCTCTATAGAGGGCGCTGTATATAGAATCATAGAATGGTAGAGTTGGAAGGGACCTCCTGGGTCATCTGGTCCAACCCCCTGCTCAAAGCAGGATTCACTAGATCAGGGTTCCCCAACTCCAGTCCTCAAGGCCCACCAACAGGTCATGTTTTCAGGATTTCCTTAGTATTGCACAGGTGATGCAATTATCACCTGTGTAGGTGATGCAATTATCACCTGTGTAATACTAAGGAAATCCTGAAAACATGATCTGTTGGTGGGCCTTGAGGACTGGAGTTGGGGAACCCTGCACTAGATCATCATGTCTGTCCAGCCTCTGTTTGAAGACGTCCATTGAAGGGGATCTCACCACCTCTCGTGGCAGCCTGTTCCACTCATTAATCACCCTAACTGTCAAAAAGTTTTTTCTAATATCTAATCTGTGTCTCCTCCCATTTAGTTTCATCCCATTGCTTCTAGTCTTTCCTTGTGCAAATGAGAATAAAGATGATCCTTCTACAATGTGACAGCCCTTGACATATTTGTAGACAGCTATTAAGTCTCCTCTCAGTCTTCTTTTTTGCAAGCTAAACATTCCCAAATCCTGCAACCGTTCCTCATAGGACATGGTTTGCAGACCAGTCACCATTCTGGTCGCTCTTCTCTGAACTTGCTCCAGTTTGTCGATGTCTTTTTTAAAATGTGGTGCCCAAAACTGTACACAGTATTCCAGATGAGGTCTGACCAAAGAGGAGTAAAGACCGATAATGACTTCACGTGATCTAGACTGTATGCTTCTGTTAATACATCCCAGAATTGTATTTGCCTTTTTTGCTGCTGCATCACACTGTTGACTCATGTTCAGTCTATGATCTATTAGTATACCTAAGTCTTTTTCACATGTACTGTTGCTTAGCTCTATTCCTCCCATTCTGTATATGCTTTTTTCATTTTTATTGCCCAGATGTAGTACTTTGCATTTTTCCCTGTTAAAAACCATTCTGTTGGTTGCTGCCCACTGCTCCAGTTTATTTAGGTCTTTTTGAATCCTCTCTCTCTCTTCTCTAGTATTAGCTATCCCTCCTAGCTTTGTGTCATCAGCAAATTTAATCAGTTTACCCTCAATTCCTTCATCTAAATCATTGATAAAGATGTTGAACAATACAGGTCCCAGGACGGAGCCCTGTGGTACCCCACTTGAGACATTCATCCAGCTGGATGTGAAGCCATTTACAACCACCCTTTGAGTCCGATCACTAAGCCAGTTATGAATCCACCTAACAGTTGCCTGGTCCATTGCATACTTGGTCATTTTTTCAATAAGGATGATGTGAGATACTTTGTCAAATGCTTTGCTGAAGTCAAGATATACTATATCTACAGCATTTCCCTGATCCACCCAGTCAGTGATTCTGTCATAGAAGGAAATTAAGTTAGTCTGACATGACTTGTTAGTTACAAACCCATGCTGACTCTGGTTAATCACTTCATTCTTATCCATGTACTTGCATACATGTTGTTTAATAATTTTGTTCAAAGATCTTTCCTGGTATAGAAGTCAGACTCACCGGCCTATAGTTCCCTGGGTCCACCTTCTTCCCCTTTTTGAAGATAGGAACAACATTTGCTCTTCTCCAGTCTTCTGGGACTCCTCCTGTTCTCCAAGAATTTTCAAAGATTATGGAGAGTGGTTCTAAAATTTCTTCTACAATCTCCTTCAGTACTCTGGGGTGTAATTCATCTGGACCTGGAGACTTGAACTCATTTATGTTAGCTAAATATTCCCTCACAATCTTTCTGTTTACTGATAACTTGGATTCCTCTATTCCTTTAAAAGGACAGTGAAGATCAGTTGATGTTACATTTTCTTTCTGAGAGAAAACAGATGCAAAATAGGAATTAAAAAGTTCGGCCTTCTCAACATCCTCTCTTACCATTTCTCCATTTTCATCCTGTAAAAATCCTATAGCATCTTTGACTTTTCTTTTACTTTTGACATACCCCCAAAATCCTTTTTTATTGCTTTTGACATCTCTTGCAAGCCTTAATTCATTGTCAGCTTTAGCTAACCTGATACGTGCCCTACAGGATCTGCAGACTGAATTATAATCTTCTTTAGATATGCCTCCCTCTTTCCATTTAATAAACATTTCTTTCTTTCTTTTTAGCATGTGTTTAAGTTCTGTGTTCATCCATCCTGGTTTCCTTAAATGCTTCCCATTCTTCCTACTTTTCGGGATTGTTAACGATTGTGCTTTGAGAATCTCATTTTTAAAAATTTCCCATCCTTCCTGGACATTTTTGTCCTTAAGGACATCCAGCCATTGGATCCCTCCTATTCTCTTTCTGAGTCTCTTAAAATCTGCCTTTCTAAAATCTAACCTTGAAGTTTGAGTCTTCACATGTCTTCCTCCTCTAGTTATCCAAAATTCTATAATAGCATGATCGCTGCCTCCTAGGGTCCCAGCCACCTTTACCTCCTCAACCATTTCCTCCCTGTTTATAAGGATTAGATCCAAAGTAGCAGATCCCCTTGTTTTCTCCCCTACCTTTTGGAAGATAAAGTTGTCAGCAAGAGAGGATAAGAATTTGCTTGACCTGTTAGTTTTACTTGAGAGAGATTCCCAACAAATGTCTGGATAGTTGAAATCTCCCATGACCACTACGTCATATTTTTTGGAGAACTTGGTCATTTGATACATAAAGAGTTCATCCATATCTTCAGCTTGCCCAGGTGGCCTGTAGTAAATGCCTACAATGGTGTCCTTTCCGTTGTTCTCTCCTTGTATTCTTACCCAAACAGTTTCCACAGAACTCCCAGTCTCTGAAGCTTCAATCTCTGTGCAGATATATGCTTTTCTAACATACAATGCAACACCTCCTCCTCGTTTATCAAGTATATTATTATATACAAGGAGGACACTATTATTATACACAGTGGAGGACAGTATTATTATATACAGGGGAGGACACTATTATTATATACAGGGGAGGACACTATTATTATACACAGGGGAGGACACTATTATTATACACAGGGGAGGACACTATTATTATATACAGGGAGGACAGTATTATTATATACAGGGGAGGACACTATTATTATACACATGGGAGGACACTATTATTATACACAGGGGAGGACACTATTATTATATAGAGTGGAGGACACTGTTATTATATACAGGGGAGGACACTATTATTATATACAGGGAGGACACTATTATTATATACAGGGAGGACACTATTATTATACACAGGGGAGGACACTATTATTATACACAGGGGAGGACACTATTATTATATACAGGGAGGACAGTATTATTAAATACAGGGGAGGACACTATTATTATATACAGGGGAGGACACTATTATTATACAGAGGGGAGTACACTATTATTATACAGGGGAGGACACTATTATATACAGGGAGGACACTATTATTATACACAGGGGAGGGCACTATTATTATATACAGGGCAGAACACTATTATTATACACAGTGGAGGACACTATTATTATATACAAGGGAGGACACTATTATATACAGGGGAGGACACTATTATTATACACAGGGGAGGACAGTATTATTATATACAGGGAGGACGTTATTATTATACACAGTGGAGGACAGTATTTTTATATACAGGGGAGGACACTATTATTATACACAGGGGAGGACACTATTATTATATACAGGGGAGGACACTATTATTATATACAGGGGAGGACACTATTATTATATACAGGGAGGACACTATTATTATATAAATGGTAGGACACTATTATTATATACAGGGGAGTACAGTATTATTATATACAGGGGAGGACACTATTATTATACAGGGGAGGACACTATTATTATATACAGGGAGGACACTATTATTATATACAGGGGAGGACACTATTATTATATACAGGGGAGGACACTATTATTATATACAGGGGAGGACACTATTATTATACACAGGGGAGGACAATATTATTATATACAGGGGAGGACAGTATTATTATATACAGGGGAGGACACTATTATTATACAGGGGAGGACACTATTATTATATACAGGGAGGAGACTATAATTATATACAGGGGAGGACACTATTATTATATACAGGGGAGGACACTATTATTATACACAGGGGAGGACACTATTATTATATACAGGGAGGACACTATTATTATATACAGGGAGGACACTATTATTATACACAGTGGAGGACAGTATTATTAAATACAGGGGAGGACACTATTATTATATACAGGGGAGGACACTATTATTATACACAGGGGAGTACACTATTATTATACAGGGGAGGACACTATTATATACAGGGAGGACACTATTATACACAGGGGAGGGCACTATTATTATATACAGGAAGGACACTATTATTATACACAGTGGAGGACACTATTATTATATACAAGGGAGGACACTATTATTATACACAGGGGAGGACACTATTATTATATACAGGGGAGGACACTATTATATACAGGGGAGGACACTATTATTATACACAGGGGAGGACACTATTATTATATACAGGGAGGACGCTATTATTATACACAGTGGAGGACAGTATTATTATATACAGGGGAGGACACTATTATTATACACAGGGGAGGACACTATTATTATATACAGTGGAGGACAATATTATTATATACAGGGGAGGACACTATTATTATATACAGGGGAGGACACTATTATTGTATACAGGGGAGAACACTATTATTATACACAGGGGAGGACACTATTATTATATACAGGGGAGGACACTATTATTATATACAGGGGAGGACACTATTACTATATACAGGGGAGGACACTATTATTATATACAGGGGAGGACACTATTATTATATACAGGGGAGGACACTATTATTGTATACAGGGGAGAACACTATTATTATACACAGGGGAGGACACTATTATTATATACAGGGGGGACACTATTATTATATACAGGGGAGGACACTATTATTATATACAGTGGAGGCCACTTATTATATACAGGGGAGGACACTATTATTATATACAGGGGAGGACACTATTATTATATAGAGGGGAGGACACTATTATTACATACAGGGGAGGACACTATTATTATACACAGGGGAGGACACTTTTAATATATACAGGGAGGACACTTATTATATACAGGGTAGTACAGTATTATTATATAGAGGGGAGGACAGTATTATTATATACAGGGGAGGACACTATTATTATATACAGGGGAGGACACTACTAATATACACAGGGGAGGACACTATTATTATATACCGGGGAGGACACTATTATTATATACAGGGGAGGACACTATTATTATATACAAGGGAGGACACTATTATTATACACAGGGGAGGACACTATTATTATACACAGGGGAGAACACTATTATTATATACAGGGGAGGACAGTTTTATTATATAGAGGGGAGGACAGTATTATTATATACAGGGGAGGACACTATTATTATATACAGGGGAGGACACTATTAATATACACGGGGGAGGACACTATTATTATATACAGGGGAGGACACTATTATTATATACAGGGGAGGACAGTATTATTATACACAGGGGAGGACACTATTATTATACACAGGGGAGGACACTATTATTATATACAGGGAGGACACTATTATTATATACAGGGAGGACACTATTATTATACACAGTGGAGGACACTATTATTATACACAGTGGAGGACACTATTATTATATACAGAGGAGGACACTATTATTATACACAGGGGAGTACACTATTATTATACACAGGGAGGACACTATTATTATATACAGGGAGGACACTATTATTATATACAGGGGAGTACACTATTATTATATACAGGGGAGGACACTATTATTATATACAAGGGAGGACAGTATTATTATACACAGGGGAGGACACTATTATTATATACAGGGGAGGACACTATTATTATATACAGGGGAGGACACTATTATTATATACAGGGAGGACACTATTATTATATACAGGGGAGGACACTATTATTATATACAGGGGAGGACACTATTATTATATACAGGGGAGGACACTATTATTATATACAGGGGAGGACACTATTATTATACACAGGGGAGGACAATATTATTATATACAGGGGAGGACAGTATTATTATATACAGGGGAGGACACTATTATTATACAGGGGAGGACACTATTATTATATACAGGGAGGACACTATAATTATATACAGGGGAGGACACTATTATTATATACAGGGAGGACACTATTATTATACAGGGGAGGACACTATTATTATACAGGGGTGGACACTATTATTATATACAGGGGAGGACACTATTATTATACACAGGGGAGGACACTATTATTAGACAAAGGGGAGGACAATATTCTTATATACAGGGGAGGACAGTATTATTATATACAGGGGAGGACAGTATTATTATATACAGGGGAGGACACTATTATTATACAGGGGAGGACACTATTATTATATACAGGGGAGTACACTATTATTATATACAGGGGAGGACACTATTATTATACACAGGGGAGGACACTATTATTATATACAGGGGAGGACACTATTATTATATACAGGGGAGGACACTATTATTATACACAGGGGAGGACAATATTATTATACACAGGGCAGGACACTATTATTATATACAGGGGAGGACACTATTATTATATACAGGGGAGGGCATTATTATTATAGACAGGGGAGGACACTATTATTATACAGGGGAGGACCCTATTATTATATAGAGGGAGGACACTATAATTATATACAGGGGAGGACACTATTATTATATACAGGGGGGACACTATTATTATATACAGGGGAGGACACTATTATTATACAGGGGAGCACACTATTATTATATACAGGGGAGGACACTATTATTATACACAGGGGAGGACACAATTATTATATACAGGGGAGGACACTATTATTATATACAGGGGAGGACACTATTATTATACAGGGGAGGACACTATTATTATATACAGGGGAGGACACTATTATTATATAAAGGGGAGGACACTATTATTATACAGGGGAGGACACTATTATTATATACAGGGGAGAACACTATTATTATATACAGGGGAGGACACTATTATTATACACAGGGGAGGACAATATTATTATACACAGGGGAGGACACTATTATTATATACAGGGGAGGACACTATTATAATATACAGGGGAGGACACTATTATTATATACAGGGGAGGACACTATTATTACATACAGGGGAGGACAGTATTATTACACACAGGGGAGGACACTATTATTACATACAGGGGAGGACATTATTATTATACACAGGGGAGGACACTCTTATTATATACAGGGGAGGACAGTATTATTATACACAGGGGAGGACACTATTATTATACACAGGGGAGGACGCTATTATTATACACAGGGGAGGATGCTATTATTATACACAGGGGAGGACACTATTATTATACAGGGGAGGACACTATTATTATATACAGGGAGGACACTATAATTATATACAAGGGAGGACACTATTATTATATACAGGGGAGGACAGTATTATTATATACAGGGGAGGACACTATTATTATACAGGGGAGGACACTATTATTATATACAGGGAGGACACTATAATTATATACAGGGGAGGACACTATTATTATATACAGGGGAGGACACTATTATTATACACAGGGGAGGACACTATTATTATATACAGGGGAGGACACTATTATTATACACAGGGGAGGACACTATTATTATATACAGGGAGGACACTATTATTATATACAGGGAGGACACTATTATTATATACAGGGGAGGACACTATTATTATATACAGGGAGGACACTATTATTATATACAGGGAGGACACTATTATTATACACAGTGGAGGACAGTATTATTAAATACAGGGGAGGACACTATTATTATATACAGGGGAGGACACTATTATTATACAGAGGGGAGTACACTATTATTATACAGGGGAGGACACTATTATATACAGGGAGGACACTATTATTATACACAGGGGAGGGCACTATTATATACAGGGCAGGACACTATTATTATACACAGTGGAGGACACTATTATTATATACAAGGGAGGACACTATTATATACAGGTGAGGACACTATTATTATACACAGGGGAGGACAGTATTATTATATACAGGGAGGACGCTATTATTATACACAGTGGAGGACAGTATTATTATATAGAGGGGAGGACACTATTATTATACACAGGGGAGGACACTATTATTATATACAGGGGAGGACACTATTATTATATACAGGGAAGGACACTATTATTATATACAGGGAGGACACTATTATTATATAAATGGTAGGACACTATTATTATATACAGGGGAGTACAGTATTATTATATACAGGGGAGGACACTATTATTATACAGGGGAGGACACTATTATTATATACAGGGAGGACACTATTATTATATACAGGGGAGGACACTATTATTATATACAGGGGAGGATACTATTATTATATACAGGGGAGGACACTATTATTATACACAGGGGAGGACAATATTATTATATACAGGGGAGGACAGTATTATTATATACAGGGGAGGACACTATTATTATACAGGGGAGGACACTATTATTATATAGAGGGAGGACACTATAATTATATACAGGGGAGGACACTATTATTATATACAGGGGAGGACACTATTATTATACACAGGGGAGGACACTATTATTATACACAGGGGAGGACAATATTCTTATATACAGGGGAGGACACTATTATTATATACAGGGGAGGACAGTATTATTATATACAGGGGAGGACACTATTATTATACAGGGGAGGACACTATTATTATATACAGGGGAGGACACTATTATTATATACAGGGGAGGACACTATTATTATACACAGGGGAGGACACTATTATTATATACAGGGGAGGACACTATTATTATATACAGGGGAGGACACTATTATTATACACAGGGGAGGACAATATTATTATACACAGGGCAGGACACTATAATTATATACAGGGGAGGACACTATTATTATATACAGGGGGGACACTATTATTATATACAGGGGAGGACACTATTATTATACAGGGGAGGACACTATCATTATATACAGGGGAGGACACTATTATTATACACAGGGGAGGACACTATTATTATATACAGGGGAGGACACTATTATTATATACAGGGGAGGACACTATTATTATACAGGGGAGGACACTATTATTATATACAGGGGAGGACACTATTATTATATACAGGGGAGGACACTATTATTATACAGGAGAGGACACTATTATTATACAGGGGAGGACACTATTATTATATACAGGGGAGGACACTATTATTATATACAGGGGAGGACACTATTATTATACACAGGGGAGGACAATATTATTATACAGAGGGGAGGACACTATTATTATATACAGGGGAGGACACTATTATTATATACAGGGGAGGACACTATTATTATAAACAGGGGAGGACACTATTATTACATACAGGGGAGGACAGTATTATTACACACATGGGAGGACACTATTATTACATACAGGGGAGGACATTATTATTATACACAGGGGAGGACACTATTATTATATACAGGGGAGGACAGTATTATTATACACAGGGGAGGACGCTATTATTATACACAGGGGAGGATGCTATTATTATACACAGGGGAGGACACTATTATTATACAGGGGAGGACACTATTATTATATACAGGGAGGACACTATAATTATATACAGGGGAGGACACTATTATTATATACAGGGGAGGACAGTATTATTATATACAGGGGAGGACACTATTATTATACAGGGGAGGACACTATTATTATATACAGGGAGGACACTATAATTATATAAAGGGGAGGACACTATTATTATATACAGGGGAGGACACTATTATTATACACATGGGAGGACACTATTATTATATACAGGGGAGGACACTATTATTATACACGGGGAGGACACTATTATTATATACAGGGAGGACAGTATTATTAAATACAGGGGAGGACACTATTATTATATACAGGGGAGGACACTATTATTATACACAGGGGAGGACACTATTATTATACAGGGGAGGACACTATTATATACAGGGAGGACACTATTATTATACACAGGGGAGGGCACTATTATATACAGGGCAGGACACTATTATTATACACAGTGGAGGACACTATTATTATATACAAGGGAGGACACTATTATTATACACAGGGGAGGACACTATTATTATATACAGGGGAGGACACTATTATATACAGGGGAGGACACTATTATTATACACAGGGGAGGACACTATTATTATATACAGGGAGGACGCTATCATTATACACAGTGGAGGACAGTATTATTATATACAGGGGAGGACACTATTATTATACACAGGGGAGGACACTATTATTATATACAGTGGAGGACACTATTATTATATACAGGGGAGGACACTATTATTATACACAGGGGAGGACACTATTACTATATACAGGGGAGGACACTATTATTATATACAGGGGAGGACACTATTATTATATACAGGGGAGGACACTATTATTGTATACAGGGGAGAACACTATTATTATACACAGGGGAGGACATTATTATTATATACAGGGGAGGACATTATTATTATATACAGGGGAGGACACTATTATTATATACAGTGGAGGACACTTATTATATACAGGGGAGGACACTATTATTATATACAGGGGAGGACACTATTATTACATAGAGGGGAGGACACTATTATTACATACAGGGGAGGACACTATTATTATACACAGGGGAGGACACTTTTAATATATACAGGGAGGACACTTATTATATACAGGGGAGTACAGTATTATTATATAGAGGGGAGAACAGTATTATTATATACAGGGGAGGACAATATTATTATATACAGGGGAGGACACTACTAATATACACAGGGGAGGACACTATTATTATATACAGGGGAGGACAATATTATTATACACAGGGCAGGACACTATTATTATATACAGGGGAGGACACTATTATTATATACAGGGGAGGGCATTATTATTATAGACAGGGGAGGACACTATTATTATACAGGGGAGGACACTATTATTATATACAGGGAGGACACTATAATTATATACAGGGGAGGACACTATTATTATATACAGGGAGGACACTATTATTATATACAGGGGAGGACACTATTATTATACAGGGGAGGACACTATTATTATATACAGGGGAGGACACTATTATTATACACAGGGGAGGACACTATTATTATATACAGGGGAGGACACTATTATTATATACAGGGGAGGACACTATTATTATACAAGGGAGGACACTATTATTATATACAGGGGAGGACACTATTATTATATACAGGGGAGGACACTATTATTATATACAGGGGAGGACACTATTATTATATACAGGGGAGGACACTATTATTATACACAGGGGAAGACAATATTATTATATACAGAGGATGACACTATTATTATATACAGGGGAGGACACTATTATTATATACAGGGGAGGACACTATTATTATATACAGGGGAGGACACTATTATTACATACAGGGGAGGACAGTATTATTACACACAGGGGAGGACACTATTATTACATACAGGGGAGGACATTATTATTATACACAGGGGAGGACACTATTATTATATACAGGGGAGGACAGTATTATTATACACAGGGGAGGACACTATTATTATACACAGGGGAGGACGCTATTATTATACACAGGGGAGGATGCTATTATTATACACAGGGGAGGACACTATTATTATACAGGGGAGGACACTATTATTATATACAGGGAGGACACTATAATTATATACAGGGGAGGACACTATTATTATATACAGGGGAGGACACTATTATTATACACAGGGGAGGACACTATTATTATATACAGGGGAGGACACTATTATTATACACAGGGGAGGACACTATTATTATATACAGGGAGGACACTATTATTATATACAGGGAGGACAGTATTATTAAATACAGGGGAGGACACTATTATTATATACAGGAGAGGACACTATTATTATACACAGGGGAGTACACTATTATTATACAGGGGAGGACACCATTATATACAGGGAGGACACTATTATTATACACAGGGGAGGGCACTATTATTATATACAGGGCAGGACACTATTATTATACACAGTGGAGGACACTATTATTATACAGGGGAGGACACTATTATTATATACAGGGGAGGACACTATTATTATATACAGGGGAGGACACTATTATTATACACAGGGGAGGACACTATTATATACAGGGGAGGACACTATTATTATACACAGGGGAGGACACTATTATTATATACAGGGAGGACGCTATTATTATACACAGTGGAGGACAGTATTATTATATACAGGGGAGGACACTATTATTATACACAGGGGAGGACACTATTATTATATACAGTGGAGGACACTATTATTATATACAGGGGAGGACACTATTATTATATACAGGGGAGGACACTATTATTATATACAGGGCAGGACACTATTATTATATAGAGGGGAGGACACTATTATTACATACAGGGGAGGACACTATTATTATACACAGGGGAGGACACTTTTAATATATACAGGGAGGACACTATTATTATATACAGGGGAGTACAGTATTATTATATAGAGGGGAGGACAGTATTATTATATACAGGGGAGGACACTATTATTATATACAGGGGAAAACACTACTAATATACACAGGGGAGGACACTATTAATATATACAGGGGAGGACACTATTATTATATACAGGGGAGGACACTATTATTATATACAGGGGAAGACACTATTATTATATACAAGGGAGGACACTATTATTATACACAGGGGAGGACACTATTATATACAGGGAGGACAATATTATTATACACAGGGGAGAACACTATTATTATATACAGGGGAGGACAGTTTTATTATATAGAAGGGAGGACAGTATTATTATATACAGGGGATGACACTATTATTATATACAGGGGAGGACACTATTAATATACATGGGGGAGGACACTATTATTATATACAGGGGAGGACACTATTATTATATACAGGGGAGGACAGTATTATTATACACAGTGGAGGACACTATTATTATACACAGGGGAGGATACTATTATTATATACAGGGGAGGACACTATTATTATACACAGGGGAGGACACTATTATTATATACAGGGAGGACACTATTATTATATACAGGGAGGACACTATTATTATACACAGTGGAGGACACTATTATTATATACAGAGGAGGACCCTATTATTATACACAGGGGAGTACACTATTATTATACACAGGGAGGACACTATTATTATATACAGGGAGGACACTATTATTATACACAGGGGAGTACACTATTATTATATACAGGGGAGGACACTATTATTATATACAAGGGAGGACACTATTATTATACACAGGGGAGGACACTATTATTATATACAGGGGAGGACACTATTATTATATACAGGGGAGGACACTATTATTATACACAGGGGAGGACACTAATATTATATACAGGGAGGACGCTATTATTATACACAGTGGAGGACAGTATTATTATATACAGGGGAGGACACTATTATTATACACAGGGGAGGACACTATTATTATATACAGTGGAGGACACTATTATTATATACAGGGGAGGACACTATTATTATATACAGGGGAGGACACTATTATTATATACAGGGGAGGACAGTATTATTATATACAGGAGAGGACACTATTATTATATACAGGGGAGGACACTATTATTATACACAGGGGAGGACACTATTATTATATACAGGGGAGGACACTATTATTATATACAGGGGAGGACACTATTATTACATACAGGGGAGGACACTATTATTACATACAGGGGAGGACAGTATTATTACACACAGGGGAGGACACTATTATTACATACAGGGGAGGACATTATTATTATACACAGGGGAGGACACTATTATTATATACAGGGGAGGACAGTATTATTATACACAGGGGAGGACACTATTATTATACACAGGGGAGGACGCTATTATTATACACAGGGGAGGACGCTATTATTATACACAGGGGAGGACGCTATTATTATACAGGGGAGGACACTATTATTATATACAGGGAGGACACTATAATTATATACAGGGGAGGACACTATTATTATATACAGGGGAGGACAGTATTATTATATACAGGGGAGGACACTATTATTATACAGGGGAAGACACTATTATTATATACAGGGAGGACACTATAATTATATACAGGGGAGGACACTATTATTATATACAGGGGAGGACACTATTATTATACACAGGGGAGGACACTATTATTATATACAGGGGAGGACACTATTATTATACACAGGGGAGGACACTATTATTATATACAGGGAGGACACTATTATTATATACAGGGAGGACACTATTATTATACACAGTGGAGGACAGTATTATTAAATACAGGGGAGGACACTATTATTATATACAGGGGAGGACACTATTATTATACACAGGGGAGTACACTATTATTATACAGGGGAGGACACTATTATATACAGGGAGGACACTATTATACACAGGAGAGGGCACTATTATTATATACAGGTAGGACACTATTATTATACACAGTGGAGGACACTATTATTATATACAAGGGAGGACACTATTATTATACACAGGGGAGGACACTATTATTATATACAGGGGAGGACACTATTATATACAGGGGAGGACACTATGATTATACACAGGGGAGGACACTATTATTATATACAGGGAGGACGCTATTATTATACACAGTGGAGGACAGTATTATTATATACAGGGGAGGACACTATTATTATACACAGGGGAGAACACTATTATTATATACAGTGGAGGACAATATTATTATATACAGGGGAGGACACTATTATTATATACAGGGGAGGACACTATTATTGTATACAGGGGAGAACACTATTATTATCACAGGGGAGGACACTATTATTATATACAGGGGAGGACACTATTATTATATACAGGGGAGGACACTATTACTATATACAGGGGAGGACACTATTATTATATACAGGGGAGGACACTATTATTATATACAGGGGAGGACACTATTATTGTATACAGGGGAGAACACTATTATTATACACAGGGGAGGACACTATTATTATATACAGGGGAGGACACTATTATTATATACAGGGGAGGACACTATTATTATATACAGTGGAGGCCACTTATTATATACAGGGGAGGACACTATTATTATATACAGGGGAGGACACTATTATTATATAGAGGGGAGGACACTATTATTACATACAGGGGAGGACACTATTATTATACACAGGGGAGGACACTTTTAATATATACAGGGAGGACACTTATTATATACAGGGTAGTACAGTATTATTATATAGAGGGGAGGACAGTATTATTATATACAGGGGAGGACACTATTATTATATACAGGGGAGGACACTACTAATACACACAGGGGAGGACACTATTATTATATACCGGGGAGGACACTATTATTATATACAGGGGAGGACACTATTATTATAAACAAGGGAGGACACTATTATTATACACAGGGGAGGACACTATTATTATATACAGGGAGGACACTATTATTATACACAGGGGAGAATACAATTATTATATACAGGGGAGGACAGTTTTATTATATAGAGGGGAGGACAGTATTATTATATACAGGGGAGGACACTATTATTATATACAGGGGAGGACACTATTAATATACACGGGGGAGGACACTATTATTATATACAGGGGAGGACACTATTATTATATACAGGCGTGGACAGTATTATTATACACAGGGGAGGACACTATTATTATACACAGGGGAGGACACTATTATTATATACAGGGAGGACACTATTATTATATACAGGGAGGACACTATTATTATACACAGTGGAGGACACTGTTATTATATACAGAGGAGGACACTATTATTATACACAGGGGAGTACACTATTATTATACACAGGGAGGACACTATTATTATATACAGGGAGGACAATATTATTATATACAGGGGAGTACACTATTATTATATACAGGGGAGGACACTATTATTATATACAAGGGAGGACAGTATTATTATACACAGGGGAGGACACTATTATTATATACAGGGGAGGACACTATTATTATATACAGGGGAGGACACTATTATTATATACAGGGGAGGACACTATTATTATACACAGGGGAGGACACTATTATTATATACAGGGAGGACGCTATTATTATACACAGTGGAGGACAGTATTATATACAGGGGAGGACACTATTATTATACACAGGGGAGGACACTATTATTATATACAGTGGAGGACACTATTATTATATACAGGGGAGGACACTATTATTATATACAGGGGAGGACATTATTATTATATACAGGGGAGGACAGTATTATTATATACAGGAGAGGACACTATTATTATATACAGGGGAGGACACTATTATTATACACAGGGGAGGACACTATTATTATGTACAGGGGAGGACACTATTATTATATACAGGGGAGGACACTATTATTATAAACAGGGAGGACACTATTATTATATACAGGGAGGACAATATTATTATACACAGTG
Organism: Phyllobates terribilis; assembly: GCF_046119375.1. Taxonomy (NCBI): domain Eukaryota; kingdom Metazoa; phylum Chordata; class Amphibia; order Anura; family Dendrobatidae; genus Phyllobates; species Phyllobates terribilis. Next base: position 12,272,107 of record NW_027362785.1, on the reverse strand, counting down.
GAGGACAGTATTATTATATACAGGGGAGGACACTATTATTATATACAGGGGAGGACACTATTATTATACACAGGGGAGGACACTATTATTATACACAGGGGAGGACACTATTATTATATACAGGGAGGACACTATTATTATACACAGGGGAGGACACTATTATTATACACAGGGGAGGACACTATTATTATATACAGGGAGGACACTATTATTATATACAGGGAGGACACTATTATTATACACAGTGGAGGACACTATTATTATATACAGGGGAGGACACTATTATTATATACAGAGGGGGACACTATTATTATATACAGTGGATGACAGTATTATTATATAAAGGGGAGGACACTATTATTATACACATGGGAGGACACTATTATTATATACAGTGGAGGACACTATTATTATATACAGTGGAGTACACTATTATTATATACATGGGAGGACACTATTATTATACACAGGGGAGGACACTATTATTATATACAGTGGAATACACTATTATTATATACAGGGGAGGACACTATTATTATACACAGGGGAGGACACTATTATTATTATATACAGTGAGGACACTATTATTATATACAGGGAGGACACTATTATTATACACAGTGGAGAACACTATTATTATACACAGGGGAGGACACTATTATTATACACAGGGGAGGACACTATTATTATACACAGGGGAGCACACTATTATTATACACAGGGGAGGACACTATTATTATATACAGGGGAGGACACTATTATTATATACAAGGGAGGACACTATTATTATAAACAGAGGAGGACGCTATTATTATACACATGGGGGGACATGATTATTATATACAGGGGAGGACACTATTATTATACACATGGGAGGACACTATTATTATACACAGGGGAGGACACTATTATTATATACAGGGAGGACACTATTATTATATACAGGGGAGGACACTATTATTATATACAGTGGAGGACACTATTATTATACAGGGAGGACACTATTATTATATACAAGGAGGACACTATTATTATACACAGTGGAGGACAGTATTATTATATACAGGGGAGGACACTATTATTATACACAGGGGAGGACACTATTATTATATACAGTGGAATACACTATTATTATATACAGGGGAGGACACTATTATTATACACAGGGGAGGACACTATTATTATATACAGTGAGGACACTATTATTATATACAGGGAGGACACTATTATTATACACAGTGGAGGACACTATTATTATACACAGTGGAGGACACTATTATTATATACAGGGGAGGACACTATTATTATACACAGGGGAGGACACTATTATTATATACAGGGAGGACACTATTATTATATACAGGGAGGACACTATTATTATACACAGTGGAGGACAGTATTAATAAATACAGGGGAGGACACTATTATTATATACAGGGGAGGACACTATTATTATACACAGGGGAGTACACTATTATTATACAGGGGAGGACACTATTATATACAGGGAGGACACTATTATACACAGGGGAGGGCACTATTATTATATACAGGGAGGACACTATTATTATACACAGTGGAGGACACTATTATTATATACAAGGGAGGACACTATTATTATACACAGGGGAGGACACTATTATTATATACAGGGGAGGACACTATTATATACAGGGGAGGACACTATTATTATATACAGGGAGGACGCTATTATTATACACAGTGGAGGACAGTATTATTATATACAGGGGAGGACACTATTATTATACACAGGGGAGGACATTATTATTATATACAGAGGAGGACAATATTATTATATACAGGGGAGGACACTATTATTATATACAGGGGAGGACACTATTATTGTATACAGGGGAGAACACTATTATTATACACAGGGGAGGACACTATTATTATATACAGGGGAGGACACTATTACTATATACAGGGGAGGACACTATTATTATATACAGGGGAGGACACTATTATTATATACAGGGGAGGACACTATTATTGTATACAGGGGAGAACACTATTATTATACACAGGGGAGGACACTATTATTATATACAGGGGAGGACACTATTATTATATACAGGGGAGGACTCTATTATTATATACAGTGGAGGCCACTTATTATATACAGGGGAGGACACTATTATTATATACAGGGGAGGACACTATTATTATATAGAGGGGAGGACACTATTATTACATACAGGGGAGGACACTATTATTATACACAGGGGAGGACACTTTTAATATATACAGGGAGGACACTTATTATATACAGGGTAGTACAGTATTATTATATAGAGGGGAGGACAGTATTATTATATACAGGGGAGGACACTATTATTATATACAGGGGAGGACACTACTAATATACACAGGGGAGGACACTATTATTATATACCGGGGAGGACACTATTATTATATACAGGGGAGGACACTATTATTATATACAAGGGAGGACACTATTATTATACACAGGGGAGGACACTATTATTATATACAGGGAGGACACTATTATTATACACAGGGGAGAACACTATTATTATATACAGGGGAGGACAGTTTTATTATATAGAGGGGAGGACAGTATTATTATATACAGGGGAGGACACTATTATTATATACAGGGGAGGACACTATTAATATACACGGGGGAGGACACTATTATTATATACAGGGGAGGACACTATTATTATATACAGGGGAGGACACTATTATTATACACAGGGGAGGACACTATTATTATACACAGGGGAGGACACTATTATTATATACAGGGAGGACACTATTATTATATACAGGGAGGACACTATTATTATACACAGTGGAGGTCACTATTATTATATACAGAGGAGGACACTATTATTATACACAGGGGAGTACACTATTATTATACATAGGGAGGACACTATTATTATATACAGGGAGGACAATATTATTATATACAGGGGAGTACACTATTATTATATACAGGGGAGGACACTATTATTATATACAAGGGAGGACAGTATTATTATACACAGGGGAGGACACTATTATTATATACAGGGGAGGACACTATTATTATATACAGGGGAGGACACTATTATTATATACAGGGGAGGACACTATTATTATACACAGGGGAGGACACTATTATTATATACAGGGAGGACGCTATTATTATACACAGTGGAGGACAGTATTATTATATACAGGGGAGGACACTATTATTATACACAGGGGAGGACACTATTATTATATACAGTGGAGGACACTATTATTATATACAGGGGAGGACACTATTATTATATACAGGGGAGGACAGTATTATTATATACAGGAGAGGACACTATTATTATATACAGGGGAGGACACTATTATTATACACAGGGGAGGACACTATTATTATGTACAGGGGAGGACACTATTATTATATACAGGGGAGGACACTATTATTATAAACAGGGAGGACACTATTATTATATACAGGGAGGACAATATTATTATACACAGTGGAGGACAGTATTATTATATACAGGGGAGGACACTATTATTATATACAGGGGAGGACACTATTATTATACACAGGGGAGGACACTATTATTATACACAGGGGAGGACACTATTATTATATACAGGGAGGACACTATTATTATACACAGGGGAGGACACTATTACTATACACAGGGGAGGACACTATTATTATATACAGGGAGGACACTATTATTATACACAGTGGAGGACACTATTATTATATACAGGGGAGGACACTATTATTATATACAGAGGGGGACACTATTATTATATACAGTGGATGACAGTATTATTATATACAGGGGAGGACACTATTATTATACACAGGGGAGGACACTATTATTATACACATGGGAGGACACTATTATTATACACAGGGGAGGACACTATTATTATACACAGGGGAGGACACTATTATTATACACAGGGGAGGACACTATTATTATACACAGGGGAGGACACTATTATTATTCACATGGGGGGACATGATTATTATATACAGGGGAGGACACTATTATTATACACATGGGAGGACACTATTATTATACACAGGGGAGGACACTATTATTACATACAGGGAGGACACTATTATTATATACAGGGGAGGACACTATTATTATACACAGGGGAGGACACTATTATTATACACAGGGGAGGACACTATTATTATATACAAGGAGGACACTATTATTATACACAGTGGAGGACACTATTATTATATACAGGGGAGGACACTATTATTATACACAGCGGAGGACACTATTATTATATACAGTGGAATACACTATTATTATATACAGGGGAGGACACTATTATTATACACAGGGGAGGACACTATTATTATATACAGTGGAATACACTATTATTATATACAGGGGAGGACACTATTATTATACACAGGGGAGGACACTATTATTATATACAGTGAGGACACTATTATTATATACAGGGAGGACACTATTATTATACACAGTGGAGGACACTATTATTATACACAGGGGAGGACACTATTATTATACACAGGGGAGGACACTATTATTATACACAGGGGAGGACACTATTATTATACACAGGGGAGGACACTATTATTATATACAGGGGAGGACACTATTATTATATACAAGGGAGGACACTATTATTATAAACAGAGGAGGACGCTATTGTTATACACATGGGGGGACATGATTATTATATACAGGGGAGGACACTATTATTATACACATGGGAGGACACTATTATTATACACAGGGGAGGACACTATTATTATATACAGGGAGGACACTATTATTATATACAGGGGAGGACACTATTATTATACACAGGGGAGGACACTATTATTATACACAGGGGAGGACACTATTATTATATACAGGGGAGGACACTATTATTATATACAGTGGAGGACACTATTATTATACAGGGAGGACACTATTATTATATACAAGGAGGACACTATTATTATACACAGTGGAGGACAGTATTATTATATACAGGGGAGGACACTATTATTATATACAGGGGAGGACACTATTATTATACACAGGTGAGGACACTATTATTATACACAGGGGAGGACACTATTATTATATACAGGGAGGACAGTATTATTATATACAGGGGAGGACACTATTATTATACACATGGGAGGACACTATTATTATACACAGGGGAGGACACTATTATTATATACAGTGGAGGACACTGTTATTATATACAGGGGAGGACACTATTATTATATAAAGGGGAGGACAGTTTTATTATATAGAGGGGAGGACAGTATTATTATATACAGGGGAGGACGCTATTATTATATACAGGGGAGGACACTATTAATATACACGGGGGAGGACACTATTATTATATACAGGGGAGGACACTATTATTATATACAGGGGAGGACAGTATTATTATACACAGGGGAGGACACTATTATTATACACAGGGGAGGACACTATTATTATATACAGGGAGGACACTATTATTATATACAGGGAGGACACTATTATTATACACAGTGGAGGTCACTATTATTATATACAGAGGAGGACACTATTATTATACACAGGGGAGTACACTATTATTATACATAGGGAGGACACTATTATTATATACAGGGAGGACAATATTATTATATACAGGGGAGTACACTATTATTATATACAGGGGAGGACACTATTATTATATACAAGGGAGGACAGTATTATTATACACAGGGGAGGACACTATTATTATATACAGGGGAGGACACTATTATTATATACAGGGGAGGACACTATTATTATATACAGGGGAGGACACTATTATTATACACAGGGGAGGACACTATTATTATATACAGGGAGGACGCTATTATTATACACAGTGGAGGACAGTATTATTATATACAGGGGAGGACACTATTATTATACACAGGGGAGGACACTATTATGATATACAGTGGAGGACACTATTATTATATACAGGGGAGGACACTATTATTATATACAGGGGAGGACACTATTATTATATACCGGGGAGGAAAGTATTATTATATACAGGAGAGGACACTATTATTATATACAGGGGAGGACACTATTATTATACACAGGGGAGGACACTATTATTATGTACAGGGGAGGACACTATTATTATATACAGGGGAGGACACTATTATTATAAACAGGGAGGACACTATTATTATATACAGGGAGGACAATATTATTATACACAGTGGAGGACAGTATTATTATATACAGGGGAGGACACTATTATTATACACAGGGGAGGACACTATTATTATATACAGGGAGGACACTATTATTATACACAGGGGAGGACACTATTATTATACACAGGGGAGGACACTATTATTATATACAGGGAGGACACTATTATTATATACAGGGAGGACACTATTATTATACACAGTGGAGGACACTATTATTATATACAGGGGAGGACACTATTATTATATACAGAGGGGGACACTATTATTATATACAGTGGATGACAGTATTATTATATAAAGGGGAGGACACTATTATTATACACATGGGAGGACACTATTATTATATACAGTGGAGTACACTATTATTATATACAGGGGAGGACACTATTATTATACACAGGGGAGGACACTATTATTATATACAGTGGAATACACTATTATTATATACAGGGGAGGACACTATTATTATACACAGGGGAGGACACTATTATTATATACAGTGAGGACACTATTATTATATACAGGGAGGACACTATTATTATACACAGTGGAGGACACTATTATTATACACAGGGGAGGACACTATTATTATACACAGGGGAGGACACTATTATTATACACAGGGGAGGACACTATTATTATACACAGGGGAGGACATTATTATTATATACAGGGGAGGACACTATTATTATATACAAGGGAGGACACTATTATTATAAACAGAGGAGGACGCTATTATTATACACATGGGGGGACATGATTATTATATACAGGGGAGGACACTATTATCATACACATGGGAGGACACTATTATTATACACAGGGGAGGACACTATTATTATATACAGGGAGGAAACTATTATTATATACAGGGGAGGACACTATTATTATACACAGGGGAGGACACTATTATTATACACAGGGGAGGACACTATTATTATATACAGGGGAGGACACTATTATTATATACAGTGGAGGACACTATTATTATACAGGGAGGACACTATTATTATATACAAGGAGGACACTATTATTATACACAGTGGAGGACAGTATTATTATATACAGGGGAGGACACTATTATTATACACAGGGGAGGACACTATTATTATATACAGTGGAATACACTATTATTATATACAGGGGAGGACACTATTATTATACACAGGGGAGGACACTATTATTATATACAGTGAGGACACTATTATTATATACAGGGAGGACACTATTATTATACACAGTGGAGGACACTATTATTATACACAGGGGAGGACACTATTATTATACACAGGGGAGGACACTATTATTATACACAGGGGAGGACACTATTATTATACACAGGGGAGGACACTATTATTATATACAGGGGAGGACACTATTATTATATACAAGGGAGGACACTATTATTATAAACAGAGGAGGACGCTATTGTTATACACATGGGGGGACATGATTATTATATACAGGGGAGGACACTATTATTATACACATGGGAGGACACTATTATTATACACAGGGGAGGACACTATTATTATATACAGGGAGGACACTATTATTATATACAGGGGAGGACACTATTATTATATACAGGGGAGGACACTATTATTATATACAGTGGAGGACACTATTATTATACAGGGAGGACACTATTATTATATACAAGGAGGACACTATTATTATACACAGTGGAGGACAGTATTATTATATACAGGGGAGGACACTATTATTATATACAGGGGAGGACACTATTATTATACACAGGGGAGGACACTATTATTATACACAGGGGAGGACACTATTATTATATACAGGGAGGACAGTATTATTATATACAGGGGAGGACACTATTATTATACACATGGGAGGACACTATTATTATACACAGGGGAGGACACTATTATTATATACAGTGGAGGACACTGTTATTATATACAGGGGAGGACACTATTATTATATACAGGGAGGACACTATTATTATATACAGGGAGGACACTATTATTATATACAGGGGAGGACACTATTATTATACACAGGGGAGGACACTATTATTAAATACAGGGAGGACAGTATTATTAAATACAGGGGAGGACACTATTATTATATACAGGGGAGGACACTATTATTATACAGAGGGGAGTACACTATTATTATACAGGGGAGGACACTATTATATACAGGGAGGACACTATTATTATACACAGGGGAGGGCACTATTATTATATACAGGGCAGGACACTATTATTATACACAGTGGAGGACACTATTATTATATACAAGGGAGGACACTATTATATACAGGGGAGGACACTATTATTATACACAGGGGAGGACAGTATTATTATATACAGGGAGGACGTTATTATTATACACAGTGGAGGACAGTATTTTTATATACAGGGGAGGACACTATTATTATACACAGGGGAGGACACTATTATTATATACAGGGGAGGACACTATTATTATATACAGGGGAGGACACTATTATTATATACAGGGAGGACACTATTATTATATAAATGGTAGGACACTATTATTATATACAGGGGAGTACAGTATTATTATATACAGGGGAGGACACTATTATTATACAGGGGAGGACACTATTATTATATAAAGGGAGGACACTATTATTATATACAGGGGAGGACACTATTATTATATACAGGGGAGGACACTATTATTATATACAGGGGAGGACACTATTATTATATACAGGGGAAGACACTATTATTATACACAGGGGAGGACAATATTATTATATACAGGGGAGGACAGTATTATTATACACAGGGGAGGACACTATTATTATACAGGGGAGGACACTATTATTATATACAGGGGAGGACACTATTATTATACACAGGGGAGGACACTATTATTATACACAGGGGAGGACACTATTATTATATACAGGGGAGGACACTATTATTATATACAGTGGAGGACACTATTATTATACAGGGAGGACACTATTATTATATACAAGGAGGACACTATTATTATACACAGTGGAGGACAGTATTATTATATACAGGGGAGGACACTATTATTATATACAGGGGAGGACACTATTATTATACACAGGTGAGGACACTATTATTATACACAGGGGAGGACACTATTATTATATACAGGGAGGACAGTATTATTATATACAGGGGAGGACACTATTATTATACACATGGGAGGACACTATTATTATATACAGGGGAGGACACTATTATTATATACAGTGGAGGACACTGTTATTATATACAGGGGAGGACACTATTATTATATACAGGGGAGGACACTATTATTATATACAGGGGAGGACACTATTATTATACACAGGGGAGGACACTATTATTATATACAGGGGAGGACACTATTAATATACACGGGGGAGGACACTATTATTATATACAGGGGAGGACACTATTATTATATACAGGGGAGGACAGTATTATTATACACAGGGGAGGACACTATTATTATACACAGGGGAGGACACTATTATTATATACAGGGAGGACACTATTATTATATACAGGGAGGACACTATTATTATACACAGTGGAGGTCACTATTATTATATACAGAGGAGGACACTATTATTATACACAGGGGAGTACACTATTATTATACATAGGGAGGACACTATTATTATATACAGGGAGGACAATATTATTATATACAGGGGAGTACACTATTATTATATACAGGGGAGGACACTATTATTATATACAAGGGAGGACAGTATTATTATACACAGGGGAGGACACTATTATTATATACAGGGGAGGACACTATTATTATATACAGGGGAGGACACTATTATTATATACAGGGGAGGACACTATTATTATACACAGGGGAGGACACTATTATTATATACAGGGAGGACGCTATTATTATACACAGTGGAGGACAGTATTATTATATACAGGGGAGGACACTATTATTATACACAGGGGAGGACACTATTATTATATACAGTGGAGGACACTATTATTATATACAGGGGAGGACACTATTATTATATACAGGGGAGGACACTATTATTATATACAGGGGAGGACAGTATTATTATATACAGGAGAGGACACTATTATTATATACAGGGGAGGACACTATTATTATACACAGGGGAGGACACTATTATTATGTACAGGGGAGGACACTATTATTATATACAGGGGAGGACACTATTATTATAAACAGGGAGGACACTATTATTATATACAGGGAGGACAATATTATTATACACAGTGGAGGACAGTATTATTATATACAGGGGAGGACACTATTATTATACACAGGGGAGGACACTATTATTATATACAGGGAGGACACTATTATTATACACAGGGGAGGACACTATTATTATACACAGGGGAGGACACTATTATTATATACAGGGAGGACACTATTATTATATACAGGGAGGACACTATTATTATACACAGTGGAGGACACTATTATTATATACAGGAGAGGACACTATTATTATATACAGAGGGGGACACTATTATTATATACAGTGGATGACAGTATTATTATATAAAGGGGAGGACACTATTATTATACACATGGGAGGACACTATTATTATATACAGTGGAGTACACTATTATTATATACAGGGGAGGACACTATTATTATACACAGGGGAGGACACTATTATTATATACAGTGGAATACACTATTATTATATACAGGGGAGGACACTATTATTATACACAGGGGAGGACACTATTATTATATACAGTGAGGACACTATTATTATATACAGGGAGGACACTATTATTATACACAGTGGAGGACACTATTATTATACACAGGGGAGGACACTATTATTATACACAGGGGAGGACACTATTATTATACACAGGGGAGGACACTATTATTATACACAGGGGAGGACACTATTATTATATACAGGGGAGGACACTATTATTATATACAAGGGAGGACACTATTATTATAAACAGAGGAGGACGCTATTATTATACACATGGGGGGACATGATTATTATATACAGGGGAGGACACTATTATCATACACATGGGAGGACACTATTATTATACACAGGGGAGGACACTATTATTATATACAGGGAGGAAACTATTATTATATACAGGGGAGGACACTATTATTATACACAGGGGAGGACACTATTATTATACACAGGGGAGGACACTATTATTATATACAGGGGAGGACACTATTATTATATACAGTGGAGGACACTATTATTATACAGGGAGGACACTATTATTATATACAAGGAGGACACTATTATTATACACAGTGGAGGACAGTATTATTATATACAGGGGAGGACACTATTATTATACACAGGGGAGGACACTATTATTATATACAGTGGAATACACTATTATTATATACAGGGGAGGACACTATTATTATACACAGGGGAGGACACTATTATTATATACAGTGAGGACACTATTATTATATACAGGGAGGACACTATTATTATACACAGTGGAGGACACTATTATTATACACAGGGGAGGACACTATTATTATACACAGGGGAGGACACTATTATTATACACAGGGGAGGACACTATTATTATATACAGGGGAGGACACTATTATTATATACAAGGGAGGACACTATTATTATAAACAGAGGAGGACGCTATTGTTATACACATGGGGGGACATGAATATTATATACAGGGGAGGACACTTTTAATATATACAGGGAGGACACTTATTATATACAGGGTAGTACAGTATTATTATATAGAGGGGAGGACAGTATTATTATATACAGGGGAGGACACTATTATTATATACAGGGGAGGACACTACTAATACACACAGGGGAGGACACTATTATTATATACCGGGGAGGACACTATTATTATATACAGGGGAGGACACTATTATTATAAACAAGGGAGGACACTATTATTATACACAGGGGAGGACACTATTATTATATACAGGGAGGACACTATTATTATACACAGGGGAGAATACAATTATTATATACAGGGGAGGACAGTTTTATTATATAGAGGGGAGGACAGTATTATTATATACAGGGGAGGACACTATTATTATATACAGGGGAGGACACTATTAATATACACGGGGGAGGACACTATTATTATATACAGGGGAGGACACTATTATTATATACAGGCGTGGACAGTATTATTATACACAGGGGAGGACACTATTATTATACACAGGGGAGGACACTATTATTATATACAGGGAGGACACTATTATTATATACAGGGAGGACACTATTATTATACACAGTGGAGGACACTGTTATTATATACAGAGGAGGACACTATTATTATACACAGGGGAGTACACTATTATTATACACAGGGAGGACACTATTATTATATACAGGGAGGACAATATTATTATATACAGGGGAGTACACTATTATTATATACAGGGGAGGACACTATTATTATATACAAGGGAGGACAGTATTATTATACACAGGGGAGGACACTATTATTATATACAGGGGAGGACACTATTATTATATACAGGGGAGGACACTATTATTATATACAGGGGAGGACACTATTATTATACACAGGGGAGGACACTATTATTATATACAGGGAGGACGCTATTATTATACACAGTGGAGGACAGTATTATATACAGGGGAGGACACTATTATTATACACAGGGGAGGACACTATTATTATATACAGTGGAGGACACTATTATTATATACAGGGGAGGACACTATTATTATATACAGGGGAGGACATTATTATTATATACAGGGGAGGACAGTATTATTATATACAGGAGAGGACACTATTATTATATACAGGGGAGGACACTATTATTATACACAGGGGAGGACACTATTATTATGTACAGGGGAGGACACTATTATTATATACAGGGGAGGACACTATTATTATAAACAGGGAGGACACTATTATTATATACAGGGAGGACAATATTATTATACACAGTGGAGGACAGTATTATTATATACAGGGGAGGACACTATTATTATATACAGGGGAGGACACTATTATTATACACAGGGGAGGACACTATTATTATACACAGGGGAGGACACTATTATTATATACAGGGAGGACACTATTATTATACACAGGGGAGGACACTATTATTATACACAGGGGAGGACACTATTATTATATACAGGGAGGACACTATTATTATATACAGGGAGGACACTATTATTATACACAGTGGAGGACACTATTATTATATACAGGGGAGGACACTATTATTATATACAGAGGGGGACACTATTATTATATACAGTGGATGACAGTATTATTATATAAAGGGGAGGACACTATTATTATACACATGGGAGGACACTATTATTATATACAGTGGAGGACACTATTATTATATACAGTGGAGTACACTATTATTATATACATGGGAGGACACTATTATTATACACAGGGGAGGACACTATTATTATATACAGTGGAATACACTATTATTATATACAGGGGAGGACACTATTATTATACACAGGGGAGGACACTATTATTATTATATACAGTGAGGACACTATTATTATATACAGGGAGGATACTATTATTATACACAGTGGAGAACACTATTATTATACACAGGGGAGGACACTATTATTATACACAGGGGAGGACACTATTATTATACACAGGGGAGCACACTATTATTATACACAGGGGAGGACACTATTATTATATACAGGGGAGGACACTATTATTATATACAAGGGAGGACACTATTATTATAAACAGAGGAGGACGCTATTATTATACACATGGGGGGACATGATTATTATATACAGGGGAGGACACTATTATTATACACATGGGAGGACACTATTATTATACACAGGGGAGGACACTATTATTATATACAGGGAGGACACTATTATTATATACAGGGGAGGACACTATTATTATATACAGTGGAGGACACTATTATTATACAGGGAGGACACTATTATTATATACAAGGAGGACACTATTATTATACACAGTGGAGGACAGTATTATTATATACAGGGGAGGACACTATTATTATACACAGGGGAGGACACTATTATTATATACAGTGGAATACACTATTATTATATACAGGGGAGGACACTATTATTATACACAGGGGAGGACACTATTATTATATACAGTGAGGACACTATTATTATATACAGGGAGGACACTATTATTATACACAGTGGAGGACACTATTATTATACACAGTGGAGGACACTATTATTATATACAGGGGAGGACACTATTATTATACACAGGGGAGGACACTATTATTATATACAGGGAGGACACTATTATTATATACAGGGAGGACACTATTATTATACACAGTGGAGGACAGTATTAATAAATACAGGGGAGGACACTATTATTATATACAGGGGAGGACACTATTATTATACACAGGGGAGTACACTATTATTATACAGGGGAGGACACTATTATATACAGGGAGGACACTATTATACACAGGGGAGGGCACTATTATTATATACAGGGAGGACACTATTATTATACACAGTGGAGGACACTATTATTATATACAAGGGAGGACACTATTATTATACACAGGGGAGGACACTATTATTATATACAGGGGAGGACACTATTATATACAGGGGAGGACACTATTATTATATACAGGGAGGACGCTATTATTATACACAGTGGAGGACAGTATTATTATATACAGGGGAGGACACTATTATTATACACAGGGGAGGACATTATTATTATATACAGAGGAGGACAATATTATTATATACAGGGGAGGACACTATTATTATATACAGGGGAGGACACTATTATTGTATACAGGGGAGAACACTATTATTATACACAGGGGAGGACACTATTATTATATACAGGGGAGGACACTATTACTATATACAGGGGAGGACACTATTATTATATACAGGGGAGGACACTATTATTATATACAGGGGAGGACACTATTATTGTATACAGGGGAGAACACTATTATTATACACAGGGGAGGACACTATTATTATATACAGGGGAGGACACTATTATTATATACAGGGGAGGACTCTATTATTATATACAGTGGAGGCCACTTATTATATACAGGGGAGGACACTATTATTATATACAGGGGAGGACACTATTATTATATAGAGGGGAGGACACTATTATTACATACAGGGGAGGACACTATTATTATACACAGGGGAGGACACTTTTAATATATACAGGGAGGACACTTATTATATACAGGGTAGTACAGTATTATTATATAGAGGGGAGGACAGTATTATTATATACAGGGGAGGACACTATTATTATATACAGGGGAGGACACTACTAATATACACAGGGGAGGACACTATTATTATATACCGGGGAGGACACTATTATTATATACAGGGGAGGACACTATTATTATATACAAGGGAGGACACTATTATTATACACAGGGGAGGACACTATTATTATATACAGGGAGGACACTATTATTATACACAGGGGAGAACACTATTATTATATACAGGGGAGGACAGTTTTATTATATAGAGGGGAGGACAGTATTATTATATACAGGGGAGGACACTATTATTATATACAGGGGAGGACACTATTAATATACACGGGGGAGGACACTATTATTATATACAGGGGAGGACACTATTATTATATACAGGGGAGGACACTATTATTATACACAGGGGAGGACACTATTATTATACACAGGGGAGGACACTATTATTATATACAGGGAGGACACTATTATTATATACAGGGAGGACACTATTATTATACACAGTGGAGGTCACTATTATTATATACAGAGGAGGACACTATTATTATACACAGGGGAGTACACTATTATTATACATAGGGAGGACACTATTATTATATACAGGGAGGACAATATTATTATATACAGGGGAGTACACTATTATTATATACAGGGGAGGACACTATTATTATATACAAGGGAGGACAGTATTATTATACACAGGGGAGGACACTATTATTATATACAGGGGAGGACACTATTATTATATACAGGGGAGGACACTATTATTATATACAGGGGAGGACACTATTATTATACACAGGGGAGGACACTATTATTATATACAGGGAGGACGCTATTATTATACACAGTGGAGGACAGTATTATTATATACAGGGGAGGACACTATTATTATACACAGGGGAGGACACTATTATTATATACAGTGGAGGACACTATTATTATATACAGGGGAGGACACTATTATTATATACAGGGGAGGACAGTATTATTATATACAGGAGAGGACACTATTATTATATACAGGGGAGGACACTATTATTATACACAGGGGAGGACACTATTATTATGTACAGGGGAGGACACTATTATTATATACAGGGGAGGACACTATTATTATAAACAGGGAGGACACTATTATTATATACAGGGAGGACAATATTATTATACACAGTGGAGGACAGTATTATTATATACAGGGGAGGACACTATTATTATATACAGGGGAGGACACTATTATTATACACAGGGGAGGACACTATTATTATACACAGGGGAGGACACTATTATTATATACAGGGAGGACACTATTATTATACACAGGGGAGGACACTATTACTATACACAGGGGAGGACACTATTATTATATACAGGGAGGACACTATTATTATACACAGTGGAGGACACTATTATTATATACAGGGGAGGACACTATTATTATATACAGAGGGGGACACTATTATTATATACAGTGGATGACAGTATTATTATATACAGGGGAGGACACTATTATTATACACAGGGGAGGACACTATTATTATACACATGGGAGGACACTATTATTATACACAGGGGAGGACACTATTATTATACACAGGGGAGGACACTATTATTATACACAGGGGAGGACACTATTATTATACACAGGGGAGGACACTATTATTATTCACATGGGGGGACATGATTATTATATACAGGGGAGGACACTATTATTATACACATGGGAGGACACTATTATTATACACAGGGGAGGACACTATTATTACATACAGGGAGGACACTATTATTATATACAGGGGAGGACACTATTATTATACACAGGGGAGGACACTATTATTATACACAGGGGAGGACACTATTATTATATACAAGGAGGACACTATTATTATACACAGTGGAGGACACTATTATTATATACAGGGGAGGACACTATTATTATACACAGCGGAGGACACTATTATTATATACAGTGGAATACACTATTATTATATACAGGGGAGGACACTATTATTATACACAGGGGAGGACACTATTATTATATACAGTGGAATACACTATTATTATATACAGGGGAGGACACTATTATTATACACAGGGGAGGACACTATTATTATATACAGTGAGGACACTATTATTATATACAGGGAGGACACTATTATTATACACAGTGGAGGACACTATTATTATACACAGGGGAGGACACTATTATTATACACAGGGGAGGACACTATTATTATACACAGGGGAGGACACTATTATTATACACAGGGGAGGACACTATTATTATATACAGGGGAGGACACTATTATTATATACAAGGGAGGACACTATTATTATAAACAGAGGAGGACGCTATTGTTATACACATGGGGGGACATGATTATTATATACAGGGGAGGACACTATTATTATACACATGGGAGGACACTATTATTATACACAGGGGAGGACACTATTATTATATACAGGGAGGACACTATTATTATATACAGGGGAGGACACTATTATTATACACAGGGGAGGACACTATTATTATACACAGGGGAGGACACTATTATTATATACAGGGGAGGACACTATTATTATATACAGTGGAGGACACTATTATTATACAGGGAGGACACTATTATTATATACAAGGAGGACACTATTATTATACACAGTGGAGGACAGTATTATTATATACAGGGGAGGACACTATTATTATATACAGGGGAGGACACTATTATTATACACAGGTGAGGACACTATTATTATACACAGGGGAGGACACTATTATTATATACAGGGAGGACAGTATTATTATATACAGGGGAGGACACTATTATTATACACATGGGAGGACACTATTATTATACACAGGGGAGGACACTATTATTATATACAGTGGAGGACACTGTTATTATATACAGGGGAGGACACTATTATTATATAAAGGGGAGGACAGTTTTATTATATAGAGGGGAGGACAGTATTATTATATACAGGGGAGGACGCTATTATTATATACAGGGGAGGACACTATTAATATACACGGGGGAGGACACTATTATTATATACAGGGGAGGACACTATTATTATATACAGGGGAGGACAGTATTATTATACACAGGGGAGGACACTATTATTATACACAGGGGAGGACACTATTATTATATACAGGGAGGACACTATTATTATATACAGGGAGGACACTATTATTATACACAGTGGAGGTCACTATTATTATATACAGAGGAGGACACTATTATTATACACAGGGGAGTACACTATTATTATACATAGGGAGGACACTATTATTATATACAGGGAGGACAATATTATTATATACAGGGGAGTACACTATTATTATATACAGGGGAGGACACTATTATTATATACAAGGGAGGACAGTATTATTATACACAGGGGAGGACACTATTATTATATACAGGGGAGGACACTATTATTATATACAGGGGAGGACACTATTATTATATACAGGGGAGGACACTATTATTATACACAGGGGAGGACACTATTATTATATACAGGGAGGACGCTATTATTATACACAGTGGAGGACAGTATTATTATATACAGGGGAGGACACTATTATTATACACAGGGGAGGACACTATTATGATATACAGTGGAGGACACTATTATTATATACAGGGGAGGACACTATTATTATATACAGGGGAGGACACTATTATTATATACCGGGGAGGAAAGTATTATTATATACAGGAGAGGACACTATTATTATATACAGGGGAGGACACTATTATTATACACAGGGGAGGACACTATTATTATGTACAGGGGAGGACACTATTATTATATACAGGGGAGGACACTATTATTATAAACAGGGAGGACACTATTATTATATACAGGGAGGACAATATTATTATACACAGTGGAGGACAGTATTATTATATACAGGGGAGGACACTATTATTATACACAGGGGAGGACACTATTATTATATACAGGGAGGACACTATTATTATACACAGGGGAGGACACTATTATTATACACAGGGGAGGACACTATTATTATATACAGGGAGGACACTATTATTATATACAGGGAGGACACTATTATTATACACAGTGGAGGACACTATTATTATATACAGGGGAGGACACTATTATTATATACAGAGGGGGACACTATTATTATATACAGTGGATGACAGTATTATTATATAAAGGGGAGGACACTATTATTATACACATGGGAGGACACTATTATTATATACAGTGGAGTACACTATTATTATATACAGGGGAGGACACTATTATTATACACAGGGGAGGACACTATTATTATATACAGTGGAATACACTATTATTATATACAGGGGAGGACACTATTATTATACACAGGGGAGGACACTATTATTATATACAGTGAGGACACTATTATTATATACAGGGAGGACACTATTATTATACACAGTGGAGGACACTATTATTATACACAGGGGAGGACACTATTATTATACACAGGGGAGGACACTATTATTATACACAGGGGAGGACACTATTATTATACACAGGGGAGGACATTATTATTATATACAGGGGAGGACACTATTATTATATACAAGGGAGGACACTATTATTATAAACAGAGGAGGACGCTATTATTATACACATGGGGGGACATGATTATTATATACAGGGGAGGACACTATTATCATACACATGGGAGGACACTATTATTATACACAGGGGAGGACACTATTATTATATACAGGGAGGAAACTATTATTATATACAGGGGAGGACACTATTATTATACACAGGGGAGGACACTATTATTATACACAGGGGAGGACACTATTATTATATACAGGGGAGGACACTATTATTATATACAGTGGAGGACACTATTATTATACAGGGAGGACACTATTATTATATACAAGGAGGACACTATTATTATACACAGTGGAGGACAGTATTATTATATACAGGGGAGGACACTATTATTATACACAGGGGAGGACACTATTATTATATACAGTGGAATACACTATTATTATATACAGGGGAGGACACTATTATTATACACAGGGGAGGACACTATTATTATATACAGTGAGGACACTATTATTATATACAGGGAGGACACTATTATTATACACAGTGGAGGACACTATTATTATACACAGGGGAGGACACTATTATTATACACAGGGGAGGACACTATTATTATACACAGGGGAGGACACTATTATTATACACAGGGGAGGACACTATTATTATATACAGGGGAGGACACTATTATTATATACAAGGGAGGACACTATTATTATAAACAGAGGAGGACGCTATTGTTATACACATGGGGGGACATGATTATTATATACAGGGGAGGACACTATTATTATACACATGGGAGGACACTATTATTATACACAGGGGAGGACACTATTATTATATACAGGGAGGACACTATTATTATATACAAGGGAGGACACTATTATTATATACAGGGGAGGACACTATTATTATATACAGTGGAGGACACTATTATTATACAGGGAGGACACTATTATTATATACAAGGAGGACACTATTATTATACACAGTGGAGGACAGTATTATTATATACAGGGGAGGACACTATTATTATATACAGGGGAGGACACTATTATTATACACAGGGGAGGACACTATTATTATACACAGGGGAGGACACTATTATTATATACAGGGAGGACAGTATTATTATATACAGGGGAGGACACTATTATTATACACATGGGAGGACACTATTATTATACACAGGGGAGGACACTATTATTATATACAGTGGAGGACACTGTTATTATATACAGGGGAGGACACTATTATTATATACAGGGAGGACACTATTATTATATACAGGGAGGACACTATTATTATATACAGGGGAGGACACTATTATTATACACAGGGGAGGACACTATTATTAAATACAGGGAGGACAGTATTATTAAATACAGGGGAGGACACTATTATTATATACAGGGGAGGACACTATTATTATACAGAGGGGAGTACACTATTATTATACAGGGGAGGACACTATTATATACAGGGAGGACACTATTATTATACACAGGGGAGGGCACTATTATTATATACAGGGCAGGACACTATTATTATACACAGTGGAGGACACTATTATTATATACAAGGGAGGACACTATTATATACAGGGGAGGACACTATTATTATACACAGGGGAGGACAGTATTATTATATACAGGGAGGACGTTATTATTATACACAGTGGAGGACAGTATTTTTATATACAGGGGAGGACACTATTATTATACACAGGGGAGGACACTATTATTATATACAGGGGAGGACACTATTATTATATACAGGGGAGGACACTATTATTATATACAGGGAGGACACTATTATTATATAAATGGTAGGACACTATTATTATATACAGGGGAGTACAGTATTATTATATACAGGGGAGGACACTATTATTATACAGGGGAGGACACTATTATTATATAAAGGGAGGACACTATTATTATATACAGGGGAGGACACTATTATTATATACAGGGGAGGACACTATTATTATATACAGGGGAGGACACTATTATTATATACAGGGGAAGACACTATTATTATACACAGGGGAGGACAATATTATTATATACAGGGGAGGACAGTATTATTATACACAGGGGAGGACACTATTATTATACAGGGGAGGACACTATTATTATATACAGGGGAGGACACTATTATTATACACAGGGGAGGACACTATTATTATACACAGGGGAGGACACTATTATTATATACAGGGGAGGACACTATTATTATATACAGTGGAGGACACTATTATTATACAGGGAGGACACTATTATTATATACAAGGAGGACACTATTATTATACACAGTGGAGGACAGTATTATTATATACAGGGGAGGACACTATTATTATATACAGGGGAGGACACTATTATTATACACAGGTGAGGACACTATTATTATACACAGGGGAGGACACTATTATTATATACAGGGAGGACAGTATTATTATATACAGGGGAGGACACTATTATTATACACATGGGAGGACACTATTATTATACACAGGGGAGGACACTATTATTATATACAGTGGAGGACACTGTTATTATATACAGGGGAGGACACTATTATTATATACAGGGGAGGACACTATTATTATATACAGGGGAGGACACTATTATTATACACAGGGGAGGACACTATTATTATATACAGGGGAGGACACTATTAATATACACGGGGGAGGACACTATTATTATATACAGGGGAGGACACTATTATTATATACAGGGGAGGACAGTATTATTATACACAGGGGAGGACACTATTATTATACACAGGGGAGGACACTATTATTATATACAGGGAGGACACTATTATTATATACAGGGAGGACACTATTATTATACACAGTGGAGGTCACTATTATTATATACAGAGGAGGACACTATTATTATACACAGGGGAGTACACTATTATTATACATAGGGAGGACACTATTATTATATACAGGGAGGACAATATTATTATATACAGGGGAGTACACTATTATTATATACAGGGGAGGACACTATTATTATATACAAGGGAGGACAGTATTATTATACACAGGGGAGGACACTATTATTATATACAGGGGAGGACACTATTATTATATACAGGGGAGGACACTATTATTATATACAGGGGAGGACACTATTATTATACACAGGGGAGGACACTATTATTATATACAGGGAGGACGCTATTATTATACACAGTGGAGGACAGTATTATTATATACAGGGGAGGACACTATTATTATACACAGGGGAGGACACTATTATTATATACAGTGGAGGACACTATTATTATATACAGGGGAGGACACTATTATTATATACAGGGGAGGACACTATTATTATATACAGGGGAGGACAGTATTATTATATACAGGAGAGGACACTATTATTATATACAGGGGAGGACACTATTATTATACACAGGGGAGGACACTATTATTATGTACAGGGGAGGACACTATTATTATATACAGGGGAGGACACTATTATTATAAACAGGGAGGACACTATTATTATATACAGGGAGGACAATATTATTATACACAGTGGAGGACAGTATTATTATATACAGGGGAGGACACTATTATTATACACAGGGGAGGACACTATTATTATATACAGGGAGGACACTATTATTATACACAGGGGAGGACACTATTATTATACACAGGGGAGGACACTATTATTATATACAGGGAGGACACTATTATTATATACAGGGAGGACACTATTATTATACACAGTGGAGGACACTATTATTATATACAGGAGAGGACACTATTATTATATACAGAGGGGGACACTATTATTATATACAGTGGATGACAGTATTATTATATAAAGGGGAGGACACTATTATTATACACATGGGAGGACACTATTATTATATACAGTGGAGTACACTATTATTATATACAGGGGAGGACACTATTATTATACACAGGGGAGGACACTATTATTATATACAGTGGAATACACTATTATTATATACAGGGGAGGACACTATTATTATACACAGGGGAGGACACTATTATTATATACAGTGAGGACACTATTATTATATACAGGGAGGACACTATTATTATACACAGTGGAGGACACTATTATTATACACAGGGGAGGACACTATTATTATACACAGGGGAGGACACTATTATTATACACAGGGGAGGACACTATTATTATACACAGGGGAGGACACTATTATTATATACAGGGGAGGACACTATTATTATATACAAGGGAGGACACTATTATTATAAACAGAGGAGGACGCTATTATTATACACATGGGGGGACATGATTATTATATACAGGGGAGGACACTATTATCATACACATGGGAGGACACTATTATTATACACAGGGGAGGACACTATTATTATATACAGGGAGGAAACTATTATTATATACAGGGGAGGACACTATTATTATACACAGGGGAGGACACTATTATTATACACAGGGGAGGACACTATTATTATATACAGGGGAGGACACTATTATTATATACAGTGGAGGACACTATTATTATACAGGGAGGACACTATTATTATATACAAGGAGGACACTATTATTATACACAGTGGAGGACAGTATTATTATATACAGGGGAGGACACTATTATTATACACAGGGGAGGACACTATTATTATATACAGTGGAATACACTATTATTATATACAGGGGAGGACACTATTATTATACACAGGGGAGGACACTATTATTATATACAGTGAGGACACTATTATTATATACAGGGAGGACACTATTATTATACACAGTGGAGGACACTATTATTATACACAGGGGAGGACACTATTATTATACACAGGGGAGGACACTATTATTATACACAGGGGAGGACACTATTATTATATACAGGGGAGGACACTATTATTATATACAAGGGAGGACACTATTATTATAAACAGAGGAGGACGCTATTGTTATACACATGGGGGGACATGAATATTATATACAGGGGAGGACACTATTATTATACACATGGGAGGACACTATTATTATACACAGGGGAGGACACTATTATAATATACAGGGAGGACACTATTATTATATACAGGGGAGGACACTATTATTATACACAGGGGAGGACACTATTGTTATACACAGGGGAGGACACTATTATTATATACAGGGGAGGACACTATTATTATATACAGTGGAGGACACTATTATTATACAGGGAGGACACTATTATTATATACAAGGAGGACACTATTATTATACACAGTGGAGGACAGTATTATTATATACAGGGGAGGACACTATTATTATATACAGGGGAGGACACTATTATTATACACAGGGGAGGACACTATTATTATACACAGGGGAGGACACTATTATTATATACAGGGAGGACAGTATTATTATATACAGGGGAGGACACTATTATTATACACATGGGAGGACACTATTATTATACACAGGGGAGGACACTATTATTATATACAGTGGAGGACACTGTTATTATATACAGGGGAGGACACTATTATTATATACAGGGAGGACACTATTATTATATACAGGGAGGACACTATTATTATATACAGGGGAGGACACTATTATTATACACAGGGGAGGACACTATTATTAAATACAGGGAGGAAAGTATTATTAAATACAGGGGAGGACACTATTATTATATACAGGGGAGGACACTATTATTATACAGAGGGGAGTACACTATTATTATACAGGGGAGGACACTATTATATACAGGGAGGACACTATTATTATACACAGGGGAGGGCACTATTATTATATACAGGGCAGGACACTATTATTATACACAGTGGAGGACACTATTATTATATACAAGGGAGGACACTATTATATACAGGGGAGGACACTATTATTATACACAGGGGAGGACAGTATTATTATATACAGGGAGGACGTTATTATTATACACAGTGGAGGACAGTATTTTTATATACAGGGGAGGACACTATTATTATACACAGGGGAGGACACTATTATTATATACAGGGGAGGACACTATTATTATATACAGGGGAGGACAATATTATTATATACAGGGAGGACACTATTATTATATAAATGGTAGGACACTATTATTATATACAGGGGAGTACAGTATTATTATATACAGGGGAGGACACTATTATTATACAGGGGAGGACACTATTATTATATACAGGGAGGACACTATTATTATATACAGGGGAGGACACTATTATTATATACAGGGGAGGACACTATTATTATATACAGGGGAGGACACTATTATTATATACAGGGGAGGACACTATTATTATACACAGGGGAGGACAATATTATTATATACAGGGGAGGACAGTATTATTATACACAGGGGAGGACACTATTATTATACAGGGGAGGACACTATTATTATATACAGGGAGGACACTATAATTATATACATGGGAGGACACTATTATTATATACAGGGGAGGACACTATTATTATACACAGGGGAGGACACTATTATTATATACAGGGAGGACACTATTATTATATACAGGGAGGACACTATTATTATACACAGTGGAGGACAGTATTATTAAATACAGGGGAGGACACTATTATTATATACAGGGGAGGACACTATTATTATACACAGGGGAGTACACTATTATTATACAGGGGAGGACACTATTATATACAGGGAGGACACTATTATACACAGGGGAGGGCACTATTATTATATACAGGGAGGACACTATTATTATACACAGTGGAGGACACTATTATTATATACAAGGGAGGACACTATTATTATACACAGGGGAGGACACTATTATTATATACAGGGGAGGACACTATTATATACAGGGGAGGACACTATTATTATACACAGGGGAGGACACTATTATTATATACAGGGAGGACGCTATTATTATACACAGTGGAGGACAGTATTATTATTTACAGGGGAGGACACTATTATTATACACAGGGGAGGACACTATTATTATATACAGTGGAGGACAATATTATTATATACAGGGGAGGACACTATTATTATATACAGGGGAGGACACTATTATTGTATACAGGGGAGAACACTATTATTATACACAGGGGAGGACACTATTATTATATACAGGGGAGGACACTATTATTATATACAGGGGAGGACACTATTACTATATACAGGGGAGGACACTATTATTATATACAGGGGAGGACACTATTATTATATACAGGGGAGGACACTATTATTGTATACAGGGGAGAACACTATTATTATACACAGGGGAGGACACTATTATTATATACAGGGGAGGACACTATTATTATATACAGGGGAGGACACTATTATTATACACAGTGGAGGCCACTTATTATATACAGGGGAGGACACTATTATTATATACAGGGGAGGACACTATTATTATATACAGGGGAGGACACTATTATTACATACAGGGGAGGACACTATTATTATACACAGGGGAGGACACTTTTAATATATACAGGGAGGACACTTATTATATACAGGGTAGTACAGTATTATTATATAGAGGGGAGGACAGTATTATTATATACAGGGGAGGACACTATTATTATATACAGGGGAGGACACTACTAATATACACAGGGGAGGACACTATTATTATATACCGGGGAGGACACTATTATTATATACAGGGGAGGACACTATTATTATATACAAGGGAGGACACTATTATTATACACAGGGGAGGACACTATTATTATACACAGGGGAGAACACTATTATTATATACAGGGGAGGACAGTTTTATTATATAGAGGGGAGGACAGTATTATTATATACAGGGGAGGACACTATTAATATACACGGGGGAGGACACTATTATTATATACAGGGGAGGACACTATTATTATATACAGGGGAGGACAGTATTATTATACACAGGGGAGGACACTATTATTATACACAGGGGAGGACACTATTATTATATACAGGGAGGACACTATTATTATATACAGGGAGGACACTATTATTATACACAGTGGAGGACACTATTATTATACACAGTGGAGGACACTATTATTATATACAGAGGAGGACACTATTATTATACACAGGGGAGTACACTATTATTATACACAGGGAGGACACTATTATTATATACAGGGAGGACACTATTATTATATACAGGGGAGTACACTATTATTATATACAGGGGAGGACACTATTATTATATACAAGGGAGGACAGTATTATTATACACAGGGGAGGACACTATTATTATATACAGGGGAGGACACTATTATTATATACAGGGGAGGACACTATTATTATATACAGGGAGGACACTATTATTATATACAGGGGAGGACACTATTATTATATACAGGGGAGGACACTATTATTATATACAGGGGAGGACACTATTATTATATACAGGGGAGGACACTATTATTATACACAGGGGAGGACAATATTATTATATACAGGGGAGGACAGTATTATTATATACAGGGGAGGACACTATTATTATACAGGGGAGGACACTATTATTATACACAGGGAGGACACTATAATTATATACAGGGGAGGACACTATTATTATATACAGGGAGGACACTATTATTATACAGGGGAGGACACTATTATTATACAGGGGTGGACACTATTATTATATACAGGGGAGGACACTATTATTATACACAGGGGAGGACACTATTATTAGACACAGGGGAGGACAATATTCTTATATACAGGGGAGGACAGTATTATTATATACAGGGGAGGACAGTATTATTATATACAGGGGAGGACACTATTATTATACAGGGGAGGACACTATTATTATATACAGGGGAGTACACTATTATTATATACAGGGGAGGACACTATTATTATACACAGGGGAGGACACTATTATTATATACAGGGGAGGACACTATTATTATATACAGGGGAGGACACTATTATTATACACAGGGGAGGACAATATCATTATACACAGGGCAGGACACTATTATTATATACAGGGGAGGACACTATTATTATATACAGGGGAGGGCATTATTATTATAGACAGGGGAGGACACTATTATTATACAGGGGAGGACCCTATTATTATATAGAGGGAGGACACTATAATTATATACAGGGGAGGACACTATTATTATATACAGGGGGGACACTATTATTATATACAGGGGAGGACACTATTATTATACAGGGGAGCACACTATTATTATATACAGGGGAGGACACTATTATTATACACAGGGGAGGACACAATTATTATATACAGGGGAGGACACTATTATTATATACAGGGGAGGACACTATTATTATACAGGGGAGGACACTATTATTATATACAGGGGAGGACACTATTATTATATAAAGGGGAGGACACTATTATTATACAGGGGAGGACACTATTATTATATACAGGGGAGAACACTATTATTATATACAGGGGAGGACACTATTATTATACACAGGGGAGGACAATATTATTATACGCAGGGGAGGACACTATTATTATATACAGGGGAGGACACTATTATTATATACAGGGGAGGACACTATTATTATATACAGGGGAGGACACTATTATTACATACAGGGGAGGACAGTATTATTACACACAGGGGAGGACACTATTATTACATACAGGGGAGGACATTATTATTATACACAGGGGAGGACACTCTTATTATATACAGGGGAGGACAGTATTATTATACACAGGGGAGGACACTATTATTATACACAGGGGAGGACGCTATTATTATACACAGGGGAGGATGCTATTATTATACACAGGGGAGGACACTATTATTATACAGGGGAGGACACTATTATTATATACAGGGAGGACAATATAATTATATACAAGGGAGGACACTATTATTATATACAGGGGAGGACAGTATTATTATATACAGGGGAGGACACTATTATTATACAGGGGAGGACACTATTATTATATACAGGGAGGACACTATAATTATATACAGGGGACGACACTATTATTATATACAGGGGAGGACACTATTATTATACACAGGGGAGGACACTATTATTATATACAGGGGAGGACACTATTATTATACACAGGGGAGGACACTATTATTATATACAGGGAGGACACTATTATTATATACAGGGAGGACACTATTATTATATTTAGGGGAGGACACTATTATTATATACAGGGAGGACACTATTATTATATACAGGGAGGACACTATTATTATACACAGTGGAGGACAGTATTATTAAATACAGGGGAGGACACTATTATTATATACAGGGGAGGACACTATTATTATACAGAGGGGAGTACACTATTATTATACAGGGGAGGACACTATTATATACAGGGAGGACACTATTATTATACACAGGGGAGGGCACTATTATTATATACAGGGCAGGACACTATTATTATACACAGTGGAGGACACTATTATTATATACAAGGGAGGACACTATTATATACAGGTGAGGACACTATTATTATACACAGGGGAGGACAGTATTATTATATACAGGGGAGGACACTATTATTATACAGGGGAGGACACTATTATTATATACAGGGAGGACACTATAATTATATATAGGGGAGGACACTATTATTATATACAGGGGAGGACACTATTATTATACACAGGGGAGGACACTATTATTATATACAGGGGAGGACACTATTATTATACACAGGGGAGGACACTATTATTATATACAGGGAGGACACTATTATTATATACAGGGAGGACACTATTATTATATACAGGGGAGGACACTATTATTATATACAGGGAGGACACTATTATTATATACAGGGAGGACACTATTATTATACACAGTGGAGGACAGTATTATTAAATACAGGGGAGGACACTATTATTATATACAGGGGAGGACACTATTATTATACAGAGGGGAGTACACTATTATTATACAGGGGAGGACACTATTATATACAGGGAGGACACTATTATTATACACAGGGGAGGGCACTATTATTATATACAGGGCAGGACACTATTATTATACACAGTGGAGGACACTATTATTATATACAAGGGAGGACACTATTATATACAGGTGAGGACACTATTATTATACACAGGGGAGGACAGTATTATTATATACAGGGAGGACGCTATTATTATACACAGTGGAGGACAGTATTATTATATAGAGGGGAGGACACTATTATTATACACAGGGGAGGACACTATTATTATATAAATGGTAGGACACTATTATTATATACAGGGGAGTACAGTATTATTATATACAGGGGAGGACACTATTATTATACAGGGGAGGACACTATTATTATATACAGGGAGGACACTATTATTATATACAGGGGAGGACACTATTATTATGTACACGGGAGGACACTATTATTATATACAGGGGAGGACACTATTATTATATACAGGGGAGGACACTATTATTATATACAGGGGAGGACACTATTATTATACACAGGGGAGGACAATATTATTATATACAGGGGAGGACAGTATTATTATATACAGGGGAGGACACTATTATTATACAGGGGAGGACACTATTATTATATACAGGGAGGACACTATAATTATATACAGGGGAGGACACTATTATTATATACAGGGAGGACACTATTATTATACAGGGGAGGACACTATTATTATACAGGGGTGGACACTATTATTATATACAGGGGAGGACACTATTATTATACACAGGGGAGGACACTATTATTATACACAGGGGAGGACAATATTCTTATATACAGGGGAGGACACTATTATTATACAGGGGAGGACACTATTATTATATACAGGGAGGACACTATTATTATATACAGGGGAGGACACTATTATTATATACACGGGAGGACACTATTATTATATACAGGGGAGGACACTATTATTATATACAGGGGAGGACACTATTATTATATACAGGGGAGGACACTATTATTATACACAGGGGAGGACAATATTATTATATACAGGGGAGGACAGTATTATTATATACAGGGGAGTACACTATTATTATACAGGGGAGGACACTATTATTATATACAGGGAGGACACTATAATTATATACAGGGGAGGACACTATTATTATATACAGGGAGGACACTATTATTATACAGGGGAGGACACTATTATTATACAGGGGTGGACACTATTATTATATACAGGGGAGGACACTATTATTATACACAGGGGAGGACACTATTATTATACACAGGGGAGGACAATATTCTTATATACAGGGGAGTACACTATTATTATATACAGGGGAGGACAGTATTATTATATACATGGGAGGACACTATTATTATACAGGGGAGGACACTATTATTATATACAGGGGAGGACACTATTATTATATACAGGGGAGGACACTATTATTATACACAGGGGAGGACACTATTATTATATACAGGGGAGGACACTATTATTATATACAGGGGAGGACACTATTATTATACACAGGGGAGGACAATATTATTATACACAGGGCAGGACACTATAATTATATACAGGGGAGGACACTATTATTATATACAGGGGGGACACTATTATTATATACAGGGGAGGAGACTATTATTATACAGGGGAGGACACTATCATTATATACAGGGGAGGACACTATTATTATACACAGGGGAGGACACTATTATTATATAAAGGGGAGGACACTATTATTATATACAGGGGAGGACACTATTATTATACAGGGGAGGACACTATTATTATATACAGGGGAGGACACTATTATTATATACAGGGGAGGACACTATTATTATACAGGGGAGGACACTATTATTATACAGGGGAGGACACTATTATTATATACAGGGGAGGACACTATTATTATATACAGGGGAGGACACTATTATTATACACAGGGGAGGACAATATTATTATACAGAGGAGAGGACACTATTATTATATACAGGGGAGGACACTATTATTATATACAGGGGAGGACACTATTATTATATACAGGGGAGGACACTATTATTACATACAGGGGAGGACAGTATTATTACACACATGGGAGGACACTATTATTACATACAGGGGAGGACATTATTATTATACACAGGGGAGGACACTATTATTATATACAGGGGAGGACAGTATTATTATACACAGGGGAGGACGCTATTATTATACACAGGGGAGGATGCTATTATTATACACAGGGGAGGACACTATTATTATACAGGGGAGGACACTATTATTATATACAGGGAGGACACTATAATTATATACAGGGGAGGACACTATTATTATATACAGGGGAGGACAGTATTATTATATACAGGGGAGGACACTATTATTATACAGCGGAGGACACTATTATTATATACAGGGAGGACACTATAATTATATACAGGGGAGGACACTATTATTATATACAGGGGAGGACACTATTATTATACACATGGAAGGACACTATTACTATATACAGGGGAGGACACTATTATTATACACGGGGAGGACACTATTATTATATACAGGGAGGACAGTATTATTAAATACAGGGGAGGACACTATTATTATATACAGGGGAGGACACTATTATTATACACAGGGGAGGACACTATTATTATACAGGGGAGGACACTATTATATACAGGGAGGACACTATTATTATACACAGGGGAGGGCACTATTATTATATACAGGGCAGGACACTATTATTATACACAGTGGAGGACACTATTATTATATACAAGGGAGGACACTATTATTATACACAGGGGAGGACACTATTATTATATACAGGGGAGGACACTATTATATACAGGGGAGGAAACTATTATTATACACAGGGGAGGACACTATTATTATATACAGGGAGGACGCTATCATTATACACAGTGGAGGACAGTATTATTATATACAGGGGAGGACACTATTATTATACACAGGGGAGGACACTATTATTATATACAGTGGAGGACACTATTATTATATACAGGGGAGAACACTATTATTATACACAGGGGAGGACACTATTATTATATACAGGGGAGGACACTATTATTATATACAGGGGAGGACACTATTACTATATACAGGGGAGGACACTATTATTATATACAGGGGAGGACACTATTATTATATACAGGGGAGGACACTATTATTGTATACAGGGGAGAACACTATTATTATACACAGGGGAGGACATTATTATTATATACAGGGGAGGACATTATTATTATATACAGGGGAGGACACTATTATTATATACAGTGGAGGACACTTATTATATACAGGGGAGGACACTATTATTATATACAGGGGAGGACACTATTATTACATAGAGGGGAGGACCCTATTATTACATACAGGGGAGGACACTATTATTATACACAGGGGAGGACACTTTTAATATATACAGGGAGGACACTTATTATATACAGGGGAGTACAGTATTATTATATAGAGGGGAGAACAGTATTATTATATACAGGGGAGGACACTATTATTATATACAGGGGAGGACACTACTAATATACACAGGGGAGGACACTATTATTATATACAGGGGAGGACAATATTATTATACACAGGGCAGGACACTATTATTATATACAGGGGAGGACACTATTATTATATACAGGGGAGGGCATTATTATTATCGACAGGGGAGGACACTATTATTATACAGGGGAGGACACTATTATTATATACAGGGAGGACACTATAATTATATACAGGGGAGGACACTATTATTATATACAGGGAGGACACTATTATAATATACAGGGGAGGACACTATTATTATACAGGGGAGGACACTATTATTATATACAGGGGAGGACACTATTATTATACACAGGGGAGGACACTATTATTATATACAGGGGAGGACACTATTATTATATACAGGGGAGGACACTATTATTATACAAGGGAGGACACTATTTTTATATACAGGGGAGGACACTATTATTATATACAGGGGAGGACACTATTATTATATACAGGGGAGGACACTATTATTATATACAGGGGAGGACACTATTATTATACACAGGGGAGGACAATATTATTATATACAGAGGATGACACTATTATTATATACAGGGGAGGACACTATTATTATATACAGGGGAGGACACTATTATTACATACAGGGGAGGACACTATTATTACATACAGGGGAGGACAGTATTATTACACACAGGGGAGGACACTATTATTACATACAGGGGAGGACATTATTATTATACACAGGGGAGGACACTATTATTATATACAGGGGAGGACAGTATTATTATACACAGGGGAGGACACTATTATTATACACAGGGGAGGACGCTATTATTATACACAGGGGGGGATGCTATTATTATACACAGGGGAGGACACTATTATTATACAGGGGAGGACACTATTATTATATACAGGGAGGACACTATAATTATATACAGGGGAGGACACTATTATTATATACAGGGGAGGACAGTATTATTATATACAGGGGAGGACACTATTATTATACAGGGGAGGACACTATTATTATATACAGGGAGGACACTATAATTATATACAGGGGAGGACACTATTATTATATACAGGGGAGGACACTATTATTATACACAGGGGAGGACACTATTATTATATACAGGGGAGGACACTATTATTATACACAGGGGAGGACACTATTATTATATACAGGGAGGACACTATTATTATATACAGGGAGGACAGTATTATTAAATACAGGGGAGGACACTATTATTATATACAGGAGAGGACACTATTATTATACACAGGGGAGTACACTATTATTATACAGGGGAGGACACTATTATATACAGGGAGGACACTATTATTATACACAGGGGAGGGCACTATTATTATATACAGGGCAGGACACTATTATTATACACAGTGGAGGACACTATTATTATACAGGGGAGGACACTATTATTATATACAGGGGAGGACACTATTATTATATACAGGGGAGGACACTATTATTATACACAGGGGAGGACACTATTATATACAGGGGAGGACACTATTATTATACACAGGGGAGGACACTATTATTATATACAGGGAGGACGCTATTATTATACACAGTGGAGGACAGTATTATTATATACAGGGGAGGACACTATTATTATACACAGGGGAGGACACTATTATTATATACAGTGGAGGACACTATTATTATATACAGGGGAGGACACTATTATTATATACAGGGGAGGACACTATTATTGTATACAGGGGAGAACACTATTATTATACGCAGGGGAGGACATTATTATTATATACAGGGGAGGACACTATTATTATATACAGGGGAGGACACTATTATTATATACAGTGGAGGACACTTATTATAAACAGGGGAGGACACTATTATTATATACAGGGGAGGACACTATTATTACATAGAGGGGAGGACACTATTATTACATACAGGGGAGGACACTATTATTATACACAGGGGAGGACACTTTTAATATATACAGGGAGGACACTTATTATATACAGGGGAGTACAGTATTATTATATAGAGGGGAGGACAGTATTATTATATACAGGGGAGGACACTATTATTATATACAGGGGAGGACACTACTAATATACACAGGGGAGGACACTATTATTATATACAGGGGAGGACACTATTATTATATACAGGGGAGGACACTATTATTATATACAAGGGAGGACGCTATTATTATACACAGGGGAGGACACTATTATTATATACAGGGAGGACACTATTATTATACACAGGGGAGAACACTATTATTATATACAGGGAGGACACTATTATTATAAACAGGGGAGGACAGTTTTATTATATACAGGTGAGGACACTATTAATATACACGGGGGAGGACACTATTATTATATACAGGGGAGGACACTATTATTATATACAGGGGAGGACAGTATTATTATACACAGGGGAGGACACTATTATTATACACAGGGGAGGACACTATTATTATATACAGGGAGGACACTATTATTATATACAGGGAGGACACTATTATTATACACAGTGGAGGACACTATTATTATATACAGAGGAGGACACTATTATTATACATAGGGGAGTACACTATTATTATACACAGGGAGGACACTATTATTATATACAGGGAGGACAATATTATTATACACAGGGGAGTACACTATTATTATATACAGGGGAGGACACTATTATTATATACAAGGGAGGACACTATTATTATACACAGGGGAGGACACTATTATTATACACAGGGGAGGACACTATTATTATATACAGGGGAGGACACTATTATTATATACAGAGGAGGACACTGTTATTATATACAGGGGAGGACACTATTATTATATACAGGGGAGGACACTATTATTATATACAAGGGAGGACACTATTATTATACACAGGGGAGGACACTATTATTATATACAGGGAGGACACTATTATTATACACAGGGGAGAACACTATTATTATATACAGGGAGGACACTATTATTATATACAGGGGAGGACAGTTTTATTATATAGAGGGGAGGATAGTATTATTATATACAGGGGAGGACACTATTATTATATACAGGGGTCAACACTATTAATATACACGGGGGAGGACACTATTATTATATACAGGGGAGGACACTATTATTATATACAGGGGAGGACAGTATTATTATACACAGGGGAGGACACTATTATTATACACAGGGGAGGACACTATTATTATATACAGGGAGGACACTATTATTATATACAGGGAGGACACTCTTATTATACACAGTGGAGGACACAATTATTATATACAGTGGAGGACACTATTATTATACACAGGGGAGTACACTATTATTATACACAGGGGAGGACACTATTATTATATACAGGGAGGACAATATTATTATACACAGGGGAGTACACTATTATTATATACAGGGGAGGACACTATTATTATATACAAGGGAGGACACTATTATTATACACAGGGGAGGACACTATTATTATATACAGGGGAGGACACTATTATTATATACAGGGGAGGACACTATTATATACAGGGGAGGACACTATTATTATACACAGGGGAGGACACTATTATTATATACAGGGAGGACGCTATTATTATACACAGTGGAGGACAGTATTATTATATACAGGGGAGGACACTATTATTATACACAGGGGAGGACACTATTATTATATACAGGGAGGATGCTATTATTATACACAGTGGAGGACAGTATTATTATATACAGGGGAGGACACTATTATTATACACAAGGGAGGACACTATTATTATATACAGTGGAGGACACTATTATTATATACAGGGGAGGACAGTTTTATTATATACAGGGGAGGACACTATTTTTGTATACAGGGGAGAACACTATTATTATACACAGGGGAGGACACTATTATTATATACAGGGGAGGACACTATTATTATATACAGGGGAGGACACTATTACTATATACAGGGGAGGACACTATTATTATATACAGGGGAGGACACTATTATTATATACAGGGGAGGACACTATTATTGTATACAGGGGAGAACACTATTATTATACACAGGGGAGGACATTATTATTATATACAGGGGAGGACACTATTATTATATACAGGGGAGGACACTACTAATATACACAGGGGAGGACACTATTATTATATACAGAGGAGGACACTATTATTACATACAGGGGAGGACAGTATTATTACACACAGGGGAGGACACTATTATTACATACAGGGGAGGACATTATTATTATACACAGGGGAGGACACTATTATTATATACAGGGGAGGACAGTATTATTATACACAGGGGAGGACACTATTATTTTACACAGGGGAGGACGCTATTATTATACACAGGGGAGGACGCTATTATTATACACAGGGGAGGACACTATTATTATACAGGGGAGGACACTATTATTATATACAGGGAGGACACTATAATTATATACAGGGGAGGACACTATTATTATACAGGGGAGGACACTATTATTATATACAGGGAGGACACTATAATTATATACAGGGGAGGACACTATTATTATATACATGGGAGGACACTATTATTATAAACAGGGGAGGACACTATTATTATATACAGGGGAGGACACTATTATTATATACAGGGAGGACACTATTATTATATAAATGGTAGGACACTATTATTATATACAGGGGAGTACAGTATTATATACAGGGGAGGACACTATTATTATACAGGGGAGGACACTATTATTATATACAGGGGAGGACACTATTATTGTATACAGGGAGGACACTATTATTATATACAGGGGAGGACACTATTATTATATACAGGGGAGGACACTATTATTATATACAGGGAGGACACTATAATTATATACAGAGGAGGACACTATTATTATATACAGGGAGGACACTATTATTATACAGGGGAGGACACTATTATTATACAGGGGAGGACACTATT
Organism: Phyllobates terribilis; assembly: GCF_046119375.1. NCBI lineage: Eukaryota > Metazoa > Chordata > Amphibia > Anura > Dendrobatidae > Phyllobates > Phyllobates terribilis. Next base: position 12,232,477 of record NW_027362785.1, on the reverse strand, counting down.
ATTATATACAGGGGAGGACACGATTATTATACACAGGGGAGGACACTATTATTATACACAGGGGAGGACAATATTCTTATATACAGGGGAGGACACTATTAATACATACAGGGGAGGACACTATTATTATATACAGGGGAGGACACTATTATTATACACAGGGGAGGACAATATTATTATATACAGGGGAGGACAGTATTATTATATACAGGGGAGGACACTATTATTATACAGGGGAGGACGCTATTATTATATACAGTGGAGGACACTATTATTATATACAGGGGAGGACAGTTTTATTATATACAGGGGAGGACACTATTATTGTATACAGGGGAGAACACTATTATTATACACAGGGGAGGACACTATTATTATATACAGGGGAGGACACTATTATTATATACAGGGGAGGACACTATTACTATATACAGGGGAGGACACTATTATTATATACAGGGGAGGACACTATTATTATATACAGGGGAGGACACTATTATTGTATACAGGGGAGAACACTATTATTATAAACAGGGGAGGACATTATTATTATATACAGGGGAGGACACTATTATTATATACAGGGGAGGATACTACTAATATACACAGGGGAGGACACTATTATTATATACAGAGGAGGACACTATTATTACATACAGGGGAGGACAGTATTATTACACACAGGGGAGGACACTATTATTATATACAGGGGAGGACATTATTATTATACACAGGGGAGGACACTATTATTATATACAGGGGAGGACAGTATTATTATACACAGGGGAGGACACTATTATTTTACACAGGGGAGGACGCTATTATTATACACAGGGGAGGACGCTATTATTATACACAGGGGAGGACACTATTATTATACAGGGGAGGACACTATTATTATATACAGGGAGGACACTATAATTATATACAGGGGAGGACACTATTATTATATACAGGGGAGGACAGTATTATTATATACAGGGGAGGACACTATTATTATACAGGGGAGGACACTATTATTATATACAGGGAGGACACTATAATTATATACAGGGGAGGACACTATTATTATATACATGGGAGGACACTATTATTATAAACAGGGGAGGACACTATTATTATATACAGGGGAGGACACTATTATTATATACAGGGAGGACACTATTATTATATAAATGGTAGGACACTATTATTATATACAGGGGAGGACAATATTATTATACACAGGGGAGGACAATATTATTATATACAGGGAAGGACAGTATTATTATATACAGGGGAGGACACTATTATTATACAGGGGAGGACACTATTATTATATACAGGGAGGACACTATAATTATATACAGGGGAGGACACTATTATTATATACAGGGAGGACACTATTATTATACAGGGGAGGACACTATTATTATACAGGGGAGGACACTATTATTATATACAGGGGAGGACACGATTATTATACACAGGGGAGGACACTATTATTATACACAGGGGAGGACAATATTCTTATATACAGGGGAGGACACTATTAATATATACAGGGGAGGACAGTATTATTATATACAGGGGAGGACACTATTATTATACAGGGGAGGACACTATTATTATATACAGGGGAGGACACGATTATTATACACAGGGGAGGACACTATTATTATACACAGGGGAGGACAATATTCTTATATACAGGGGAGGACACTATTAATATATACAGGGGAGGACAGTATTATTATATACTGGGGAGGACACTATTATTATACAGGGGAGGACACTATTATTATATACAGGGGAGGACACTATTATTATATACAGGGGAGGACACTATTATTATATACAGGGGAGGACACTATTATTATATACAGGGGAGGACACTATTATTATACACAGGGGAGGACAATATTATTATACACAGGGCAGGACACTATTATTATACGGGGAGGACAATATTGTGATATACAGGGGAGGACACTAATATTATATACAGGGGAGGGCATTATTATTATAGACAGGGGAGGACACTATTATTATACAGGGGAGGACACTATTATTATATAGAGGGAGGACACTATAATTATATACAGGGGAGGACACTATTATTATATACAGGGAGGACACTATTATTATATACAGGGGAGGACACTATTATTATAAAGGGGAGGACACTATTATTATATACAGGGGAGGACACTATTATTATATACAGGGGAGGACACTATTATTATACACAGGGGAGGACACTATTATTATATACAGGGGAGGACACTATTATTATATACAGGGGAGGACACTATTATTATATACAGGGGAGGACACTATTATTATACAGGGGAGGACACTATTATTATATACAGGTGAGGACACTATTATTATATACAGGGGAGGACACTATTATTATACAGGGGAGGACACTATTATTATATACAGGGGAGGACACTATTATTATATACAGGGGAGGACACTATTATTATACACAGGGGAGGAAAATATTATTATATACAGGGGAGGACACTATTATTATATACAGGGGAGGACACTATTATTATATACAGGGGAAGACACTATTATTATACAGGGGAGGACACTATTATTATATACAGGGAGGACACTATAATTATATACAGGGGAGGACACTATTATTATATACAGGGAGGACACTATTATTATATACAGGGGAGGACACTATTATTATATACAGGGGAGGACACTATTATTATACACAGGGGAGGACAATATTCTTATATACAGGGGAGGACACTATTATTATATACAGGGGAGGACAGTATTATTATATACAGGGGAGGACACTATTATTATACAGGGGAGGACACTATTATTATATACAGGGGAGGACACTATTATTATATACAGGGGAGGACACTATTATTATATACAGGGGAGGACACTATTATTATACACAGGGGAGGACACTATTATTATATACAGGGGAGGACACTATTATTATATACAGGGGAAGACACTATTATTATATACACGGGAGGACACTATTATTATACATAGGGGAGGACAATATTATTATATACAGGGCAGGACACTATTATTATACGGGGAGGACACTATTTTTATATACAGGGGAGGACATTATTATTATACACAGGGGAGGACACTATTATTATATACAGGGGAGGACACTATTATTATATACAGGGAGGACGCTATTATTATACAGGGGAGGACATTATTATTATATACAGGGGAGGACACTATTATTATATACAGGGAGGACACGATTATTATACACAGGGGAGGACACTATTACCATATACAGGGGAGGACACTATTATTATATACAGGGGAGGACACTATTATTATACAGGGGAGGACACTATTATTATATACAGGGCAGTACACTATTATTATACGGGGAGGACACTATTATTATATACAGGGGAGGACAGTATTATTATATACAGGGGAGGACACTATTATTATACAGGGGAGGACACTATTATTATATACAGGGAGGACACTATAATTATATACAGGGGAGGACACTATTATTATATACAGGGGAGGACACTATTATTATACACAGGGGAGGACACTATTATTATATACAGGGGAGGACACTATTATTATACACAGGGGAGGACACTATTATTATATACAGGGAGGACACTATTATTATATACAGGGAGGACACTATTATTATATACAGGGGAGGACACTATTATTATATACAGGGAGGACACTATTATTATATACAGGGAGGACACTATTATTATACACAGTGGAGGACAGTATTATTAAATACAGGGGAGGACACTATTATTATATACAGGGGAGGACACTATTATTATACAGAGGGGAGTACACTATTATTATACAGGGGAGGACACTATTATATACAGGGAGGACACTATTATTATACACAGGGGAGGGCACTATTATTATATACAGGGCAGGACACTATTATTATACACAGTGGAGGACACTATTATTATATACAAGGGAGGACACTATTATATACAGGTGAGGACACTATTATTATACACAGGGGAGGACAGTATTATTATATACAGGGAAGACGCTACTATTATACACAGTGGAGGACAGTATTATTATATAGAGGGGAGGACACTATTATTATACACAGGGGAGGACACTATTATTATATACAGGGGAGGACACTATTATTATATACAGGGAAGGACACTATTATTATATACAGGGAGGACACTATTATTATATAAATGGTAGGACACTATTATTATATACAGGGGAGTACAGTATTATTATATACAGGGGAGGACACTATTATTATACAGGGGAGGACACTATTATTATATACAGGGAGGACACTATTATTATATACAGGGGAGGACACTATTATTATATACACGGGAGGACACTATTATTATATACAGGGGAGGACACTATTATTATATACAGGGGAGGACACTATTATTATATACAGGGGAGGACACTATTATTATACACAGGGGAGGACAATATTATTATATACAGGGGAGGACAGTATTATTATATACAGGGGAGGACACTATTATTATACAGGGGAGGACACTATTATTATATACAGGGAGGACACTATAATTATATACAGGGGAGGACACTATTATTATATACAGGGAGGACACTATTATTATACAGGGGAGGACACTATTATTATACAGGGGTGGACACTATTATTATATACAGGGGAGGACACTATTATTATACACAGGGGAGGACACTATTATTATACACAGGGGAGGACAATATTCTTATATACAGGGGAGGACACTATTATTATATACAGGGGAGGACAGTATTATTATATACAGGGGAGGACACTATTATTATACAGGGGAGGACACTATTATTATATACAGGGGAGGACACTATTATTATATACAGGGGAGGACACTATTATTATACACAGGGGAGGACACTATTATTATATACAGGGGAGGACACTATTATTATATACAGGGGAGGACACTATTATTATACACAGGGGAGAACAATATTATTATACACAGGGCAGGACACTATAATTATATACAGGGGAGGACACTATTATTATATACAGGGGGGACACTATTATTATATACAGGGGAGGACACTATTATTATACAGGGGAGGACACTATCATTATATACAGGGGAGGACACTATTATTATACACAGGGGAGGACACTATTATTATATACAGGGGAGGACACTATTATTATATACAGGGGAGGACACTATTATTATACAGGGGAGGACACTATTATTATATACAGGGGAGGACACTATTATTATATACAGGGGAGGACACTATTATTATACAGGGGAGGACACTATTATTATACAGGGGAGGACACTATTATTATTTACAGGGGAGGACACTATTATTATATACAGGGGAGGACACTATTATTATACACAGGGGAGGACAATATTATTATACAGAGGGGAGGACACTATTATTATATAGAGGGGAGGACACTATTATTATATACAGGGGAGGACACTATTATTATATACAGGGGAGGACACTATTATTACATACAGGGGAGGACAGTATTATTACACACATGGGAGGACACTATTATTACATACAGGGGAGGACATTATTATTATACACAGGGGAGGACACTATTATTATATACAGGGGAGGACAGTATTATTATACACAGGGGAGGACGCTATTATTATACACAGGGGAGGATGCTATTATTATAAACAGGGGAGGACACTATTATTATACAGGGGAGGACACTATTATTATATACAGGGAGGACACTATAATTATATACAGGGGAGGACACTATTATTATATACAGGGGAGGACAGTATTATTATATACAGGGGAGGACACTATTATTATACAGGGGAGGACACTATTATTATATACAGGGAGGACACTATAATTATATACAGGGGAGGACACTATTATTATATACAGGGGAGGACACTATTATTATACACATGGGAGGACACTATTATTATATACAGGGGAGGACACTATTATTATACACGGGGAGGACACTATTATTATATACAGGGAGGACAGTATTATTAAATACAGGGGAGGACACTATTATTATATACAGGGGAGGACACTATTATTATACACAGGGGAGGACACTATTATTATACAGGGGAGGACACTATTATATACAGGGAGGACACTATTATTATACACAGGGGAGGGCACTATTATTATATACAGGGCAGGACACTATTATTATACACAGTGGAGGACACTATTATTATATACAAGGGAGGACACTATTATTATACACAGGGGAGGACACTATTATTATATACAGGGGAGGACACTATTATATACAGGGGAGGACACTATTATTATACACAGGGGAGGACACTATTATTATATACAGGGAGGACGCTATCATTATACACAGTGGAGGACAGTATTATTATATACAGGGGAGGACACTATTATTATATACAGGGGAGGACACTATTATTATATACAGTGGACGACACTATTATTATATACAGGGGAGGACACTATTATTATACTCAGGGGAGGACACTATTACTATATACAGGGGAGGACACTATTATTATATACAGGGGAGGACACTATTATTATATACAGGGGAGGACACTATTATTGTATACAGGGGAGAACACTATTATTATACACAGGGGAGGACATTATTATTATATACAGGGGAGGACATTATTATTATATACAGGGGAGGACACTATTATTATATACAGTGGAGGACACTTATTATATACAGGGGAGGACACTATTATTATATACAGGGGAGGACACTATTATTACATAGAGGGGAGGACACTATTATTACATACAGGGGAGGACACTATTATTATACACAGGGGAGGACACTTTTAATATATACAGGGAGGACACTTATTATATACAGGGGAGTACAGTATTATTATATAGAGGGGAGAACAGTATTATTATATACAGGGGAGGACACTATTATTATATACAGGGGAGGACACTACTAATATACACAGGGGAGGACACTATTATTATATACAGGGGAGGACAATATTATTATACACAGGGCAGGACACTATTATTATATACAGGGGAGGACACTATTATTATATACAGGGGAGGGCATTATTATTATAGACAGGGGAGGACACTATTATTATACAGGGGAGGACACTATTATTATATACAGGGAGGACACTATAATTATATACAGGGGAGGACACTATTATTATATACAGGGAGGACACTATTATTATATACAGGGGAGGACACTATTATTATACAGGGGAGGACACTATTATTATGTACAGGGGAGGACACTATTATTATACACAGGGGAGGACACTATTATTATATACAGGGGAGGACACTATTATTATATACAGGGGAGGACACTATTATTATACAAGGGAGGACACTATTATTATATACAGGGGAGGACACTATTATTATATACAGGGGAGGACACTATTATTATATACAGGGGAGGACACTATTATTATATACAGGGGAGGACACTATTATTATACACAGGGGAAGACAATATTATTATATACAGAGGATGACACTATTATTATATACAGGGGAGGACACTATTATTATATACAGGGGAGGACACTATTATTATATACAGGGGAGGACACTATTATTACATACAGGGGAGGACAGTATTATTACACACAGGGGAGGACACTATTATTACATACAGGGGAGGACATTATTATTATACACAGGGGAGGACACTATTATTATATACAGGGGAAGACAGTATTATTATACACAGGGGAGGACACTATTATTATACACAGGGGAGGACGCTATTATTATACACAGGGGAGGATGCTATTATTATACACAGGGGAGGACACTATTATTATACAGGGGAGGACACTATTATTATATACAGGGAGGACACTATAATTATATACAGGGGAGGACACTATTATTATATACAGGGGAGGACACTATTATTATACACAGGGGAGGACACTATTATTATATACAGGGGAGGACACTATTATTATACACAGGGGAGGACACTATTATTATATACAGGGAGGACACTATTATTATATACAGGGAGGACAGTATTATTAAATACAGGGGAGGACACTATTATTATATACAGGAGAGGACACTATTATTATACACAGGGGAGTACACTATTATTATACAGGGGAGGACACTATTATATACAGGGAGGACACTATTATTATACACAGGGGAGGGCACTATTATTATATACAGGGCAGGACACTATTATTATACACAGTGGAGGACACTATTATTATACAGGGGAGGACACTATTATTATATACAGGGGAGGACACTATTATTATATACAGGGGAGGACACTATTATTATACACAGGGGAGGACACTATTATATACAGGGGAGGACACTATTATTATACACAGGGGAGGGCACTATTATTATATACAGGGAGGACGCTATTATTATACACAGTGGAGGACAGTATTATTATATACAGGGGAGGACACTATTATTATACACAGGGGAGGACACTATTATTATATACAGTGGAGGACACTATTATTATATACAGGGGAGGACACTATTATTATATACAGGGGAGGACACTATTATTATATACAGGGCAGGACACTATTATTATATAGAGGGGAGGACACTATTATTACATACAGGGGAGGACACTATTATTATACACAGGGGAGGACACTTTTAATATATACAGGGAGGACACTATTATTATATACAGGGGAGTACAGTATTATTATATAGAGGGGAGGACAGTATTATTATATACAGGGGAGGACACTATTATTATATACAGGGGAGAACACTACTAATATACACAGGGGAGGACACTATTAATATATACAGGGGAGGACACTATTATTATATACAGGGGAGGACACTATTATTATATACAGGGGAAGACACTATTATTATATACAAGGGAGGACACTATTATTATACACAGGGGAGGACACTATTATATACAGGGAGGACAATATTATTATACACAGGGGAGAACACTATTATTATATACAGGGGAGGACAGTTTTATTATATAGAGGGGAGGACAGTATTATTATATACAGGGGAGGACACTATTATTATATACAGGGGAGGACACTATTAATATACATGGGGGAGGACACTCTTATTATATACAGGGGAGGACACTATTATTATATACAGGGGAGGACAGTATTATTATACACAGTGGAGGACACTATTATTATACACAGGGGAGGATACTATTATTATATACAGGGGAGGACACTATTATTATACACAGGGGAGGACACTATTATTATATACAGGGAGGACACTATTATTATATACAGGGAGGACACTATTATTATACACAGTGGAGGACACTATTATTATATACAGAGGAGGACCCTATTATTATACACAGGGGAGTACACTATTATTATACACAGGGAGGACACTATTATTATATACAGGGAGGACACTATTATTATACACAGGGGAGTACACTATTATTATATACAGGGGAGGACACTATTATTATATACAAGGGAGGACACTATTATTATACACAGGGGAGGACACTATTATTATATACAGGGGAGGACACTATTATTATATACAGGGGAGGACACTATTATTATACACAGGGGAGGACACTAATATTATATACAGGGAGGACGCTATTATTATACACAGTGGAGGACAGTATTATTATATACAGGGGAGGACACTATTATTATACACAGGGGAGGACACTATTATTATATACAGTGGAGGACACTATTATTATATACAGGGTAGGACACTATTATTATATACAGGGGAGGACACTATTATTATATACAGGGGAGGACAGTATTATTATATACAGGAGAGGACACTATTATTATATACAGGGGAGGACACTATTATTATACACAGGGGAGGACACTATTATTATATACAGGGGAGGACACTATTATTATATACAGGGGAGGACACTATTATTACATACAGGGGAGGACACTATTATTACATACAGGGGAGGACAGTATTATTACACACAGGGGAGGACACTATTATTACATACAGGGGAGGACATTATTATTATACACAGGGGAGGACACTATTATTATATACAGGGGAGGACAGTATTATTATACACAGGGGAGGACACTATTATTATACACAGGGGAGGACGCTATTATTATACACAGGGGAGGACGCTATTATTATACACAGGGGAGGACGCTATTATTATACAGGGGAGGACACTATTATTATATACAGGGAGGACACTATAATTATATACAGGGGAGGACACTATTATTATATACAGGGGAGGACAGTATTATTATATACAGGGGAGGACACTATTATTATACAGGGGAAGACACTATTATTATATACAGGGAGGACACTATAATTATATACAGGGGAGGACACTATTATTATATACAGGGGAGGACACTATTATTATACACAGGGGAGGACACTATTATTATATACAGGGGAGGACACTATTATTATACACAGGGGAGGACACTATTATTATATACAGGGAGGACACTATTATTATATACAGGGAGGACACTATTATTATACACAGTGGAGGACAGTATTATTAAATACAGGGGAGGACACTATTATTATATACAGGGGAGGACACTATTATTATACACAGGGGAGTACACTATTATTATACAGGGGAGGACACTATTATATACAGGGAGGACACTATTATACACAGGAGAGGGCACTATTATTATATACAGGTAGGACACTATTATTATACACAGTGGAGGACACTATTATTATATACAAGGGAGGACACTATTATTATACACAGGGGAGGACACTATTATTATATACAGGGGAGGACACTACTATATACAGGGGAGGACACTATGATTATACACAGGGGAGGACACTATTATTATATACAGGGAGGACGCTATTATTATACACAGTGGAGGACAGTATTATTATATACAGGGGAGGACACTATTATTATACACAGGGGAGAACACTATTATTATATACAGTGGAGGACAATATTATTATATACAGGGGAGGACACTATTATTATATACAGGGGAGGACACTATTATTGTATACAGGGGAGAACACTATTATTATACACAGGGGAGGACACTATTATTATATACAGGGGAGGACACTATTATTATATACAGGGGAGGACACTATTACTATATACAGGGGAGGACACTATTATTATATACAGGGGAGGACACTATTATTATATACAGGGGAGGACACTATTATTGTATACAGGGGAGAACACTATTATTATACACAGGGGAGGACACTATTATTATATACAGGGGAGGACACTATTATTATATACAGGGGAGGACACTATTATTATATACAGTGGAGGCCACTTATTATATACAGGGGAGGACACTATTATTATATACAGGGGAGGACACTATTATTATATAGAGGGGAGGACACTATTATTACATACAGGGGAGGACACTATTATTATACACAGGGGAGGACACTTTTAATATATACAGGGAGGACACTTATTATATACAGGGAGGACACTATTATTATACACAGGGGAGAATACAATTATTATATACAGGGGAGGACAGTTTTATTATATAGAGGGGAGGACAGTATTATTATATACAGGGGAGGACACTATTATTATATACAGGGGAGGACACTATTAATATACACGGGGGAGGACACTATTATTATATACAGGGGAGGACACTATTATTATATACAGGCGTGGACAGTATTATTATACACAGGGGAGGACACTATTATTATACACAGGGGAGGACACTATTATTATATACAGGGAGGACACTATTATTATATACAGGGAGGACACTATTATTATACACAGTGGAGGACACTATTATTATATACAGAGGAGGACACTATTATTATACACAGGGGAGTACACTATTATTATACACAGGGAGGACACTATTATTATATACAGGGAGGACAATATTATTATATACAGGGGAGTACACTATTATTATATACAGGGGAGGACACTATTATTATATACAAGGGAGGACAGTATTATTATACACAGGGGAGGACACTATTATTATATACAGGGGAGGACACTATTATTATATACAGGGGAGGACACTATTATTATATACAGGGGAGGACACTATTATTATACACAGGGGAGGACACTATTATTATATACAGGGAGGACGCTATTATTATACACAGTGGAGGACAGTATTATATACAGGGGAGGACACTATTATTATACACAGGGGAGGACACTATTATTATATACAGTGGAGGACACTATTATTATATACAGGGGAGGACACTATTATTATATACAGGGGAGGACATTATTATTATATACAGGGGAGGACAGTATTATTATATACAGGAGAGGACACTATTATTATATACAGGGGAGGACACTATTATTATACACAGGGGAGGACACTATTATTATGTACAGGGGAGGACACTATTATTATATACAGGGGAGGACACTATTATTATAAACAGGGAGGACACTATTATTATATACAGGGAGGACAATATTATTATACACAGTGGAGGACAGTATTATTATATACAGGGGAGGACACTATTATTATATACAGGGGAGGACACTATTATTATACACAGGGGAGGACACTATTATTATACACAGGGGAGGACACTATTATTATATACAAGGAGGACACTATTATTATACACAGGGGAGGACACTATTATTATACACAGGGGAGGACACTATTATTATATACAGGGAGGACACTATTATTATATACAGGGAGGACACTATTATTATACACAGTGGAGGACACTATTATTATATACAGGGGAGGACACTATTATTATATACAGAGGGGGACACTATTATTATATACAGTGGATGACAGTATTATTATATAAAGGGGAGGACACTATTATTATACACATGGGAGGACACTATTATTATATACAGTGGAGGACACTATTATTATATACAGTGGAGTACACTATTATTATATACAGGGGAGGACACTATTATTATACACAGGGGAGGACACTATTATTATATACAGTGGAATACACTATTATTATATACAGGGGAGGACACTATTATTATACACAGGGGAGGACACTATTATTATTATATACAGTGAGGACACTATTATTATATACAGGGAGGACACTATTATTATACACAGTGGAGAACACTATTATTATACACAGGGGAGGACACTATTATTATACACAGGGGAGGACACTATTATTATACACAGGGGAGGACACTATTATTATACACAGGGGAGGACACTATTATTATATACAGGGGAGGACACTATTATTATATACAAGGGAGGACACTATTATTATAAACAGAGGAGGACGCTATTATTATACACATGGGGGGACATGATTATTATATACAGGGGAGGACACTATTATTATACACATGGGAGGACACTATTATTATACACAGGGGAGGACACTATTATTATATACAGGGAGGACACTATTATTATATACAGGGGAGGACACTATTATTATACACAGGGGAGGACACTATTATTATACACAGGGGAGGACACTATTATTATATACAGGGGAGGACACTATTATTATATACAGTGGAGGACACTATTATTATACAGGGAGGACACTATTATTATATACAAGGAGGACACTATTATTATACACAGTGGAGGACAGTATTATTATATACAGGGGAGGACACTATTATTATACACAGGGGAGGACACTATTATTATATACAGTGGAATACACTATTATTATACACAGGGGAGGACACTATTATTATATACAGTGCGGACACTATTATTATATACAGGGAGGACACTATTATTATACACAGTGGAGGACACTATTATTATACACAGTGGAGGACACTATTATTATATACAGGGGAGGACACTATTATTATACACAGGGGAGGACACTATTATTATATACAGGGAGGACACTATTATTATATACAGGGAGGACACTATTATTATACACAGTGGAGGACGGTATTAATAAATACAGGGGAGGACACTATTATTATATACAGGGGAGGACACTATTATTATACACAGGGGAGTACACTATTATTATACAGGGGAGGACACTATTATATACAGGGAGGACACTATTATACACAGGGGAGGGCACTATTATTATATACAGGGAGGACACTATTATTATACACAGTGGAGGACACTATTATTATATACAAGGGAGGACACTATTATTATACACAGGGGAGGACACTATTATTATATACAGGGGAGGACACTATTATATACAGGGGAGGACACTATTATTATATACAGGGAGGACGCTATTATTATACACAGTGGAGGACAGTATTATTATATACAGGGGAGGACACTATTATTATACACAGGGGAGGACATTATTATTATATACAGTGGAGGACAATATTATTATATACAGGGGAGGACACTATTATTATATACAGGGGAGGACACTATTATTGTATACAGGGGAGAACACTATTATTATACACAGGGGAGGACACTATTATTATATACAGGGGAGGACACTATTACTATATACAGGGGAGGACACTATTATTATATACAGGGGAGGACACTATTATTATATACAGGGGAGGACACTATTATTGTATACAGGGGAGAACACTATTATTATACACAGGGGAGGACACTATTATTATATACAGGGGAGGACACTATTATTATATAGAGGGGAGGACACTATTATTACATACAGGGGAGGACACTATTATTATACACAGGGGAGGACACTTTTAATATATACAGGGAGGACACTTATTATATACAGGGTAGTACAGTATTATTATATAGAGGGGAGGACAGTATTATTATATACAGGGGAGGACACTATTATTATATACAGGGGAGGACACTACTAATATACACAGGGGAGGACACTATTATTATATACCGGGGAGGACACTATTATTATATACAGGGGAGGACACTATTATTATATACAAGGGAGGACACTATTATTATACACAGGGGAGGACACTATTATTATATACAGGGAGGACACTATTATTATACACAGGGGAGAACACTATTATTATATACAGGGGAGGACAGTTTTATTATATAGAGGGGAGGACAGTATTATTATATACAGGGGAGGACACTATTATTATATACAGGGGAGGACACTATTAATATACACGGGGGAGGACACTATTATTATATACAGGGGAGGACACTATTATTATATACAGGGGAGGACACTATTATTATACACAGGGGAGGACACTATTATTATACACAGGGGAGGACACTATTATTATATACAGGGAGGACACTATTATTATATACAGGGAGGACACTATTATTATACACAGTGGAGGTCACTATTATTATATACAGAGGAGGACACTATTATTATACACAGGGGAGTACACTATTATTATACATAGGGAGGACACTATTATTATATACAGGGAGGACAATATTATTATATACAGGGGAGTACACTATTATTATATACAGGGGAGGACACTATTATTATATACAAGGGAGGACAGTATTATTATACACAGGGGAGGACACTATTATTATATACAGGGGAGGACACTATTATTATATACAGGGGAGGACACTATTATTATATACAGGGGAGGACACTATTATTATACACAGGGGAGGACACTATTATTATATACAGGGAGGACGCTATTATTATACACAGTGGAGGACAGTATTATTATATACAGGGGAGGACACTATTATTATACACAGGGGAGGACACTATTATTATATACAGTGGAGGACACTATTATTATATACAGGGGAGGACACTATTATTATATACAGGGGAGGACACTATTATTATATACAGGGGAGGACAGTATTATTATATACAGGAGAGGACACTATTATTATATACAGGGGAGGACACTATTATTATACACAGGGGAGGACACTATTATTATGTACAGGGGAGGACACTATTATTATATACAGGGGAGGACACTATTATTATAAACAGGGAGGACACTATTATTATATACAGGGAGGACAATATTATTATACACAGTGGAGGACAGTATTATTATATACAGGGGAGGACACTATTATTATATACAGGGGAGGACACTATTATTATACACAGGGGAGGACACTATTATTATACACAGGGGAGGACACTATTATTATATACAGGGAGGACACTATTATTATACACAGGGGAGGACACTATTATTATACACAGGGGAGGACACTATTATTATATACATGGAGGACACTATTATTATACACAGTGGAGGACACTATTATTATATACAGGGGAGGACACTATTTTTATATACAGAGGGGGACACTATTATTATATACAGTGGATGACAGTATTATTATATACAGGGGAGGACACTATTATTATACACAGGGGAGGACACTATTATTATACACATGGGAGGACACTATTATTATACACAGGGGAGGACACTATTATTATACACAGGGGAGGACACTATTATTATACACAGGGGAGGACACTATTATTATTCACATGGGGGGACATGATTATTATATACAGGGGAGGACACTATTATTATACACATGGGAGGACACTATTATTATACACAGGGGAGGACACTATTATTACATACAGGGAGGACACTATTATTATATACAGGGGAGGACACTATTATTATACACAGGGGAGGACACTATTATTATACACAGGGGAGGACACTATTATTATATACAAGGAGGACACTATTATTATACACAGTGGAGGACAGTATTATTATATACTGGGGAGGACACTATTATTATACACAGCGGAGGACACTATTATTATATACAGTGGAATACACTATTATTATATACAGGGGAGGACACTATTATTATACACAGGGGAGGACACTATTATTATATACAGTGGAATACACTATTATTATATACAGGGGAGGACACTATTATTATACACAGGGGAGGACACTATTATTATATACAGTGAGGAGACTATTATTATATACAGGGAGGACACTATTATTATACACAGTGGAGGACACTATTATTATACACAGGGGAGGACACTATTATTATACACAGGGGAGGACACTATTATTATACACAGGGGAGGACACTATTATTATACACAGGGGAGGACACTATTATTATATACAGGGGAGGACACTATTATTATATACAAGGGAGGACACTATTATTATAAACAGAGGAGGACGCTATTGTTATACACATGGGGGGACATGATTATTATATACAGGGGAGGACACTATTATTATACACATGGGAGGACACTATTATTATACACAGGAGAGGACACTATTATTATATACAGGGAGGACACTATTATTATATACAGGGGAGGACACTATTATTATACACAGGGGAGGACACTATTATTATACACAGGGGAGGACACTATTATTATATACAGGGGAGGACACTATTATTATATACAGTGGAGGACACTATTATTATATAGGGAGGACACTATTATTATATACAAGGAGGACACTATTATTATACACAGTGGAGGACAGTATTATTATATACAGGGGAGGACACTATTATTATATACAGGGGAGGACACTATTATTATACACAGGTGAGGACACTATTATTATACACAGGGGAGGACACTATTATTATATACAGGGAGGACAGTATTATTATATACAGGGGAGGACACTATTATTATACACATGGGAGGACACTATTATTATACACAGGGGAGGACACTATTATTATATACAGTGGAGGACACTGTTATTATATACAGGGGAGGACACTATTATTATATAAAGGAGAGGACAGTTTTATTATACAGAGGGGAGGACAGTATTATTATATACAGGGGAGGACACTATTATTATATACAGGGGAGGACACTATTAATATACACGGGGGAGGACACTATTATTATATACAGGGGAGGACACTATTATTATATACAGGGGAGGACAGTATTATTATACACAGGGGAGGACACTATTATTATACACAGGGGAGGACACTATTATTATATACAGGGAGGACACTATTATTATATACAGGGAGGACACTATTATTATACACAGGGGAGTACACTATTATTATACATAGGGAGGACACTATTATTATATACAGGGAGGACAATATTATTATATACAGGGGAGTACACTATTATTATATACAGGGGAGGACACTATTATTATATACAAGGGAGGACAGTATTATTATACACAGGGGAGGACACTATTATTATATACAGGGGAGGACACTATTATTATATACAGGGGAGGACACTATTATTATATACAGGGGAGGACACTATTATTATACACAGGGGAGGACACTATTATTATATACAGGGAGGACGCTATTATTATACACAGTGGAGGACAGTATTATTATATACAGGGGAGGACACTATTATTATACACAGGGGAGGACACTATTATTATATACAGTGGAGGACACTATTATTATATACAGGGGAGGACACTATTATTATATACAGGGGAGGACACTATTATTATATACAGGGGAGGACAGTATTATTATATACAGGAGAGGACACTATTATTATATACAGGGGAGGACACTATTATTATACACAGGGGAGGACACTATTATTATGTACAGGGGAGGACACTATTATTATATACAGGGGAGGACACTATTATTATAAACAGGGAGGACACTATTATTATATACAGGGAGGACAATATTATTATACACAGTGGAGGACAGTATTATTATATACAGGGGAGGACACTATTATTATACACAGGGGAGGACACTATTATTATATACAGGGAGGACACTATTATTATACACAGGGGAGGACACTATTATTATACACAGGGGAGGACACTATTATTATATACAGGGAGGACACTATTATTATATACAGGGAGGACACTATTATTATACACAGTGGAGGACACTATTATTATATACAGGGGAGGACACTATTATTATATACAGAGGGGGACACTATTATTATATATAGTGGATGACAGTATTATTATATAAAGGGGAGGACACTATTATTATACACATGGGAGGACACTATTATTATATACAGTGGAGTACACTATTATTATATACAGGGGAGGACACTATTATTATACACAGGGGAGGACACTATTATTATATACAGTGGAATACACTATTATTATATACAGGGGAGGACACTATTATTATACACAGGGGAGGACACTATTATTATATACAGTGAGGACACTATTATTATATACAGGGAGGACACTATTATTATACACAGGGGAGGACACTATTATTATACACAGGGGAGGACACTATTATTATACACAGGGGAGGACACTATTATTATACACAGGGGAGGACACTATTATTATACACAGGGGAGGACACTATTATTATATACAGGGGAGGACACTATTATTATATACAAGCGAGGACACTATTATTATAAACAGAGGAGGACGCTATTATTATACACATGGGGGGACATGATTATTATATACAGGGGAGGACACTATTATCATACACATGGGAGGACACTATTATTATACACAGGGGAGGACACTATTATTATATACAGGGAGGACACTATTATTATATACAGGGGAGGACACTATTATTATACACAGGAGAGGACACTATTATTATACACAGGAGAGGACACTATTATTATATACAGGGGAGGACACTATTATTATATACAGTGGAGGACACTATTATTATACAGGGAGGACACTATTATTATATACAAGGAGGACACTATTATTATACACAGTGGAGGACAGTATTATTATATACAGGGGAGGACACTATTATTATACACAGGGGAGGACACTATTATTATATACAGTGGAATACACTATTATTATATACAGGGGAGGACACTATTATTATACACAGGGGAGGACACTATTATTATATACAGTGAGGACACTATTATTATATACAGGGAGGACACTATTATTATACACAGTGGAGGACACTATTATTATACACAGGGGAGGACACTATTATTATACACAGGGGAGGACACTATTATTATACACAGGGGAGGACACTATTATTATATACAGGGGAGGACACTATTATTATATACAAGGGAGGACACTATTATTATAAACAGAGGAGGACGCTATTGTTATACACATGGGGGGACATGATTATTATATACAGGGGAGGACACTATTATTATACACATGGGAGGACACTATTATTATACACAGGGGAGGACACTATTATTATATACAGGGAGGACACTATTATTATATACAGGGGAGGACACTATTATTATACACAGGGGAGGACACTATTGTTATACACAGGGGAGGACACTATTATTATATACAGGGGAGGACACTATTATTATATACAGTGGAGGACACTATTATTATACAGGGAGGACACTATTATTATATACAAGGAGGACACTATTATTATACACAGTGGAGGACAGTATTATTATATACAGGGGAGGACACTATTATTATATACAGGGGAGGACACTATTATTATACACAGGGGAGGACACTATTATTATACACAGGGGAGGACACTATTATTATATACAGGGAGGACAGTATTATTATATACAGGGGAGGACACTATTATTATACACATGGGAGGACACTATTATTATACACAGGGGAGGACACTATTATTATATACAGTGGAGGACACTGTTATATACAGGGGAGGACACTATTATTATATACAGGGAGGACACTATTATTATATACAGGGAGGACACTATTATTATATACAGGGGAGGACACTATTATTATACACAGGGGAGGACACTATTATTAAATACAGGGAGGACAGTATTATTAAATACAGGGGAGGACACTATTATTATATACAGGGGAGGACACTATTATTATACAGAGGGGAGTACACTATTATTATACAGGGGAGGACACTATTATATACAGGGAGGACACTATTATTATACACAGGGGAGGGCACTATTATTATATACAGGGCAGGACACTATTATTATACACAGTGGAGGACACTATTATTATATACAAGGGAGGACACTATTATATACAGGGGAGGACACTATTATTATACACAGGGGAGGACAGTATTATTATATACAGGGAGGACGTTATTATTATACACAGTGGAGGACAGTATTTTTATATACAGGGGAGGACACTATTATTATACACAGGGGAGGACACTATTATTATATACAGGGGAGGACACTATTATTATATACAGGGGAGGACACTATTATTATATACAGGGAGGACACTATTATTATATAAATGGTAGGACACTATTATTATATACAGGGGAGTACAGTATTATTATATACAGGGGAGGACACTATTATTATACAGGGGAGGACACTATTATTATATACAGGGAGGACACTATTATTATATACAGGGGAGGACACTATTATTATATACAGGGGAGTACACTATTATTATATACAGGGGAGGACACTATTATTATATACAGGGGAGGACATTATTATTATACACAGGGGAGGACAATATTATTATATACAGGGGAGGACAGTATTATTATACACAGGGGAGGACACTATTATTATACAGGGGAGGACACTATTATTATATACAGGGAGGACACTATAATTATATACAGGGGAGGACACTATTATTATATACAGGGGAGGACACTATTATTATACACAGGGGAGGACACTATTATTATATACAGTGAGGACACTATTATTATATACAGGGAGGACACTATTATTATACACAGTGGAGGACAGTATTATTAAATACAGGGGAGGACACTATTATTATATACAGGGGAGGACACTATTATTATACACAGGGGAGTACACTATTATTATACAGGGGAGGACACTATTATATACAGGGAGGACACTATTATACACAGGGGAGGGCACTATTATTATATACAGGGAGGACACTATTATTATACACAGTGGAGGACACTATTATTATATACAAGGGAGGACACTATTATTATACACAGGGGAGGACACTATTATTATATACAGGGGAGGACACTATTATATACAGGGGAGGACACTATTATTATACAAAGGGGAGGACACTATTATTATATACAGGGAGGACGCTATTATTATACACAGTGGAGGACAGTATTATTATTTACAGGGGAGGACACTATTATTATACACAGGGGAGGACACTATTATTATATACAGGGAGGACGCTATTATTATACACAGTGGAGGACAGTATTATATACAGGGGAGGACACTATTATTATACACAGGGGAGGACACTATTATTATATACAGTGGAGGACACTATTATTATATACAGGGGAGGACACTATTATTATATACAGGGGAGGACATTATTATTATATACAGGGGAGGACAGTATTATTATATACAGGAGAGGACACTATTATTATATACAGGGGAGGACACTATTATTATACACAGGGGAGGACACTATTATTATGTACAGGGGAGGACACTATTATTATATACAGGGGAGGACACTATTATTATAAACAGGGAGGACACTATTATTATATACAGGGAGGACAATATTATTATACACAGTGGAGGACAGTATTATTATATACAGGGGAGGACACTATTATTATATACAGGGGAGGACACTATTATTATACACAGGGGAGGACACTATTATTATACACAGGGGAGGACACTATTATTATATACAAGGAGGACACTATTATTATACACAGGGGAGGACACTATTATTATACACAGGGGAGGACACTATTATTATATACAGGGAGGACACTATTATTATATACAGGGAGGACACTATTATTATACACAGTGGAGGACACTATTATTATATACAGGGGAGGACACTATTATTATATACAGAGGGGGACACTATTATTATATACAGTGGATGACAGTATTATTATATAAAGGGGAGGACACTATTATTATACACATGGGAGGACACTATTATTATATACAGTGGAGGACACTATTATTATATACAGTGGAGTACACTATTATTATATACAGGGGAGGACACTATTATTATACACAGGGGAGGACACTATTATTATATACAGTGGAATACACTATTATTATATACAGGGGAGGACACTATTATTATACACAGGGGAGGACACTATTATTATTATATACAGTGAGGACACTATTATTATATACAGGGAGGACACTATTATTATACACAGTGGAGAACACTATTATTATACACAGGGGAGGACACTATTATTATACACAGGGGAGGACACTATTATTATACACAGGGGAGGACACTATTATTATACACAGGGGAGGACACTATTATTATATACAGGGGAGGACACTATTATTATATACAAGGGAGGACACTATTATTATAAACAGAGGAGGACGCTATTATTATACACATGGGGGGACATGATTATTATATACAGGGGAGGACACTATTATTATACACATGGGAGGACACTATTATTATACACAGGGGAGGACACTATTATTATATACAGGGAGGACACTATTATTATATACAGGGGAGGACACTATTATTATACACAGGGGAGGACACTATTATTATACACAGGGGAGGACACTATTATTATATACAGGGGAGGACACTATTATTATATACAGTGGAGGACACTATTATTATACAGGGAGGACACTATTATTATATACAAGGAGGACACTATTATTATACACAGTGGAGGACAGTATTATTATATACAGGGGAGGACACTATTATTATACACAGGGGAGGACACTATTATTATATACAGTGGAATACACTATTATTATACACAGGGGAGGACACTATTATTATATACAGTGCGGACACTATTATTATATACAGGGAGGACACTATTATTATACACAGTGGAGGACACTATTATTATACACAGTGGAGGACACTATTATTATATACAGGGGAGGACACTATTATTATACACAGGGGAGGACACTATTATTATATACAGGGAGGACACTATTATTATATACAGGGAGGACACTATTATTATACACAGTGGAGGACAGTATTAATAAATACAGGGGAGGACACTATTATTATATACAGGGGAGGACACTATTATTATACACAGGGGAGTACACTATTATTATACAGGGGAGGACACTATTATATACAGGGAGGACACTATTATACACAGGGGAGGGCACTATTATTATATACAGGGAGGACACTATTATTATACACAGTGGAGGACACTATTATTATATACAAGGGAGGACACTATTATTATACACAGGGGAGGACACTATTATTATATACAGGGGAGGACACTATTATATACAGGGGAGGACACTATTATTATATACAGGGAGGACGCTATTATTATACACAGTGGAGGACAGTATTATTATATACAGGGGAGGACACTATTATTATACACAGGGGAGGACATTATTATTATATACAGTGGAGGACAATATTATTATATACAGGGGAGGACACTATTATTATATACAGGGGAGGACACTATTATTGTATACAGGGGAGAACACTATTATTATACACAGGGGAGGACACTATTATTATATACAGGGGAGGACACTATTACTATATACAGGGGAGGACACTATTATTATATACAGGGGAGGACACTATTATTATATACAGGGGAGGACACTATTATTGTATACAGGGGAGAACACTATTATTATACACAGGGGAGGACACTATTATTATATACAGGGGAGGACACTATTATTATATAGAGGGGAGGACACTATTATTACATACAGGGGAGGACACTATTATTATACACAGGGGAGGACACTTTTAATATATACAGGGAGGACACTTATTATATACAGGGTAGTACAGTATTATTATATAGAGGGGAGGACAGTATTATTATATACAGGGGAGGACACTATTATTATATACAGGGGAGGACACTACTAATATACACAGGGGAGGACACTATTATTATATACCGGGGAGGACACTATTATTATATACAGGGGAGGACACTATTATTATATACAAGGGAGGACACTATTATTATACACAGGGGAGGACACTATTATTATATACAGGGAGGACACTATTATTATACACAGGGGAGAACACTATTATTATATACAGGGGAGGACAGTTTTATTATATAGAGGGGAGGACAGTATTATTATATACAGGGGAGGACACTATTATTATATACAGGGGAGGACACTATTAATATACACGGGGGAGGACACTATTATTATATACAGGGGAGGACACTATTATTATATACAGGGGAGGACACTATTATTATACACAGGGGAGGACACTATTATTATACACAGGGGAGGACACTATTATTATATACAGGGAGGACACTATTATTATATACAGGGAGGACACTATTATTATACACAGTGGAGGTCACTATTATTATATACAGAGGAGGACACTATTATTATACACAGGGGAGTACACTATTATTATACATAGGGAGGACACTATTATTATATACAGGGAGGACAATATTATTATATACAGGGGAGTACACTATTATTATATACAGGGGAGGACACTATTATTATATACAAGGGAGGACAGTATTATTATACACAGGGGAGGACACTATTATTATATACAGGGGAGGACACTATTATTATATACAGGGGAGGACACTATTATTATATACAGGGGAGGACACTATTATTATACACAGGGGAGGACACTATTATTATATACAGGGAGGACGCTATTATTATACACAGTGGAGGACAGTATTATTATATACAGGGGAGGACACTATTATTATACACAGGGGAGGACACTATTATTATATACAGTGGAGGACACTATTATTATATACAGGGGAGGACACTATTATTATATACAGGGGAGGACACTATTATTATACACAGGGGAGGACACTATTATTATGTACAGGGGAGGACACTATTATTATATACAGGGGAGGACACTATTATTATAAACAGGGAGGACACTATTATTATATACAGGGAGGACAATATTATTATACACAGTGGAGGACAGTATTATTATATACAGGGGAGGACACTATTATTATATACAGGGGAGGACACTATTATTATACACAGGGGAGGACACTATTATTATACACAGGGGAGGACACTATTATTATATACAGGGAGGACACTATTATTATACACAGGGGAGGACACTATTATTATACACAGGGGAGGACACTATTATTATATACATGGAGGACACTATTATTATACACAGTGGAGGACACTATTATTATATACAGGGGAGGACACTATTTTTATATACAGAGGGGGACACTATTATTATATACAGTGGATGACAGTATTATTATATACAGGGGAGGACACTATTATTATACACAGGGGAGGACACTATTATTATACACATGGGAGGACACTATTATTATACACAGGGGAGGACACTATTATTATACACAGGGGAGGACACTATTATTATACACAGGGGAGGACACTATTATTATTCACATGGGGGGACATGATTATTATATACAGGGGAGGACACTATTATTATACACATGGGAGGACACTATTATTATACACAGGGGAGGACACTATTATTACATACAGGGAGGACACTATTATTATATACAGGGGAGGACACTATTATTATACACAGGGGAGGACACTATTATTATACACAGGGGAGGACACTATTATTATATACAAGGAGGACACTATTATTATACACAGTGGAGGACAGTATTATTATATACTGGGGAGGACACTATTATTATACACAGCGGAGGACACTATTATTATATACAGTGGAATACACTATTATTATATACAGGGGAGGACACTATTATTATACACAGGGGAGGACACTATTATTATATACAGTGGAATACACTATTATTATATACAGGGGAGGACACTATTATTATACACAGGGGAGGACACTATTATTATATACAGTGAGGAGACTATTATTATATACAGGGAGGACACTATTATTATACACAGTGGAGGACACTATTATTATACACAGGGGAGGACACTATTATTATACACAGGGGAGGACACTATTATTATACACAGGGGAGGACACTATTATTATACACAGGGGAGGACACTATTATTATATACAGGGGAGGACACTATTATTATATACAAGGGAGGACACTATTATTATAAACAGAGGAGGACGCTATTGTTATACACATGGGGGGACATGATTATTATATACAGGGGAGGACACTATTATTATACACATGGGAGGACACTATTATTATACACAGGGGAGGACACTATTATTATATACAGGGAGGACACTATTATTATATACAGGGGAGGACACTATTATTATACACAGGGGAGGACACTATTATTATACACAGGGGAGGACACTATTATTATATACAGGGGAGGACACTATTATTATATACAGTGGAGGACACTATTATTATATAGGGAGGACACTATTATTATATACAAGGAGGACACTATTATTATACACAGTGGAGGACAGTATTATTATATACAGGGGAGGACACTATTATTATATACAGGGGAGGACACTATTATTATACACAGGTGAGGACACTATTATTATACACAGGGGAGGACACTATTATTATATACAGGGAGGACAGTATTATTATATACAGGGGAGGACACTATTATTATACACATGGGAGGACACTATTATTATACACAGGGGAGGACACTATTATTATATACAGTGGAGGACACTGTTATTATATACAGGGGAGGACACTATTATTATATAAAGGAGAGGACAGTTTTATTATATAGAGGGGAGGACAGTATTATTATATACAGGGGAGGACACTATTATTATATACAGGGGAGGACACTATTAATATACACGGGGGAGGACACTATTATTATATACAGGGGAGGACACTATTATTATATACAGGGGAGGACAGTATTATTATACACAGGGGAGGACACTATTATTATACACAGGGGAGGACACTATTATTATATACAGGGAGGACACTATTATTATATACAGGGAGGACACTATTATTATACACAGTGGAGGTCACTATTATTATATACAGAGGAGGACACTATTATTATACACAGGGGAGTACACTATTATTATACATAGGGAGGACACTATTATTATATACAGGGAGGACAATATTATTATATACAGGGGAGTACACTATTATTATATACAGGGGAGGACACTATTATTATATACAAGGGAGGACAGTATTATTATACACAGGGGAGGACACTATTATTATATACAGGGGAGGACACTATTATTATATACAGGGGAGGACACTATTATTATATACAGGGGAGGACACTATTATTATACACAGGGGAGGACACTATTATTATATACAGGGAGGACGCTATTATTATACACAGTGGAGGACAGTATTATTATATACAGGGGAGGACACTATTATTATACACAGGGGAGGACACTATTATTATATACAGTGGAGGACACTATTATTATATACAGGGGAGGACACTATTATTATATACAGGGAAGGACACTATTATTATATACAGGGGAGGACAGTATTATTATATACAGGAGAGGACACTATTATTATATACAGGGGAGGACACTATTATTATACACAGGGGAGGACACTATTATTATGTACAGGGGAGGACACTATTATTATATACAGGGGAGGACACTATTATTATAAACAGGGAGGACACTATTATTATATACAGGGAGGACAATATTATTATACACAGTGGAGGACAGTATTATTATATACAGGGGAGGACACTATTATTATACACAGGGGAGGACACTATTATTATATACAGGGAGGACACTATTATTATACACAGGGGAGGACACTATTATTATACACAGGGGAGGACACTATTATTATATACAGGGAGGACATTATTATTATATACAGGGAGGACACTATTATTATACACAGTGGAGGACACTATTATTATATACAGGGGAGGACACTATTATTATATACAGAGGGGGACACTATTATTATATATAGTGGATGACAGTATTATTATATAAAGGGGAGGACACTATTATTATACACATGGGAGGACACTATTATTATATACAGTGGAGTACACTATTATTATATACAGGGGAGGACACTATTATTATACACAGGGGAGGACACTATTATTATATACAGTGGAATACACTATTATTATATACAGGGGAGGACACTATTATTATACACAGGGGAGGACACTATTATTATATACAGTGAGGACACTATTATTATATACAGGGAGGACACTATTATTATACACAGGGGAGGACACTATTATTATACACAGGGGAGGACACTATTATTATACACAGGGGAGGACACTATTATTATACACAGGGGAGGACACTATTATTATACACAGGGGAGGACACTATTATTATATACAGGGGAGGACACTATTATTATATACAAGCGAGGACACTATTATTATAAACAGAGGAGGACGCTATTATTATACACATGGGGGGACATGATTATTATATACAGGGGAGGACACTATTATCATACACATGGGAGGACACTATTATTATACACAGGGGAGGACACTATTATTATATACAGGGAGGACACTATTATTATATACAGGGGAGGACACTATTATTATACACAGGAGAGGACACTATTATTATACACAGGAGAGGACACTATTATTATATACAGGGGAGGACACTATTATTATATACAGTGGAGGACACTATTATTATACAGGGAGGACACTATTATTATATACAAGGAGGACACTATTATTATACACAGTGGAGGACAGTATTATTATATACAGGGGAGGACACTATTATTATACACAGGGGAGGACACTATTATTATATACAGTGGAATACACTATTATTATATACAGGGGAGGACACTATTATTATACACAGGGGAGGACACTATTATTATATACAGTGAGGACACTATTATTATATACAGGGAGGACACTATTATTATACACAGTGGAGGACACTATTATTATACACAGGGGAGGACACTATTATTATACACAGGGGAGGACACTATTATTATACACAGGGGAGGACACTATTATTATATACAGGGGAGGACACTATTATTATATACAAGGGAGGACACTATTATTATAAACAGAGGAGGACGCTATTGTTATACACATGGGGGGACATGATTATTATATACAGGGGAGGACACTATTATTATACACATGGGAGGACACTATTATTATACACAGGGGAGGACACTATTATTATATACAGGGAGGACACTATTATTATATACAGGGGAGGACACTATTATTATACACAGGGGAGGACACTATTGTTATACACAGGGGAGGACACTATTATTATATACAGGGGAGGACACTATTATTATATACAGTGGAGGACACTATTATTATACAGGGAGGACACTATTATTATATACAAGGAGGACACTATTATTATACACAGTGGAGGACAGTATTATTATATACAGGGGAGGACACTATTATTATATACAGGGGAGGACACTATTATTATACACAGGGGAGGACACTATTATTATACACAGGGGAGGACACTATTATTATATACAGGGAGGACAGTATTATTATATACAGGGGAGGACACTATTATTATACACATGGGAGGACACTATTATTATACACAGGGGAGGACACTATTATTATATACAGTGGAGGACACTGTTATATACAGGGGAGGACACTATTATTATATACAGGGAGGACACTATTATTATATACAGGGAGGACACTATTATTATATACAGGGGAGGACACTATTATTATACACAGGGGAGGACACTATTATTAAATACAGGGAGGACAGTATTATTAAATACAGGGGAGGACACTATTATTATATACAGGGGAGGACACTATTATTATACAGAGGGGAGTACACTATTATTATACAGGGGAGGACACTATTATATACAGGGAGGACACTATTATTATACACAGGGGAGGGCACTATTATTATATACAGGGCAGGACACTATTATTATACACAGTGGAGGACACTATTATTATATACAAGGGAGGACACTATTATATACAGGGGAGGACACTATTATTATACACAGGGGAGGACAGTATTATTATATACAGGGAGGACGTTATTATTATACACAGTGGAGGACAGTATTTTTATATACAGGGGAGGACACTATTATTATACACAGGGGAGGACACTATTATTATATACAGGGGAGGACACTATTATTATATACAGGGGAGGACACTATTATTATATACAGGGAGGACACTATTATTATATAAATGGTAGGACACTATTATTATATACAGGGGAGTACAGTATTATTATATACAGGGGAGGACACTATTATTATACAGGGGAGGACACTATTATTATATACAGGGAGGACACTATTATTATATACAGGGGAGGACACTATTATTATATACAGGGGAGTACACTATTATTATATACAGGGGAGGACACTATTATTATATACAGGGGAGGACATTATTATTATACACAGGGGAGGACAATATTATTATATACAGGGGAGGACAGTATTATTATACACAGGGGAGGACACTATTATTATACAGGGGAGGACACTATTATTATATACAGGGAGGACACTATAATTATATACAGGGGAGGACACTATTATTATATACAGGGGAGGACACTATTATTATACACAGGGGAGGACACTATTATTATATACAGTGAGGACACTATTATTATATACAGGGAGGACACTATTATTATACACAGTGGAGGACAGTATTATTAAATACAGGGGAGGACACTATTATTATATACAGGGGAGGACACTATTATTATACACAGGGGAGTACACTATTATTATACAGGGGAGGACACTATTATATACAGGGAGGACACTATTATACACAGGGGAGGGCACTATTATTATATACAGGGAGGACACTATTATTATACACAGTGGAGGACACTATTATTATATACAAGGGAGGACACTATTATTATACACAGGGGAGGACACTATTATTATATACAGGGGAGGACACTATTATATACAGGGGAGGACACTATTATTATACACAGGGGAGGACACTATTATTATATACAGGGAGGACGCTATTATTATACACAGTGGAGGACAGTATTATTATTTACAGGGGAGGACACTATTATTATACACAGGGGAGGACACTATTATTATATACAGTGGAGGACAATATTATTATATACAGGGGAGGACACTATTATTATATACAGGGGAGGACACTATTATTGTATACAGGGGAGAACACTATTATTATACACAGGGGAGGACACTATTATTATATACAGGGGAGGACACTATTATTATATACAGGGGAGGACACTATTACTATATACAGGGGAGGACACTATTATTATATACAGGGGAGGACACTATTATTATATACAGGGGAGGACACTATTATTGTATACAGGGGAGAACACTATTATTATACACAGGGGAGGACACTATTATTATATACAGCGGAGGACACTATTATTATATACAGGGGAGGACACTATTATTATATACAGTGGAGGCCACTTATTATATACAGGGGAGGACACTATTATTATATACAGGGGAGGACACTATTATTATATAGAGGGGAGGACACTATTATTACATACAGGGGAGGACACTATTATTATACACAGGGGAGGACACTTTTAATATATACAGGGAGGACACTTATTATATACAGGGTAGTACAGTATTATTATATAGAGGGGAGGACAGTATTATTATATACAGGGGAGGACACTATTATTATATACAGGGGAGGACACTACTAATATACACAGGGGAGGACACTATTATTATATACCGGGGAGGACACTATTATTATATACAGGGGAGGACACTATTATTATATACAAGGGAGGACACTATTATTATACACAGGGGAGGACACTATTATTATACACAGGGGAGAACACTATTATTATATACAGGGGAGGACAGTTTTATTATATAGAGGGGAGGACAGTATTATTATATACAGGGGAGGACACTATTATTATATACAGGGGAGGACACTATTAATATACACGGGGGAGGACACTATTATTATATACAGGGGAGGACACTATTATTATATACAGGGGAGGACAGTATTATTATACACAGGGGAGGACACTATTATTATACAAAGGGGAGGACACTATTATTATATACAGGGAGGACACTATTATTATATACAGGGAGGACACTATTATTATACACAGTGGAGGACACTATTATTATACACAGTGGAGGACACTATTATTATATACAGAGGAGGACACTATTATTATACACAGGGGAGTACACTATTATTATACACAGGGAGGACACTATTATTATATACAGGGAGGACACTATTATTATATACAGGGGAGTACACTATTATTATATACAGGGGAGGACACTATTATTATATACAAGGGAGGACAGTATTATTATACACAGGGGAGGACACTATTATTATATACAGGGGAGGACACTATTATTATATACAGGGGAGGACACTATTATTATATACAGGGAGGACACTATTATTATATATAGGGGAGGACACTATTATTATATACAGGGGAGGACACTATTATTATATACAGGGGAGGACACTATTATTATATACAGGAGAGGACACTATTATTATACACAGGGGAGGACAATATTATTATATACAGGGGAGGACAGTATTATTATATACAGGGGAGGACACTATTATTATACAGGGGAGGACACTATTATTATATACAGGGAGGACACTATAATTATATACAGGGGAGGACACTATTATTATATACAGGGAGGACACTATTATTATACAGGGGAGGACACTATTATTATACAGGGGTGGACACTATTATTATATACAGGGGAGCACACTATTATTATACACAGGGGAGGACACTATTATTAGACACAGGGGAGGACAATATTCTTATATACAGGGGAGGACAGTATTATTATATACAGGGGAGGACAGTATTATTATATACAGGGGAGGACACTATTATTATACAGGGGAGGACACTATTATTATATACAGGGGAGTACACTATTATTATATACAGGGGAGGACACTATTATTATACACAGGGGAGGACACTATTATTATATACAGGGGAGGACACTATTATTATATACAGGGGAGGACACTATTATTATACACAGGGGAGGACAATATTATTATACACAGGGCAGGACACTATTATTATATACAGGGGAGGACACTATTATTATATACAGGGGAGGGCATTATTATTATAGACAGGGGAGGACACTATTATTATACAGGGGAGGACCCTATTATTATATAGAGGGAGGACACTATAATTATATACAGGGGAGGACACTATTATTATATACAGGGGGGACACTATTATTATATACAGGGGAGGACACTATTATTATACAGGGGAGCACACTATTATTATATACAGGGGAGGACACTATTATTATACACAGGGGAGGACACAATTATTATATACAGGGGAGGACACTATTATTATATACAGGGGAGGACACTATTATTATACAGGGGAGGACACTATTATTATATACAGGGGAGGACACTATTATTATATAAAGGGGAGGACACTATTATTATACAGGGGAGGACACTATTATTATATACAGGGGAGAACACTATTATTATATACAGGGGAGGACACTATTATTATACACAGGGGAGGACAATATTATTATACGCAGGGGAGGACACTATTATTATATACAGGGGAGGACACTATTATTATATACAGGGGAGGACACTATTATTATATACAGGGGAGGACACTATTATTACATACAGGGGAGGACAGTATTATTACACACAGGGGAGGACACTATTATTACATACAGGGGAGGACATTATTATTATACACAGGGGAGGACACTCTTATTATATACAGGGGAGGACAGTATTATTATACACAGGGGAGGACACTATTATTATACACAGGGGAGGACGCTATTATTATACACAGGGGAGGACACTATTATTATATACAGGGGAGGACACTATTATTATATACAGGGGAGGACACTATTATTACATACAGGGGAGGACAGTATTATTACACACAGGGGAGGACACTATTATTACATACAGGGGAGGACATTATTATTATACACAGGGGAGGACACTCTTATTATATACAGGGGAGGACAGTATTATTATACACAGGGGAGGACACTATTATTATACACAGGGGAGGACACTATTATTATACAGGGGAGGACACTATTATTATATACAGGGAGGACACTATAATTATATACAAGGGAGGACACTATTATTATATACAGGGGAGGACAGTATTATTATATACAGGGGAGGACACTATTATTATACAGGGGAGGACACTATTATTATATACAGGGAGGACACTATAATTATATACAGGGGAGGACACTATTATTATATACAGGGGAGGACACTATTATTATACACAGGGGAGGACACTATTATTATATACAGGGGAGGACACTATTATTATACACAGGGGAGGACACTATTATTATATACAGGGAGGACACTATTATTATATACAGGGAGGACACTATTATTATATACAGGGGAGGACACTATTATTATATACAGGGAGGACACTATTATTATATACAGGGAGGACACTATTATTATACACAGTGGAGGACAGTATTATTAAATACAGGGGAGGACACTATTATTATATACAGGGGAGGACACTATTATTATACAGAGGAGAGTACACTATTATTATACAGGGGAGGACACTATTATATACAGGGAGGACACTATTATTATACACAGGGGAGGGCACTATTATTATATACAGGGCAGGACACTATTATTATACACAGTGGAGGACACTATTATTATATACAAGGGAGGACACTATTATATACAGGTGAGGACACTATTATTATACACAGGGGAGGACAGTATTATTATATACAGGGGAGGACACTATTATTATACAGGGGAGGACACTATTATTATATACAGGGAGGACACTATAATTATATATAGGGGAGGACACTATTATTATATACAGGGGAGGACACTATTATTATACACAGGGGAGGACACTATTGTTATATACAGGGGAGGACACTATTATTATACACAGGGGAGGACACTATTATTATATACAGGGAGGACACTATTATTATATACAGGGAGGACACTATTATTATATACAGGGGAGGACACTATTATTATATACAGGGAGGACACTATTATTATATACAGGGAGGACACTATTATTATACACAGTGGAGGACAGTATTATTAAATACAGGGGAGGACACTATTATTATATACAGGGGAGGACACTATTATTATACAGAGGGGAGTACACTATTATTATACAGGGGAGGACACTATTATATACAGGGAGGACACTATTATTATACACAGGGGAGGGCACTATTATTATATACAGGGCAGGACACTATTATTATACACAGTGGAGGACACTATTATTATATACAAGGGAGGACACTATTATATACAAGTGAGGACACTATTATTATACACAGGGGAGGACAGTATTATTATATAGAGGGGAGGACACTATTATTATACACAGGGGAGGACACTATTATTATATAAATGGTAGGACACTATTATTATATACAGGGGAGTACAGTATTATTATATACAGGGGAGGACACTATTATTATACAGGGGAGGACACTATTATTATATACAGGGAGGACACTATTATTATATACAGGGGAGGACACTATTATTATATACACGGGAGGACACTATTATTATATACAGGGGAGGACACTATTATTATATACAGGGGAGGACACTATTATTATATACAGGGGAGGACACTATTATTATACACAGGGGAGGACAATATTATTATATACAGGGGAGGACAGTATTATTATATACAGGGGAGGACACTATTATTATACAGGGGAGGACACTATTATTATATACAGGGAGGACACTATAATTATATACAGGGGAGGACACTATTATTATATACAGGGAGGACACTATTATTATACAGGGGAGGACACTATTATTATACAGGGGTGGACACTATTATTATATACAGGGGAGGACACTATTATTATACACAGGGGAGGACACTATTATTATACACAGGGGAGGACAATATTCTTATATACAGGGGAGGACACTATTATTATATACAGGGGAGGACAGTATTATTATATACAGGGGAGGACACTATTATTATACAGGGGAGGACACTATTATTATATACAGGGGAGGACACTATTATTATATACAGGGGAGGACACTATTATTATACACAGGGGAGGACACTATTATTATATACAGGGGAGGACACTATTATTATATACAGGGGAGGACACTATTATTATACACAGGGGAGGACAATATTATTATACACAGGGCAGGACACTATAATTATATACAGGGGAGGACACTATTATTATATACAGGGGGGACACTATTATTATATACAGGGGAGGAGACTATTATTATACAGGGGAGGACACTATCATTATATACAGGGGAGGACACTATTATTATACACAGGGGAGGACACTATTATTATATACAGGGGAGGACACTATTATTATATACAGGGGAGGACACTATTATTATACAGGGGAGGACACTATTATTATATACAGGGGAGGACACTATTATTATATACAGGGGAGGACACTATTATTATACAGGGGAGGACACTATTATTATACAGGGGAGGACACTATTATTATATACAGGGGAGGACACTATTATTATATACAGGGGAGGACACTATTATTATACACAGGGGAGGACAATATTATTATACAGAGGGGAGGACACTATTATTATATACAGGGGAGGACACTATTATTATATACAGGGGAGGACACTATTATTATATACAGGGGAGGACACTATTATTACATACAGGGGAGGACAGTATTATTACACACATGGGAGGACACTATTATTACATACAGGGGAGGACATTATTATTATACACAGGGGAGGACACTATTATTATATACAGGGGAGGACAGTATTATTATACACAGGGGAGGACGCTATTATTATACACAGGGGAGGATGCTATTATTATACACAGGGGAGGACACTATTATTATACAGGGGAGGACACTATTATTATATACAGGGAGGACACTATAATTATATACAGGGGAGGACACTATTATTATATACAGGGGAGGACAGTATTATTATATACAGGGGAGGACACTATTATTATACAGCGGAGGACACTATTATTATATACAGGGAGGACACTATAATTATATACAGGGGAGGACACTATTATTATATACAGGGGAGGACACTATTATTATACACATGGGAGGACACTATTACTATATACAGGGGAGGACACTATTATTATACACGGGGAGGACACTATTATTATATACAGGGAGGACAGTATTATTAAATACAGGGGAGGACACTATTATTATATACAGGGGAGGACACTATTATTATACACAGGGGAGGACACTATTATTATACAGGGGAGGACACTATTATATACAGGGAGGACACTATTATTATACACAGGGGAGGGCACTATTATTATATACAGGGCAGGACACTATTATTATACACAGTGGAGGACACTATTATTATATACAAGGGAGGACACTATTATTATACACAGGGGAGGACACTATTATTATATACAGGGGAGGACACTATTATATACAGGGGAGGACACTATTATTATACACAGGGGAGGACACTATTATTATATACAGGGAGGACGCTATCATTATACACAGTGGAGGACAGTATTATTATATACAGGGGAGGACACTATTATTATACACAGGGGAGGACACTATTATTATATACAGTGGAGGACACTATTATTATATACAGGGGAGAACACTATTATTATACACAGGGGAGGACACTATTATTATATACAGGGGAGGACACTATTATTATATACAGGGGAGGACACTATTACTATATACAGGGGAGGACACTATTATTATATACAGGGGAGGACACTATTATTATATACAGGGGAGGACACTATTATTGTATACAGGGGAGAACACTATTATTATACACAGGGGAGGACATTATTATTATATACAGGGGAGGACATTGTTATTATATACAGGGGAGGACACTATTATTATATACAGTGGAGGACACTTATTATATACAGGGGAGGACACTATTATTATATACAGGGGAGGACACTATTATTACATAGAGGGGAGGACACTATTATTACATACAGGGGAGGACACTATTATTATACACAGGGGAGGACACTTTTAATATATACAGGGAGGACACTTATTATATACAGGGGAGTACAGTATTATTATATAGAGGGGAGAACAGTATTATTATATACAGGGGAGGATACTATTATTATATACAGGGGAGGACACTACTAATATACACAGGGGAGGACACTATTATTATATACAGGGGAGGACAATATTATTATACACAGGGCAGGACACTATTATTATATACAGGGGAGGACACTATTATTATATACAGGGGAGGGCATTATTATTATAGACAGGGGAGGACACTATTATTATACAGGGGAGGACACTATTATTATATACAGGGAGGACACTATAATTATATACAGGGGAGGACACTATTATTATATACAGGGAGGACACTATTATTATATACAGGGGAGGACACTATTATTATACAGGGGAGGACACTATTATTATATACAGGGGAGGACACTATTATTATACACAGGGGAGGACACTATTATTATATACAGGGGAGGACACTATTATCATATACAGGGGAGGACACTATTATTATACAAGGGAGGACACTATTATTATATACAGGGGAGGACACTATTATTATATACAGGGGAGGACACTATTATTATATACAGGGGAGGACACTATTATTATATACAGGGGAGGACACTATTATTATACACAGGGGAGGACAATATTATTATATACAGAGGATGACACTATTATTATATACAGGGGAGGACACTATTATTATATACAGGGGAGGACACTATTATTACATACAGGGGAGGACACTATTATTACATACAGGGGAGGACAGTATTATTACACACAGGGGAGGACACTATTATTACATACAGGGGAGGACATTATTATTATACACAGGGGAGGACACTATTATTATATACAGGGGAGGACAGTATTATTATACACAGGGGAGGACACTATTATTATACACAGGGGAGGACGCTATTATTATACACAGGGGAGGATGCTATTATTATACACAGGGGAGGACACTATTATTATACAGGGGAGGACACTATTATTATATACAGGGAGGACACTATAATTATATACAGGGGAGGACACTATTATTATATACAGGGGAGGACAGTATTATTATATACAGGGGAGGACACTATTATTATACAGGGGAGGACACTATTATTATATACAGGGAGGACACTATAATTATATACAGGGGAGGACACTATTATTATATACAGGGGAGGACACTATTATTATACACAGGGGAGGACACTATTGTTATATACAGGGGAGGACACTATTATTATACACAGGGGAGGACACTATTATTATATACAGGGAGGACACTATTATTATATACAGGGAGGACAGTATTATTAAATACAGGGGAGGACACTATTATTATATACAGGAGAGGACACTATTATTATACACAGGGGAGTACACTATTATTATACAGGGGAGGACACTATTATATACAGGGAGGACACTATTATTATACACAGGGGAGGGCACTATTATTATATACAGGGCAGGACACTATTATTATACACAGTGGAGGACACTATTATTATACAGGGGAGGACACTATTATTATATACAGGGGAGGACACTATTATTATATACAGGGGAGGACACTATTATTATACACAGGGGAGGACACTATTATATACAGGGGAGGACACTATTATTATACACAGGGGAGGACACTATTATTATATACAATGAGGACGCTATTATTATACACAGTGGAGGACAGTATTATTATATACAGGGGAGGACACTATTATTATACACAGGGGAGGACACTATTATTATATACAGTGGAGGACACTATTATTATATACAGGGGAGGACACTATTATTATATACAGGGGAGGACACTATTATTGTATACAGGGGAGAACACTATTATTATACACAGGGGAGGACATTATTATTATATACAGGGGAGGACACTATTATTATATACAGGGGAGGACACTATTATTATATACAGTGGAGGACACTTATTATAAACAGGGGAGGACACTATTATTATATACAGGGGAGGACACTATTATTACATAGAGGGGAGGACACTATTATTACATACAGGGGAGGACACTATTATTATACACAGGGGAGGACACTTTTAATATATACAGGGAGGACACTTATTATATACAGGGGAGTACAGTATTATTATATAGAGGGGAGGACAGTATTATTATATACAGGGGAGGACACTATTATTATATACAGGGGAGGACACTACTAATATACACAGGGGAGGACACTATTATTATATACAGGGGAGGACACTATTATTATATACAGGGGAGGACACTATTATTATATACAAGGGAGGACGCTATTATTATACACAGGGGAGGACACTATTATTATATACAGGGAGGACACTATTATTATACACAGGGGAGAACACTATTATTATATACAGGGAGGACACTATTATTATAAACAGGGGAGGACAGTTTTATTATATACAGGGGAGGACACTATTAATATACACGGGGGAGGACACTATTATTATATACAGGGGAGGACACTATTATTATATACAGGGGAGGACAGTATTATTATACACAGGGGAGGACACTATTATTATACACAGGGGAGGACACTATTATTATATACAGGGAGGACACTATTATTATACACAGTGGAGGACACTATTATTATATACAGAGGAGGACACTATTATTATACATAGGGGAGTACACTATTATTATACACAGGGAGGACACTATTATTATATACAGGGAGGACAATATTATTATACACAGGGGAGTACACTATTATTATATACAGGGGAGGACACTATTATTATATACAAGGGAGGACACTATTATTATACACAGGGGAGGACACTATTATTATACACAGGGGAGGACACTATTATTATATACAGGGGAGGACACTATTATTATATACAGAGGAGGACACTGTTATTATATACAGGGGAGGACACTATTATTATATACAGGGGAGGACACTATTATTATATACAAGGGAGGACACTATTATTATACACAGGGGAGGACACTATTATTATATACAGGGAGGACACTATTATTATACACAGGGGAGAACACTATTATTATATACAGGGAGGACACTATTATTATATACAGGGGAGGACAGTTTTATTATATAGAGGGGAGGATAGTATTATTATATACAGGGGAGGACACTATTATTATATACAGGGGTCAACACTATTAATATACACGGGGGAGGACACTATTATTATATACAGGGGAGGACACTATTATTATATACAGGGGAGGACAGTATTATTATACACAGGGGAGGACACTATTATTATACACAGGGGAGGACACTATTATTATATACAGGGAGGACACTATTATTATATACAGGGAGGACACTCTTATTATACACAGTGGAGGACACAATTATTATATACAGTGGAGGACACTATTATTATACACAGGGGAGTACACTATTATTATACACAGGGGAGGACACTATTATTATATACAGGGAGGACAATATTATTATACACAGGGGAGTACACTATTATTATATACAGGGGAGGACACTATTATTATATACAAGGGAGGACACTATTATTATACACAGGGGAGGACACTATTATTATATACAGGGGAGGACACTATTATTATATACAGGGGAGGACACTATTATATACAGGGGAGGACACTATTATTATACACAGGGGAGGACACTATTATTATATACAGGGAGGACGCTATTATTATACACAGTGGAGGACAGTATTATTATATACAGGGGAGGACACTATTATTATACACAGGGGAGGACACTATTATTATATACAGGGAGGATGCTATTATTATACACAGTGGAGGACAGTATTATTATATACAGGGGAGGACACTATTATTATACACAAGGGAGGACACTATTATTATATACAGTGGAGGACACTATTATTATATACAGGGGAGGACAGTTTTATTATATACAGGGGAGGACACTATTATTGTATACAGGGGAGAACACTATTATTATACACAGGGGAGGACACTATTATTATATACAGGGGAGGACACTATTATTATATACAGGGGAGGACACTATTACTATATACAGGGGAGGACACTATTATTATATACAGGGGAGGACACTATTATTATATACAGGGGAGGACACTATTATTGTATACAGGGGAGAACACTATTATTATACACAGGGGAGGACATTATTATTATATACAGGGGAGGACACTATTATTATATACAGGGGAGGACACTACTAATATACACAGGGGAGGACACTATTATTATATACAGAGGAGGACACTATTATTACATACAGGGGAGGACAGTATTATTACACACAGGGGAGGACACTATTATTACATACAGGGGAGGACATTATTATTATACACAGGGGAGGACACTATTATTATATACAGGGGAGGACAGTATTATTATACACAGGGGAGGACACTATTATTTTACACAGGGGAGGACGCTATTATTATACACAGGGGAGGACGCTATTATTATACACAGGGGAGGACACTATTATTATACAGGGGAGGACACTATTATTATATACAGGGAGGACACTATAATTATATACAGGGGAGGACACTATTATTATATACAGGGGAGGACAGTATTATTATATACAGGGGAGGACACTATTATTATACAGGGGAGGACACTATTATTATATACAGGGAGGACACTATAATTATATACAGGGGAGGACACTATTATTATATACATGGGAGGACACTATTATTATAAACAGGGGAGGACACTATTATTATATACAGGGGAGGACACTATTATTATATACAGGGAGGACACTATTATTATATAAATGGTAGGACACTATTATTATATACAGGGGAGTACAGTATTATATACAGGGGAGGACACTATTATTATACAGGGGAGGACACTATTATTATATACAGGGGAGGACACTATTATTGTATACAGGGAGGACACTATTATTATATACAGGGGAGGACACTATTATTATATACAGGGGAGGACACTATTATTATACAGGGGAGGACACTATTGTTATATAGAGGGAGGACACTATAATTATATACAGAGGAGGACACTATTATTATATACAGGGAGGACACTATTATTATACAGGGGAGGACACTATTATTATACAGGGGAGGACACTATTATTATATACAGGGGAGGACACGATTATTATACACAGGGGAGGACACTATTATTATACACAGGGGAGGACAATATTCTTATATACAGGGGAGGACACTATTAATACATACAGGGGAGGACACTATTATTATATACAGGGGAGGACACTATTATTATACACAGGGGAGGACAATATTATTATATACAGGGGAGGACAGTATTATTATATACAGGGGAGGACACTATTATTATACAGGGGAGGACACTATTATTATATACAGGGAGGACACTATAATTATATACAGGGGAGGACACTATTATTATATACAGGGAAGACACTATTATTATACAGGGGAGGACACTATTATTATACAGGGGAGGACACTATTATTATATACAGGGGAGGACACGATTATTATACACAGGGGAGGACACTATTATTATACACAGGGGAGGACAATATTCTTATATACAGGGGAGGACACTATTAATATATACAGGGGAGGACAGTATTATTATATACAGGGGAGGAC
Source organism: Phyllobates terribilis (assembly GCF_046119375.1). Taxonomy (NCBI): domain Eukaryota; kingdom Metazoa; phylum Chordata; class Amphibia; order Anura; family Dendrobatidae; genus Phyllobates; species Phyllobates terribilis. The sequence goes on along the minus strand of NW_027362785.1, from coordinate 12,187,738 downwards.
ACTATTATTATACAGGGGAGGACACTATTATTATATACAGGGGAGGACACGATTATTATACACAGGGGAGGACACTATTATTATACACAGGGGAGGACAATATTCTTATATACAGGGGAGGACACTATTAATATATACAGGGGAGGACAGTATTATTATATACAGGGGAGGACACTATTATTATACAGGGGAGGACACTATTATTATATACAGGGGAGGACACTATTATTATATACAGGGGAGGACACTATTATTATACACAGGGGAGGACACTATTATTATATACAGAGGAGGACACTATTATTATATACAGGGGAGGACACTATTATTATACACAGGGGAGGACAATATTATTATACACAGGGCAGGACACTATTATTATACGGGGATGACAATATTATGATATACAGGGGAGGACACTATTATTATATACAGGGGAGGGCATTATTATTATAGACAGGGGAGGACACTATTATTATACAGGGGAGGACACTATTATTATATAGAGGGAGGACACTATAATTATATACAGGGGAGGACACTATTATTATATACAGGGAGGACACTATTATTATATACAGGGGAGGACACTATTATTATACAGGGGAGGACACTATTATTATATACAGGGGAGGACACTATTATTATATACAGGGGAGGACACTATTATTATACACAGGGGAGGACACTATTATTATATACAGGGGAGGACACTATTATTATAAACAGGGGAGGACACTATTATTATATACAGGGGAGGACACTATTATTATACAGGGGAGGACACTATTATTATATACAGGGGAGGACACTATTATTATATACAGGGGAGGACACTATTATTATACAGGGGAGGACACTATTATTATATACAGGGGAGGACACTATTATTATACACAGGGGATGAAAATATTATTATATACAGGGGAGGACACTATTATTATATACAGGGGAGGACACTATTATTATATACAGAGGAAGACACTATTATTATACAGGGGAGGACACTATTATTATATACAGGGAGGACACTATAATTATATACAGGGGAGGACACTATTATTATTTACAGGGAGGACACTATTATTATACAGGGGAGGACACTATTATTATATACAGGGGAGGACACTATTATTATATACAGGGGAGGACACTATTATTATATACAGGGGAGGACACTATTATTATACACAGGGGAGGACAATATTCTTATATACAGGGGAGGACACTATTATTATATACAGGAGAGGACAGTATTATTATATACAGGGGAGGACACTATTATTATACAGGGGAGGACACTATTATTATATACAGGGGAGGACACTATTATTATATACAGGGGAGGACACTATTATTATACACAGGGGAGGACACTATTATTATATACAGGGGAGGACACTATTATTATATACAGGGGAGGACACTATTATTATACATAGGGGAGGACAATATTATTATATACAGGGCAGGACACTATTATTATACGGGGAGGACACTATTATTATATACAGGGGAGGACATTATTATTATACACAGGGGAGGACACTATTATTATATACAGGGTAGGACACTATTATTATATACAGGGAGGACGCTATTATTATACAGGGGAGGACATTATTATTATATACAGGGGAGGACACTATTATTATATACAGGGAGGACACTATTATTATACAAAGGGGAGGACACTATTACCATATACAGGGGAGGACACTATTATTATATACAGGGGAGGACACTATTATTATACAGGGGAGGACACTATTATTATATACAGGGCAGTACACTATTATTATACGGGGAGGACACTATTATTATATACAGGGGAGGACACTATTATTATATACAGGGGAGGACATTATTATTATACACAGGGGAGGACACTATTATTATATACAGGGGAGGACACTATTATTATATACAGGGAGGATGCTATTATTATACAGGGGAGGAAACTATTACTATATACAGGGGTGGACACTATAAGTATACACAGGGAGGACACTATTATTATACACAGGGGAGGACACTATTATTATATACAGGGGAGGACACTATTATTATATACAGGGGAGGACACTATTATTATACACAGGGGAGGACACTATTATTATATACAGGGGAGGACACTATTATTATATACAGGGGAGGACAGTATTATTATATACAGGGGAGGACGCTATTATTATATACAGGGGAGGATGCTATTATTATATACAGGGGAGGATACTATTATTATATACAGGGGAGGACACTATTATTATATACAGGGGAGGACACTATTATTATACACAGGGAGGACACTATTATTATACACAGGGAGGACACTATTATTATACACAGGGGAGGACACTTATTATACACAGGGGAGGACACTATTATTATACACAGGGAGGACACGATTATTATATACAGGGGAGGACACTATTATTATACAGGGGAGGACACTATTATTATATACAGGGGAGGACACTATTATTATATACAGGGAGGATGCTATTATTATACAGGGGAGGACACTATTATTATATACAGGGGAGGACACGATTATTATATACAGGGAGGACTCTATTATTATACACAGGGGAGGACACTATTATTATATACAGGGGAGGACAATATTATTATACACAGGGAGGACACTATTATTATATACAGGGGAGGACACTATTATTATATACAGGGGAGGACACTATTATTATACACAGGGGAGGACAATATTATTATATACAGGGGAGGACAGTATTATTATATACAGGGGAGGACACTATTATTATACAGGGGAGGACACTATTATTATATACAGGGAGGACACTATAATTATATACAGGGGAGGACACTATTATTATATACAGGGAGGACACTATTATTATACAGGGGAGGACACTATTATTATACAGGGGTGGACACTATTATTATATACAGGGGAGGACACTATTATTATACACAGGGGAGGACACTATTATTATACACAGGGGAGGACAATATTCTTATATACAGGGGAGGACACTATTATTATATACAGGGGAGGACAGTATTATTATATACAGGGGAGGACACTATTATTATACAGGGGAGGACACTATTATTATATACAGGGGAGGACACTATTATTATATACAGGGGAGGACACTATTATTATACACAGGGGAGGACACTATTATTATATACAGGGGAGGACACTATTATTATATACAGGGGAGGACACTATTATTATACACAGGGGAGGACAATATTATTATACACAGGGCAGGACACTATAATTATATACAGGGGAGGACACTATTATTATATACAGGGGGGACACTATTATTATATACAGGGGAGGACACTATTATTATACAGGGGAGGACACTATCATTATATACAGGGGAGGACACTATTATTATACACAGGGGAGGACACTATTATTATATACAGGGGAGGACACTATTATTATATACAGGGGAGGACACTATTATTATACAGGGGAGGACACTGTTATTATATACAGGGGAGGACACTATTATTATATACAGGGGAGGACACTATTATTATACAGGGGAGGACACTATTATTATATACAGGGGAGGACACTATTATTATACAGGGGAGGACACTATTATTATATACAGGGGAGGACACTATTATTATATACAGGGGAGGACACTATTATTATACACAGGGGAGGACAATATTATTATACACAGTGGAGGACACTATTATTATATACAGGGGAGGACACTATTATTATATACAGGGGAGGACACTATTATTATATACAGGGGAGGACACTATTATTACATACAGGGGAGGACAGTATTATTACACACATGGGAGGACACTATTATTACATACAGGGGAGGACATTATTATTATACACAGGGGAGGACACTATTATTATATACAGGGGAGGACAGTATTATTATACACAGGGGAGGACGCTATTATTATACACAGGGGAGGATGCTATTATTATACACAGGGGAGGACACTATTATTATACAGGGGAGGACACTATTATTATATACAGGGAGGACACTATAATTATATACAGGGGAGGACACTATTATTATATACAGGGGAGGACAGTATTATTATATACAGGGGAGGACACTATTATTATACAGGGGAGGACACTATTATTATATACAGGGAGGACACTATAATTATATACAGGGGAGGACACTATTATTATATACAGGGGAGGACACTATTATTATACACATGGGAGGACACTATTATTATATACAGGGGAGGACACTATTATTATACACGGGGAGGACACTATTATTATATACAGGGAGGACAGTATTATTAAATACAGGGGAGGACACTATTATTATATACAGGGGAGGACACTATTATTATACACAGGGGAGGACACTATTATTATACAGGGGAGGACACTATTATATACAGGGAGGACACTATTATTATACACAGGGGAGGGCACTATTATTATATACAGGGCAGGACACTATTATTATACACAGTGGAGGACACTATTATTATATACAAGGGAGGACACTATTATTATACACAGGGGAGGACACTATTATTATATACAGGGGAGGACACTATTATATACAGGGGAGGACACTATTATTATACACAGGGGAGGACACTATTATTATATACAGGGAGGACGCTATCATTATACACAGTGGAGGACAGTATTATTATATACAGGGGAGGACACTATTATTATACACAGGGGAGGACACTATTATTATATACAGTGGAGGACACTATTATTATATACAGGGGAGAACACTATTATTATACACAGGGGAGGACACTATTATTATATACAGGGGAGGACACTATTATTATATACAGGGGAGGACACTATTACTATATACAGGGGAGGACACTATTATTATATACAGGGGAGGACACTATTATTATATACAGGGGAGGACACTATTATTGTATACAGGGGAGAACACTATTATTATACACAGGGGAGGACATTATTATTATATACAGGGGAGGACATTATTATTATATACAGGGGAGGACACTATTATTATATACAGTGGAGGACACTTATTATATACAGGGGAGGACACTATTATTATATACAGGGGAGGACACTATTATTACATAGAGGGGAGGACACTATTATTACATACAGGGGAGGACACTATTATTATACACAGGGGAGGACACTTTTAATATATACAGGGAGGACACTTATTATATACAGGGGAGTACAGTATTATTATATAGAGGGGAGAACAGTATTATTATATACAGGGGAGGACACTATTATTATATACAGGGGAGGACACTACTAATATACACAGGGGAGGACACTATTATTATATACAGGGGAGGACAATATTATTATACACAGGGCAGGACACTATTATTATATACAGGGGAGGACAGTATTATTATATACAGGGGAGGGCATTATTATTATAGACAGGGGAGGACACTATTATTATACAGGGGAGGACACTATTATTATATACAGGGAGGACACTATAATTATATCCAGGGGAGGACACTATTATTATATACAGGGAGGACACTATTATTATATACAGGGGAGGACACTATTATTATACAGGGGAGGACACTATTATTATATACAGGGGAGGACACTATTATTATACACAGGGGAGGACACTATTATTATATACAGGGGAGGACACTATTATTATATACAGGGGAGGACAATATTATTATACAGGGGAGGACACTATTATTATATACAGGGGAGGACACTATTATTATATACAGGGGAGGATACTATTATTATATACAGGGGAGGACACTATTATTATATACAGGGGAGGACACTATTATTATACACAGGGGAGGACAATATTATTATATACAGGGGAGGACACTATTATTATATACAGGGGAGGACACTATTATTATATACAGGGGAGGACACTATTATTACATACAGGGGAGGACACTATTATTACATACAGGGGAGGACAGTATTATTACACACAGGGGAGGACACTATTATTACATACAGGGGAGGACATTATTATTATACACAGGGGAGGACACTATTATTATATACAGGGGAGGACAGTATTATTATACACAGGGGAGGACACTATTATTATACACAGGGGAGGACGCTATTATTATACACAGGGGAGGATGCTATTATTATACACAGGGGAGGACACTATTATTATACAGGGGAGGACACTATTATTATATACAGGGAGGACACTATAATTATATACAGGGGAGTACACTATTATTATATACAGGGGAGGACAGTATTATTATATACAGGGGAGGACACTATTATTATACAGGGGAGGACACTATTATTATATACAGGGAGGACACTATAATTATATACAGGGGAGGACACTATTATTATATACAGGGGAGGACACTATTATTATACACAGGGGAGGACACTATTATTATATACAGGGGAGGACACTATTATTATACACAGGGGAGGACACTATTATTATATACAGGGAGGACACTATTATTATATACAGGGAGGACAGTATTACTAAATACAGGGGAGGACACTATTATTATATACAGGAGAGGACACTATTATTATACACAGGGGAGTACACTATTATTATACAGGGGAGGACACTATTATATACAGGGAGGACACTATTATTATACACAGGGGAGGGCACTATTATTATATACAGGGCAGGACACTATTATTATACACAGTAGAGGACACTATTATTATATACAAGGGAGGACACTATTATTATACACAGGGGAGGACACTATTATTATATACAGGGGAGGACACTATTATATACAGGGGAGGACACTATTATTATACACAGGGGAGGACACTATTATTATATACAGGGAGGACGCTATTATTATACACAGTGGAGGACAGTATTATTATATACAGGGGAGGACACTATTATTAAATACAGTGGAGGACACTATTATTATATACAGGGGAGGACACTATTATTATATACAGGGGAGGACACTATTATTGTATACAGGGGAGAACACTATTATTATACACAGGGGAGGACACTATTATTATATACAGGGGAGGACACTATTACTATATACAGGGGAGGACACTATTATTATATACAGGGGAGGACACTATTATTATATACAGGGGAGGACACTATTATTGTATACAGGGGAGAACACTTATTATACACAGGGGAGGACATTATTATTATATACAGGGGAGGACACTATTATTATATACAGGGGAGGACACTATTATTATATATAGTGGAGGACACTTATTATATACAGGGGAGGACACTATTATTATATACAGGGGAGGACACTATTATTACATAGAGGGGAGGACACTATTATTACATACAGGGGAGGACACTATTATTATACACAGGGGAGGACACTATTATTATACACAGGGAGGACACTTATTATATACAGGGGAGTACAGTATTATTATATAGAGGGGAGGACAGTATTATTATATACAGGGGAGGACACTATTATTATATACAGGGGAGGACACTACTAATATACACAGGGGAGGACACTATTATTATATACAGGGGAGGACACTATTATTATATACAGGGGAGGACACTATTATTATATACAGCGGAGGACACTATTATTATATACAAGGGAGGACGCTATTATTATACACAGGGGAGGACACTATTATTATATACAGGGAGGACACTATTATTATACACAGGGGAGAACACTATTATTATATACAGGGAGGACACTATTATTATATACAGGGGAGGACAGTTTTATTATATACAGGGGAGGACATATTAATATACACGGGGAGGACACTATTATTATATACAGGGGAGGACACTATTATTATATACAGGGGAGGACAGTATTATTATACACAGGGGAGGACACTATTATTATACACAGGGGAGGACACTATTATTATATACAGGGAGGACACTATTATTATATACAGGGAGGACACTATTATTATACACAGTGGAGGACACTATTATTATATACAGAGGAGGACACTATTATTATACATAGGGGAGTACACTATTATTATACACAGGGAGGACACTATTATTATATACAGGGAGGACAATATTATTATACACAGGGGAGTACACTATTATTATATACAGGGGAGGACACTATTATTATATACAAGGGAGGACACTATTATTATACACAGGGGAGGACACTATTATTATACACAGGGGAGGACACTATTATTATATACAGGGGAGGACACTATTATTATATACAGAGGAGGACACTATTATTATATACAGGGGAGGACACTATTATTATATACAGGGGAGGACACTATTATTATATACAAGGGAGGACACTATTATTATACACAGGGGAGGACACTATTATTATATACAGGGAGGACACTATTATTATACACAGGGGAGAACACTATTATTATATACAGGGAGGACACTATTATTATATACAGGGGAGGACAGTTTTATTATATAGAGGGGAGGATAGTATTATTATATACAGGGGAGGACACTATTATTATATACAGGGGTGGACACTATTAATATACACGGGGGAGGACACTATTATTATATACAGGGGAGGACACTGTTATTATATACAGGGGAGGACAGTATTATTATACACAGGGGAGGACACTATTATTATACACAGGGGAGGACACTATTATTATATACAGGGAGGACACTATTATTATATACAGGGAGGACACTCTTATTATACACAGTGGAGGACACAATTATTATATACAGTGGAGGACACTATTATTATACACAGGGGAGTACACTATTATTATACACAGGGGAGGACACTATTATTATATACAGGGAGGACAATATTATTATACACAGGGGAGTACACTATTATTATATACAGGGGAGGACACTATTATTATATACAAGGGAGGACACTATTATTATACACAGGGGAGGACACTATTATTATATACAGGGGAGGACACTATTATTATATACAGGGGAGGACACTATTATTATATACAGGGGAGGACAGTATTATTATACACAGGGGAGGACGCTATTATTATACACAGGGGAGGACGCTATTATTATACACAGGGGAGGATGCTATTATTATACACAGGGGAGGACACTATTATTATACAGGGGAGGACACTATTATTATATACAGGGAGGACACTATAATTATATACAGGGGAGTACACTATTATTATATACAGGGGAGGACAGTATTATTATATACAGGGGAGGACACTATTATTATACAGGGGAGGACACTATTATTATATACAGGGAGGACACTATAATTATATACAGGGGAGGACACTATTATTATATACAGGGGAGGACACTATTATTATACACAGGGGAGGACACTATTATTATATACAGGGGAGGACACTATTATTATATACAGGGGAGGACACTATTATTATATACAGGGGAGGACACTATTACTATATACAGGGGAGGACACTATTATTATATACAGGGGAGGACACTATTATTATATACAGGGGAGGACACTATTATTGTATACAGGGGAGAACACTATTATTATACACAGGGGAGGACATTATTATTATATACAGGGGAGGACACTATTATTATATACAGGGGAGGACACTACTAATATACACAGGGGAGGACACTATTATTATATACAGAGGAGGACACTATTATTACATACAGGGGAGGACAGTATTATTACACACAGGGGAGGACACTATTATTATATACAGGGGAGGACATTATTATTATACACAGGGGAGGACACTATTATTATATACAGGGGAGGACAGTATTATTATACACAGGGGAGGACACTATTATTTTACACAGGGGAGGACGCTATTATTATACACAGGGGAGGACGCTATTATTATACACAGGGGAGGACACTATTATTATACAGGGGAGGACACTATTATTATATACAGGGAGGACACTATAATTATATACAGGGGAGGACACTATTATTATATACAGGGGAGGACAGTATTATTATATACAGGGGAGGACACTATTATTATACAGGGGAGGACACTATTATTATATACAGGGAGTACACTATAATTATATACAGGGGAGGACACTATTATTATATACATGGGAGGACACTATTATTATAAACAGGGGAGGACACTATTATTATATACAGGGGAGGACACTATTATTATATACAGGGAGGACACTATTATTATATAAATGGTAGGACACTATTATTATATACAGGGGAGGACAATATTATTATACACAGGGGAGGACAATATTATTATATACAGGGAAGGACAGTATTATTATATACAGGGGAGGACACTATTATTATACAGGGGAGGACACTATTATTATATACAGGGAGGACACTATAATTATATACAGGGGAGGACACTATTATTATATACAGGGAGGACACTATTATTATACAGGGGAGGACACTATTATTATACAGGGGAGGACACTATTATTATATACAGGGGAGGACACGATTATTATACACAGGGGAGGACACTATTATTATACACAGGGGAGGACAATATTCTTATATACAGGGGAGGACACTATTAATATATACAGGGGAGGACAGTATTATTATATACAGGGGAGGACACTATTATTATACAGGGGAGGACACTATTATTATATACAGGGGAGGACACGATTATTATACACAGGGGAGGACACTATTATTATACACAGGGGAGGACAATATTCTTATATACAGGGGAGGACACTATTAATATATACAGGGGAGGACAGTATTATTATATACAGGGGAGGACACTATTATTATACAGGGGAGGACACTATTATTATATACAGGGGAGGACACTATTATTATATACAGGGGAGGACACTATTATTATACACAGGGGAGGACACTATTATTATATACAGGGGAGGACACTATTATTATATACAGGGGAGGACACTATTATTATACACAGGGGAGGACAATATTATTATACACAGGGCAGGACACTATTATTATACGGGGAGGACAATATTATGATATACAGGGGAGGACACTATTATTATATACAGGGGAGGGCATTATTATTATAGACAGGGGAGGACACTATTATTATACAGGGGAGGACACTATTATTATATAGAGGGAGGACACTATAATTATATACAGGGGAGGACACTATTATTATATACAGGGAGGACACTATTATTATATACAGGGGAGGACACTATTATTATAAAGGGGAGGACACTATTATTATATACAGGGGAGGACACTATTATTATATACAGGGGAGGACACTATTATTATACACAGGGGAGGACACTATTATTATATACAGGGGAGGACACTATTATTATATACAGGGGAGGACACTATTATTATATACAGGGGAGGACACTATTATTATACAGGGGAGGACACTATTATTATATACAGGGGAGGACACTATTATTATACAGGGGAGGACACTATTATTATATACAGGGGAGGACACTATTATTATATACAGGGGAGGACACTATTATTATACACAGGGGAGGAAAATATTATTATATACAGGGGAGGACACTATTATTATATACAGGGGAGGACACTATTATTATATACAGGGGAAGACACTATTATTATACAGGGGAGGACACTATTATTATATACAGGGAGGACACTATAAATATATACAGGGGAGGACACTATTATTATATACAGGGAGGACACTATTATTATACAGGGGAGGACACTATTATTATATACAGGGGAGGACACTATTATTATATACAGGGGAGGACACTATTATTATACACAGGGGAGGACAATATTCTTATATATAAGGGAGGACACTATTATTATATACAGGGGAGGACAGTATTATTATATACAGGGGAGGACACTATTATTATACAGGGGAGGACACTATTATTATATACAGGGGAGGACACTATTATTATATACAGGGGAGGACACTATTATTATATACAGGGGAGGACACTATTATTATACATAGGGGAGGACACTATTATTATATACAGGGGAGGACACTATTATTATATACAGGGGAGGACACTATTATTATATACAGGGGAGGACACTATTATTATACATAGGGGAGGACAATATTATTATATACAGGGCAGGACACTATTATTATATGGGGAGGACACTATTATTATATACAGGGGAGGACATTATTATTATACACAGGGGAGGACACTATTATTATATACAGGGGAGGACACTATTATTATATACAGGGAGGACGCTATTATTATACAGGGGAGGACATTATTATTATATACAGGGGAGGACACTATTATTATATACAGGGAGGACACTATTATTATACACAGGGGAGGACACTATTACCATATACAGGGGAGGACACTATTATTATATACAGGGGAGGACACTATTATTATACAGGGGAGGACACTATTATTATATACAGGGCAGTACACTATTATTATACGGGTAGGACACTATTATTATATACAGGGGAGGACAATATTATTATATACAGGGGAGGATATTATTATTATACACAGGGGAGGACACTATTATTATATACAGGGGAGGACACTATTATTATATACAGGGAGGACGCTATTATTATACAGGGGAGGAAACTATTACTATATACAGGGGTGGACACTATAAGTATACACAGGGAGGACACTATTATTATACACAGGGGAGGACACTATTATTATATACAGGGGAGGACACTATTATTATATACAGGGGAGGACACTATTATTATACACAGGGGAGGACACTATTATTATATACAGGGGAGGACACTATTATTATATACAGGGGAGGACAGTATTATTATATACAGGGGAGGACGCTATTATTATATACAGGGGAGGATGCTATTATTATATACAGGGGAGGATACTATTATTATATACAAGGGAGGACACTATTATTATACACAGGGAGGACACTATTATTATACACAGGGGAGGACACTTATTATACACAGGGGAGGACACTATTATTATACACAGGGAGGACACTATTATTATATACAGGGGAGGACACTATTATTATACAGGGGAGGACACTATTATTATATACAGGGGAGGACAGTATTATTATATACAGGGAGGACGCTATTATTATACAGGGGAGGACACTATTATTATATACAGGGGAGGACACTATTATTATATACAGGGAGGACTCTATTATTATACACAGGGGAGGACACTATTATTATATACAGGGGAGGACAATATTATTATACACAGGGAGGACACTATTATTATATACAGGGGAGGACACTATTATTATATACAGGGGAGGACACTATTATTATATACAGGGGAGGACACTATTATTATACACAGGGGAGGACAATATTATTATATACAGGGGAGGACAGTATTATTATATACAGGGGAGGACACTATTATTATACAGGGGAGGACACTATTATTATATACAGGGAGGACACTATAATTATATACAGGGGAGGACACTATTATTATATACAGGGAGGACACTATTATTATACAGGGGAGGACACTATTATTATACAGGGGTGGACACTATTATTATATACAGGGGAGGACACTATTATTATACACAGGGGAGGACACTATTATTATACACAGGGGAGGACAATATTCTTATATACAGGGGAGGACACTATTATTATATACAGGGGAGGACAGTATTATTATATACAGGGGAGGACACTATTATTATACAGGGGAGGACACTATTATTATATACAGGGGAGGACACTATTATTATATACAGGGGAGGACACTATTATTATACACAGGGGAGGACACTATTATTATATACAGGGGAGGACACTATTATTATACACAGGGGAGGACAATATTATTATACACAGGGCAGGACACTATAATTATATACAGGGGAGGACACTATTATTATATACAGGGGGGGACACTATTATTATATACAGGGGAGGACACTATTATTATACAGGGGAGGACACTATCATTATATACAGGGGAGGACACTATTATTATACACAGGGGAGGACACTATTATTATATACAGGGGAGGACACTATTATTATATACAGGGGAGGACACTATTATTATACAGGGGAGGACACTATTATTATATACAGGGGAGGACACTATTATTATATACAGGGGAGGACACTATTATTATACAGGGGAGGACACTATTATTATATACAGGGGAGGACACTATTATTATATACAGGGGAGGACACTATTATTATACACAGTGGAGGACACTATTATTATATACAGGGGAGGACACTATTATTATATACAGGGGAGGACGCTATTATTACATACAGGGGAGGACAGTATTATTACACACATGGGAGGACACTATTATTACATACAGGGGAGGACATTATTATTATACACAGGGGAGGACACTATTATTATATACAGGGGAGGACAGTATTATTATACACAGGGGAGGACGCTATTATTATACACAGGGGAGGATGCTATTATTATACACAGGGGAGGACACTATTATTATACAGGGGAGGACACTATTATTATATACAGGGAGGACACTATAATTATATACAGGGGAGGACACTATTATTATATACAGGGGAGGACAGTATTATTATATACAGGGGAGGACACTATTATTATACAGGGGAGGACACTATTATTATATACAGGGAGGACACTATAATTATATACAGGGGAGGACACTATTATTATATACAGGGGAGGACACTATTATTATACACATGGGAGGACACTATTATTATATACAGGGGAGGACACTATTATTATACACGGGGAGGACACTATTATTATATACAGGGAGGACAGTATTATTAAATACAGGGGAGGACACTATTATTATATACAGGGGAGGACACTATTATTATACACAGGGGAGTACACTATAATTATACAGGGGAGGACACTATTATATACAGGGAGGACACTATTATTATACACAGGGGAGGGCACTATTATTATATACAGGGCAGGACACTATTATTATACACAGTGGAGGACACTATTATTATATACAAGGGAGGACACTATTATTATACACAGGGGAGGACACTATTATTATATACAGGGGAGGACACTATTATATACAGGGGAGGACACTATTATTATACACAGGGGAGGACACTATTATTATATACAGGGAGGACGCTATCATTATACACAGTGGAGGACAGTATTATTATATACAGGGGAGGACACTATTATTATACACAGGGGAGGACACTATTATTATATACAGTGGAGGACACTATTATTATATACAGGGGAGGACACTATTATTATATACAGGGGAGGACACTATTATTGTATACAGGGGAGAACACTATTATTATACACAGGGGAGGACACTATTATTATATACAGGGGAGGACACTATTACTATATACAGGGGAGGACACTATTATTATATACAGGGGAGGACAGTATTATTATATACAGGGGAGGACACTATTATTATACACAGGGGAGGACATTATTATTATATACAGGGGAGGACATTATTATTATATACAGGGGAGGACACTTATTATATACAGTGGAGGACACTTATTATATACAGGGGAGGACACTATTATTATATACAGGGGAGGACACTATTATTACATAGAGGGGAGGACACTATTATTATATACAGGGGAGGACACTATTATTACATAGAGGGGAGGACACTATTATTACATACAGGGGAGGACACTATTATTATACACAGGGGAGGACACTTTTAATATATACAGGGAGGACACTTATTATATACAGGGGAGTACAGTATTATTATATAGAGGGGAGAACAGTATTATTATATACAGGGGAGGACACTATTATTATATACAGGGGAGGACACTACTAATATACACAGGGGAGGACACTATTATTATATACAGGGGAGGACAATATTATTATACACAGGGCAGGTCACTATTATTATATACAGGGGAGGACACTATTATTATATACAGGGGAGGGCATTATTATTATAGACAGGGGAGGACACTATTATTATACAGGGGAGGACACTATTATTATATAGAGGGAGGACACTATAATTATATACAGGGGAGGACACTATTATTATATACAGGGAGGACACTATTATTATATACAGGGGAGGACACTATTATTATACAGGGGAGGACACTATTATTATATACAGGGGAGGACACTATTATTGTATACAGGGGAGAACACTATTATTATACACAGGGGAGGACACTATTATTATATACAGGGGAGGACACTATTATTATATACAGGGGAGGACACTATTACTATATACAGGGGAGGACACTATTATTATATACAGGGGAGGACACTATTATTATATACAGGGGAGGACACTATTATTGTATACAGGGGAGAACACTATTATTATACACAGGGGAGGACATTATTATTATATACAGGGGAGGACATTATTATTATATACAGGGGAGGACACTATTATTATATACAGTGGAGGACACTTATTATATACAGGGGAGGACACTATTATTATATACAGGGGAGGACACTATTATTACATAGAGGGGAGGACACTATTATTATATACAGGGGAGGACACTATTATTACATAGAGGGGAGGACACTATTATTACATACAGGGGAGGACACTATTATTATACACAGGGGAGGACACTTTTAATATATACAGGGAGGACACTTATTATATACAGGGGAGTACAGTATTATTATATAGAGGGGAGAACAGTATTATTATATACAGGGGAGGACACTATTATTATATACAGGGGAGGACACTACTAATATACACAGGGGAGGACACTATTATTATATACAGGGGAGGACAATATTATTATACACAGGGCAGAACACTATTATTATATACAGGGGAGGACACTATTATTATATACAGGGGAGGGCATTATTATTACAGACAGGGGAGGACACTATTATTATACAGGGGAGGACACTATTATTATATAGAGGGAGGACACTATAATTATATACAGGGGAGGACACTATTATTATATACAGGGAGGACACTATTATTATATACAGGGGAGGACACTATTATTATACAGGGGAGGACACTATTATTATATACAGGGGAGGACACTATTATTGTATACAGGGGAGAACACTATTATTATACACAGGGGAGGACACTATTATTATATACAGGGGAGGACACTATTATTATATACAGGGGAGGACACTATTACTATATACAGGGGAGGACACTATTATTATATACAGGGGAGGACACTATTATTATATACAGGGGAGGACACTATTATTGTATACAGGGGAGAACACTATTATTATACACAGGGGAGGACATTATTATATACAGGGGAGGACACTATTATTATATACAGTGGAGGACACTTATTATATACAGGGGAGGACACTATTATTATATACAGGGGAGGACACTATTATTACATAGAGGGGAGGACACTATTATTATATACAGGGGAGGACACTATTATTACATAGAGGGGAGGACACTATTATTACATACAGGGGAGGACACTATTATTATACACAGGGGAGGACACTTTTAATATATACAGGGAGGACACTTATTATATACAGGGGAGTACAGTATTATTATATAGAGGGGAGAACAGTATTATTATATACAGGGGAGGACACTATTATTATATACAGGGGAGGACACTACTAATATACACAGGGGAGGACACTATTATTATATACAGGGGAGGACAATATTATTATACACAGGGCAGGACACTATTATTATATACAGGGGAGGACACTATTATTATATACAGGGGAGGGCATTATTATTATAGACAGGGGAGGACACTATTATTATACAGGGGAGGACACTATTATTATATAGAGGGAGGACACTATAATTATATACAGGGGAGGACACTATTATTATATACAGGGAGGACACTATTATTATATACAGGGGAGTACACTATTATTATACAGGGGAGGACACTATTATTATATACAGGGGAGGACACTATTATTATACACAGGGGAGGACACTATTATTATATACAGGGGAGGACACTATTATTATATACAGGGGAGGACACTATTATTATACAGGGGAGGACACTATTATTATATACAGGGGAGGACACTATTATTATATACAGGGGAGGACACTATTATTATATACAGGGGAGGACACTATTATTATATACAGGGGAGGACACTATTATTATACACAGGGGAGGACAATATTATTATATACAGGGGAGGACACTATTATTATATACAGGGGAGGACACTATTATTATATACAGGGGAGGACACTATTATTACATACAGGGGAGTACACTATTATTACATACAGGGGAGGACAGTATTATTACACACAGGGGAGGACACTATTATTACATACAGGGGAGGACATTATTATTATACACAGGGGAGGACACTATTATTATATACAGGGGAGGACAGTATTATTATACACAGGGGAGGACACTATTATTATACACAGGGGAGGACGCTATTATTATACACAGGGGAGGATGCTATTATTATACACAGGGGAGGAAACTATTATTATACAGGGGAGGACACTATTATTATATACAGGGAGGACACTATAATTATATACAGGGGAGGACACTATTATTATATACAGGGGAGGACAGTATTATTATATACAGGGGAGGACACTATTATTATACAGGGGAGGACACTATTATTATATACAGGGAGGACACTATAATTATATACAGGGGAGGACACTATTATTATATACAGGGGAGGACACTATTATTATACACAGGGGAGGACACTATTATTATACCGCGCGCCGAAGCTTTTTTTTTTAAGCTTTTTTCACTGTTTTCAGAACATTAACAATAAGAACATGGAAGAGTCCAGGAGCCATTTGGTGAGCTGCATATCCTGCTACATGTTCACAGACTTGCCAGTGGAAAAGCCAAACTTCACATGCCAGAAATGCAAGCTTGTGTCCCTGTTGGAGGAAAAGTTGCGAAATCTAGAAGAGAGGTTAACTACCTTGAAAATCATTAAGGAAGGTGAAGAGTTCTTAGACAGAGCAGAATTATCTCTTCATGATTCAGAAAGAGAAGAAATTCGAACTGCACCTGACGAAACAGAGGAATGGAAGCCTGTGACCCACAGAAGCAGGAGGATCGAGAGGCAGTCAGCACCCATACTGCTCAGGAACCAGTACCAGGCTCTCACACAGGAGAACCATGAAGAAATACAGCAAAATAAGACTTTGCCAGCAATGAATAACCTTGTAAGCCCTCAGAATCCTCCTAGATGGAGAAAGAAGAATGATGTGAAGAAAAAACGGAGAGTGGTGGTCATGGGGGATTCCCTGTTAAGAGGAACAGAGGCCGCTATCTGCAGACCAGACATAACCTCAAGAGAAATGTGCTGTCTTCCAGGAGCAAAAATTAAAGATGTGTCTGACAGGATATCAAGACTCTTCAGACCTACAGATCACTACCCATTCCTGCTAATACATGTGGGGACAAATGACACCGCAAGAAAGGACCTGGAAACCATCTGCAGTGACTTTGAAGACTTAGGCAAGAAAGTGAAAGAATTGGGAGCGCAGGTGGTCTT
Source organism: Phyllobates terribilis (assembly GCF_046119375.1). Lineage (NCBI taxonomy): Eukaryota > Metazoa > Chordata > Amphibia > Anura > Dendrobatidae > Phyllobates > Phyllobates terribilis. Next base: position 12,168,275 of record NW_027362785.1, on the reverse strand, counting down.
CTCATCCATCCTCCCAGTGGATGGCCATGGAACAATGAGGTGGAATAAGATTCTACAGGTGAACAACTGGCTACGTCGATGGTGCCGTCAACAAGGATTTGGATTTCTGGCTCACGGAATGAATTACCTATACGATGGACTACTTGCTAGAGATGGGGTGCACCTTACGAAGACTGGAAAACATGTATTTGGAAGTCGCCTTGCTACACTCATCAGAAGAGCTTTATACCAGAACAATGTGGGAAGGGAAGCAAAAGGCCAGAAAAAGCCATACAGCTGACAAATACTATTGAGATCTCTGCTACTGGAAGTGGAAAGGAAGAACAAAGACAAAACAATTTAAATAATAAAAATATGGGAGGAAGAGAAACCAATCACAAACTAAAATGTTTTTATACAAATGCACAAAGCATGGGCAACAAACAAGGAGAATTGGAACTACTAACGCAGGAAAAGGAATATGATGTCATTGGAATCACTGAAACTTGGTGGGACGATACACATGATTGGAATAAAAGGCTAAAAGGATACAACTTATCTGCAAGAAACAGACTTGATAAACGAGGAGGAGGTGTTGCATTGTATGTTAGAAAAGCGTATATCTGCACAGAGATTGAAGCTTCAGAGACTGGGAGTTCTGTGGAAACTGCTTGGGTAAGAATACAAGGAGAGAACAACGGAAAGGACACCATTGTAAGCATTTACTACAGGCCACCTGGGCAAGCTGAAGATATGGATGAACTCTTTATGTATCAAATGACCAAGTTCTCCAAAAAATATGACGTAGTGGTCATGGGAGATTTCAACTATCCAGACATTTGTTGGGAATCTCTCTCAAGTAAAACTAACAGGTCAAGCAAATTCTTATCCTCTCTTGCTGACAACTTTATCTTCCAAAAGGTAGGGGAGAAAACAAGGGGATCTGCTACTTTGGATCTAATCCTTATAAACAGGGAGGAAATGGTTGAGGAGGTAAAGGTGGCTGGGACCCTAGGAGGCAGTGATCATGCTATTATAGAATTTTGGATAACTAGAGGAGGAAGACATGTGAAGACTCAAACTTCAAGGTTAGATTTTAGAAAGGCAGATTTTAAGAGACTCAGAAAGAGAATAGGAGGGATCCAATGGCTGGATGTCCTTAAGGACAAAAATGTCCACGAAGGATGGGAAATTTTTAAAAATGAGATTCTCAAAGCACAATCGTTAACAATCCCGAAAAGTAGGAAGAATGGGAAGCATTTAAGGAAACCAGGATGGATGAACACAGAACTTAAACACATGCTAAAAAGAAAGAAAGAAATGTTTATTAAATGGAAAGAGGGAGGCATATCTAAAGAAGATTATAATGCAGTCTGCAGATCCTGCAGGGCACGTATCAGGTTAGCTAAAGCTGACAATGAATTAAGGCTTGCAAGAGATGTCAAAAGCAATAAAAAAGGATTTTGGGGGTATGTCAAAAGTAAAAGAAAAGTCAAAGATGCTATAGGATTTTTACAGGATGAAAATGGAGAAATGGTAAGAGAGGATGTTGAGAAGGCCGAACTTTTTAATTCCTATTTTGCATCTGTTTTCTCTCAGAAAGAAAATGTAACATCAACTGATCTTCACTGTCCTTTTAAAGGAATAGAGGAATCAAAGTTATCTGTAAACAGAAAGATTGTGAGGGAATATTTAGCTAACATAAATGAGTTCAAGTCTCCAGGTCCAGATGAATTACACCCCAGAGTACTGAAGGAGATCGTAGAAGAAATTTTAGAACCACTCTCCATAATCTTTGAAAATTCTTGGAGAACAGGAGAAGTCCCAGAAGACTGGAGAAGAGCAAATGTTGTTCCTATCTTCAAAAAGGGGAAGAAGGTGGACCCAGGGAACTATAGGCCGGTGAGTCTGACTTCTATACCAGGAAAGATCTTTGAACAAATTATTAAACAACATGTATGTAAGTACATGGATAAGAATGAAGTGATTAACCAGAGTCAGCATGGGTTTGTAACTAACAAGTCATGTCAGACTAACTTAATTTCCTTCTATGACAGAATCACTGACTGGGTGGATCAGGGAAATGCTGTAGATATAGTATATCTTGACTTCAGCAAAGCATTTGACAAAGTATCTCACACCATCCTTATTGAAAAAATGACCAAGTATGCAATGGACCAGGCAACTGTTAGGTGGATTCATAATTGGCTTAGTGATCGGACTCAAAGGGTGGTTGTAAATGGCTTCACATCCAGCTGGATGAATGTCTCAAGTGGGGTACCACAGGGCTCCGTCCTGGGACCTGTATTGTTCAACATCTTTATCAATGATTTAGATGAAGGAATTGAGGGTAAACTGATTAAATTTGCTGATGACACAAAGCTAGGAGGGATAGCTAATACTAGAGAAGAGAGAGAGAGGATTCAAAAAGACCTAAATAAACTGGAGCAGTGGGCAGCAACCAACAGAATGGTTTTTAACAGGGAAAAATGCAAAGTACTACATCTGGGCAATAAAAATGAAAAAAGCATATACAGAATGGGAGGAATAGAGCTAAGCAACAGTACATGTGAAAAAGACTTAGGTATACTAATAGATCATAGACTAAACATGAGTCAACAGTGTGATGCAGCAGCAAAAAAGGCAAATACAATTCTGGGATGTATTAACAGAAGCATACAGTCTAGATCACGTGAAGTCATTATCGGTCTTTACTCCTCTTTGGTCAGACCTCATCTGGAATACTGTGTACAGTTTTGGGCACCACATTTTAAAAAAGACATAGACAAACTGGAGCAAGTTCAGAGAAGAGCGACCAGAATGGTGACTGGTCTGCAAACCATGTCCTATGAGGAACGGTTGCAGGATTTGGGAATGTTTAGCTTGCAAAAAAGAAGACTGAGAGGAGACTTAATAGCTGTCTACAAATATGTCAAGGGCTGTCACATTGTAGAAGGATCATCTTTATTCTCATTTGCAGAAGGAAAGACTAGAAGCAATGGGATGAAACTAAATGGGAGGAGACACAGATTAGATATTAGAAAAAACTTTTTGACAGTTAGGGTGATTAATGAGTGGAACAGGCTGCCACCAGAGGTGGTGAGTTCCCCTTCAATGGACTTCTTCAAACAGAGGCTGGACAGACATCTGTCTGAGATGATCTAGTGAATCCTGCTTTGAGCAGGGGGTTGGACCAGATGACCCAGGAGGTCCCTTCCAACTCTACCATTCTATGATTCTATGATTCTATGATATACAGGGGAGGACACTATTATTATACACAGGGGAGGACACTATTATTATATACAGGGAGGACACTATTATTATATACAGGGAGGACAGTATTATTAAATACAGGGGAGGACACTATTATTATATACAGGAGAGGACACTATTATTATACACAGGGGAGTACACTATTATTATACAGGGGAGGACACTATTATATACAGGGAGGACACTATTATACACAGGGGAGGGCACTATTATTATATACAGGGCAGGACACTATTATTATACACAGTGGAGGACACTATTATTATATACAAGGGAGGACACTATTATTATACACAGGGGAGGACACTATTATTATATACAGGGGAGGACACTATTATATACAGGGGAGGACACTATTATTATACACAGGGGAGGACACTATTATTATATACAGGGAGGACGCTATTATTATACACAGTGGAGGACAGTATTATTATATACAGGGGAGGACACTATTATTATACACAGGGGAGGACACTATTATTATATACAGTGGAGGACACTATTATTATATACAGGGGAGGACACTATTATTATATACAGGGGAGGACACTATTATTGTAAACAGGGGAGAACACTATTATTATACACAGGGGAGGACACTATTATTATATACAGGGGAGGACACTATTATTATATACAGGGGAGGACACTATTACTATATACAGGGGAGGACACTATTATTATATACAGGGGAGGACACTATTATTATATACAGGGGAGGACACTATTATTGTATACAGGGGAGAACACTATTATTATACAGAGGGGAGGACATTATTATTATATACAGGGGAGGACACTATTATTATATACAGGGGAGGACACTATTATTATATACAGTGGAGGACACTTATTATATACAGGGGAGGACACTATTATTATATACAGGGGAGGACACTATTATTACATAGAGGGGAGGACACTATTATTACATACAGGGGAGGACACTATTATTATACACAGGGGAGGACACTTTTAATATATACAGGGAGGACACTTATTATATACAGGGGAGTACAGTATTATTATATAGAGGGGAGGACAGTATTATTATATACAGGGGAGGACACTATTATTATATACAGGGGAGGACACTACTAATATACACAGGGGAGGACACTATTATTATATACAGGGGAGGACACTATTATTATATACAGGGGAGGACACTATTATTATATACAGGGGAGGACACTATTATTATATACAAGGGAGGACGCTATTATTATACACAGGGGAGGACACTATTATTATATACAGGGAGGACAGTATTATTATACACAGGGGAGAACACTATTATTATATACAGGGAGGACACTATTATTATATACAGGGGAGGACAGTTTTATTATATACAGGGGAGGACACTATTAATATACACGGGGGAGGACACTATTATTATATACAGGGGAGGACACTATTATTATATACAGGGGAGGACAGTATTATTATACACAGGGGAGGACACTATTATTATACACAGGGGAGGACACTATTATTATATACAGGGAGGACACTATTATTATATACAGGGAGGACACTATTATTATGCACAGTGGAGGACACTATTATTATATACAGAGGAGGACACTATTATTATACATAGGGGAGTACACTATTATTATACACAGGGAGGACACTATTATTATATACAGGGAGGACAATATTATTATACACAGGGGAGTACACTATTATTATATACAGGGGAGGACACTATTATTATATACAAGGGAGGACACTATTATTATACACAGGGGAGGACACTATTATTATACACAGGGGAGGACACTATTATTATATACAGGGGAGGACACTATTATTAAATACATAGGAGGACACTATTATTATATACAGGGGAGGACACTATTATTATATACAGGGGAGGACACTATTATTATATACAAGGGAGGACACTATTATTATACACAGGGGAGGACACTATTATTATATACAGGGAGGACACTATTATTATACACAGGGGAGAACACTATTATTATATACAGGGAGGACACTATTATTATATACAGGGGAGGACAGTTTTATTATATAGAGGGGAGGACAGTATTATTATATACAGGGGAGGACACTATTATTATATACAGGGGTGGACACTATTAATATACACGGGGGAGGACACTATTATTATATACAGGGGAGGACACTATTATTATATACAGGGGAGGACAGTATTATTATACACAGGGGAGGACACTATTATTATATACAGGGAGGACACTATTATTATATACAGGGAGGACACTCTTATTATACACAGTGGAGGACACAATTATTATATACAGTGGAGGACACTATTATTATACACAGGGGAGTACACTATTATTATACACAGGGGAGGACACTATTATTATATACAGGGAGGACAATATTATTATACACAGGGGAGTACACTATTATTATATACAGGGGAGGACACTATTATTATATACAAGGGAGGACACTATTATTATACACAGGGGAGGACACTATTATTATATACAGGGGAGGACACTATTATTATATACAGGGGAGGACACTATTATTACATAGAGGGGAGGACACTATTATTACATACAGGGGAGAATACTATTATTATACAGAGGGGAGGACATTATTATTATATACAGGGGAGGACACTATTATTATATACAGGGGAGGACACTATTATTATATACAGTGGAGGACACTTATTATATACAGGGGAGGACACTATTATTATATACAGGGGAGGACACTATTATTACATAGAGGGGAGAACACTATTATTACATACAGGGGAGGACACTATTATTATACACAGGGGAGGACACTTTTAATATATACAGGGAGGACACTTATTATATACAGGGGAGTACAGTATTATTATATAGAGGGGAGGACAGTATTATTATATACAGGGGAGGACACTATTATTATATACAGGGGAGGACACTACTAATATACCCAGGGGAGGACACTATTATTATATACAGGGGAGGACACTATTATTATATACAGGGGAGGACACTATTATTATATACAGGGGAGGACACTATTATTATATACAAGGGAGGACGCTATTATTATACACAGGGGAGGACACTATTATTATATACAGGGAGGACAGTATTATTATACACAGGGGAGAACACTATTATTATATACAGGGAGGACACTATTATTATATACAGGGGAGGACAGTTTTATTATATACAGGGGAGGACACTATTAATATACACGGGGGAGGACACTATTATTATATACAGGGGAGGACACTATTATTATATACAGGGGAGGACAGTATTATTATACACAGGGGAGGACACTATTATTATACACAGGGGAGGACACTATTATTATATACAGGGAGGACACTATTATTATATACAGGGAGGACACTATTATTATGCACAGTGGAGGACACTATTATTATATACAGAGGAGGACACTATTATTATACATAGGGGAGTACACTATTATTATACACAGGGAGGACACTATTATTATATACAGGGAGGACAATATTATTATACACAGGGGAGTACACTATTATTATATACAGGGGAGGACACTATTATTATATACAAGGGAGGACACTATTATTATACACAGGGGAGGACACTATTATTATACACAGGGGAGGACACTATTATTATATACAGGGGAGGACACTATTATTAAATACAGAGGAGGACACTATTATTATATACAGGGGAGGACACTATTATTATATACAGGGGAGGACACTATTATTATATACAAGGGAGGACACTATTATTATACACAGGGGAGGACACTATTATTATATACAGGGAGGACACTATTATTATACACAGGGGAGAACACTATTATTATATACAGGGAGGACACTATTATTATATACAGGGGAGGACAGTTTTATTATATAGAGGGGAGGACAGTATTATTATATACAGGGGAGGACACTATTATTATATACAGGGGTGGACACTATTAATATACACGGGGGAGGATACTATTATTATATACAGGGGAGGACACTATTATTATATACAGGGGAGGACAGTATTATTATACACAGGGGAGGACACTATTATTATATACAGGGAGGACACTATTATTATATACAGGGAGGACACTCTTATTATACACAGTGGAGGACACAATTATTATATACAGTGTGTAACGGGTCTGGGAGGCAGAACCTCTGAGCTACTATACAAGGGGGCGGCCCTTGTAAGGGAGCGGGTGGCAGTCTCTGGATGAACGGACAGGGAGATACGGCAAGTGATCAGGACAGTCTCTGGGTAAAGGGTAGGTACGACCTGTGATGGCAGAGCCTCCGGGTAGGCTAGCAGGCAGATGGTAGATGTGTGCTCCCAGGTGAGCAAGCGAGAGTCTCTGGAATAGCAGGTGGTCCCGGAACGTGACGGCGGAACCTCCGGGCTGGCAAGCAGGCAGGTAACGGAGAAGCGCTCCCAGGTGAGCGGACAAGAGTCTGAAGTAGCTGATGGTCACAGCACGTGACAACGGAGCCTCCGGGCAGGCAAGCAGGCAGGTAACGGAGAAGCGCTCCCAGGTGAGCGGGCAAGAGTCTGGAATAGCTGGTGGTCACAGCACGTGACGGCGGAGCCTCTAGGTAGGCAAGCAGGCAGGTAACGGAGAAGCGCTCCCAGGTGAGCGGGCAAGAGTCTGGAATAGCTGGTGGTCACAGCACGTGACAACGGAGCCTCCGGGCTGGCAAGCAGGCAGGTAACGGAGAAGCGCTCCCAGGTGAGCGGGCAAGCTGGTCCATAGACAGACTGACCGGAGTTGTAAGGCAGACCGTCGGACCTCAGGAAAGCAGGCAGGTAGCTGATGTGCGCTCCCAGGTGAGCGGGCAGGCTGGTCCTTTAGACAGACTGACAGGAGTAGTAAGGCAGACCGTCGGACCTCAGACTGGCAGACAGGTAACAAGTATTCAGGCAGGAATCAGGCAGGTAACTGGCAGGAAACTGGCAGGTAACTGGCAGCGGGACCTGAGGGCTGAAGCACAGGTGAGACACAGGTGCAAACAACATTGCTCGGGCACCTCCATTTTGGAGGAGGTGCCTTATATATGATGAAGTCCTCCGGCCATTGGCCGGGGACTCCTTAGGACGGCGCGCGCGGCCCCTTTAAGAGGAGGGGAGCGCGCGCGCGCGCGCCCTAAGCACAGGGGCCGGGAAGGAGCGCGCGCTGAGAGCAGAGCAGGAGGAGGACGCCGGGAAGGAGCGCGCGCTGACAGCAGAGCGGGGAGAGGACGCCGGGCACGGAGCAGAGCGGTGAGGGGAGCAGCGTCCCTGCCTAGCAGAGGGCAGGGACGCCAGCGCTACAGTACCCCCCCCTTTAGGCCCCCCCTTTTTTAGGCCAGACAGAAATTTAGCTAGGATGAGAGGGGCATGGATGTTCTCCCGGGGCTCCCACGTTCTCTCCTCAGGACCAAACCCCTTCCAATCTACCAGAAAAAAGGTCTTTCCTCTTACCCTTTTGGTGGCAAGAATGTTCTCTACCTCAAACTCGTCCTCAGCAGAAACCGGAGCAGGAGGCGTACCTGTAGACTTGGAAAAAGAGTTAAGTACCACAGGTTTGAGGAGAGATACATGGAAGGAGTTAGGGATCCGTAAGTTGGCCGGGAGTTTCAATTTATAGGCCACCGGGTTGATCTGACTGATGACCTCCAGTGGACCGATGAACCGAGGCCCTAACTTATAGGAAGGGATCTTGAGCCGGACATATTTGGACGAGAGCCAGACTTTATCCCCAGGACGGAATTGAGGAGGGTCCAGACGTTTTTTGTCAGCGTGTCTTTTCATACGCTCGGAAGACTGAAGGAGTGCGGATCGGGTACTCTCCCAAATGGAGGAAAATTTGCTAACGAGAGATTCCGCAGCCGGGTTGTCCACCGAGGTGGAGACAGGAAAAGGAATCCGAGGATGCTGACCAAAGACTACAAAAAACGGGGATTTGGAGGAGGATTCGCTCTCGTGATTATTGTAAGAGAACTCGGCCCATGGTAGGAGATCCACCCAGTCAGAATGGTGGGCATTAACGAAGTGCCGGAGGTAACTGGTCAGGTTCTGATTGATCCGCTCCACTTGACCATTGGACTGTGGGTGGTAAGCGGAAGAGAAGTCCAGGGTGACGTCTAGTAGTTTACAAGTGGCTCTCCAGAAGCGTGAGGTGAACTGTACCCCACGATCCGACACGATGTGGAGGGGCAGGCCATGAAGACGGAAGATGTGACGAATAAAATCTCTAGCTAGCTCGGGTGCAGACGGGAGGCCTGGCAGGGGAACGAAATGAGCCATCTTGGAGAAGCGGTCAGCGACCACCCAAATGACCGTACAACCGGCAGAGAGTGGGAGGTCAGTTATGAAGTCCATTGCAATATGCTGCCAGGGGGCAGCAGGTACTGGGAGCGGAAGGAGGCGACCGGCTGGCAGATGTCTCGGAACCTTGTTGCGGGCGCAGGACACACAGGCAGAAACAAAGTCTATTACATCCTTGTGCAGGGTAGGCCACCAGTAGTGCCGGGAAATAAGCTGGAGGGTCTTCTTCTGACCAGCGTGGCCAGCCAGTTTAGACGAGTGACCCCAGTGAAGGATCTTCTCCCGATCAGGTACTGATACGAACGTCTTTCCGGGAGGGAGACGATTTAGACTCACGGGAGCCACCTGCATTACTCTGGCGGGATCGATGATGTGTTTCGGATCTTCCTCGAGATCAGATACCAGAAAGGATCGAGACAAGGCGTCCGCCTTGACGTTTTTGTCAGCCGGGCGAAAATGAAGGACAAAATCAAAACGAGCAAAAAACAAGGACCACCGGGCTTGGCGCGGGTTAAGTCTCTGGGCATGCTGGAGGTAAGCCAAGTTCTTGTGGTCAGTGTAAATTATTACCGGGTGAAGAGCCCCCTCAAGCAGGTAACGCCACTCCTCCAATGCCAGTTTGATGGCCAATAACTCTCGATCTCCTATGGAATAATTGCGCTCTGAGGAGGAGAAGAGTTTAGAGAAGAAGCCACAAGTTACCATCCTCCCGGAAGAAGATTTTTGAGTAAGTACCGCTCCAGCTCCAGAGGAGGAGGCATCCACTTCCAGGAAGAACTGCTTGTTGCCGTCCGGGCGATGCAGCACCGGGGCGGAAGAGAAGGCCTGTTTTAAGGAAAGAAAGGCTTCTTCTGCTTCGGGCGGCCACTCTTTGGGATTAGTACCCTTACGGGTGAGCGCGGAAATTGGGGCAGTCCGGGAAGAGAAGTGTGGTATGAAGAGGCGGTAGTAGTTGGCGAAGCCCAGGAACCGCTGAATGGCCTTCAGCCCCTCCGGTCGAGGCCATTTCTCGATGGCAGACAGTTTCTCTGGATCCATTCGTAGGCCGGTCTGAGAAATAATGTAGCCCAAAAACGGAAGCGAGGTCTGCTCAAAGAGGCACTTCTCGTATTTAGCGAAGAGGTGATTCTGCCTGAGCCTGAGCAGGACCTGACGAACGTCCCTCCGGTGAGTCTGGAGATCCGGAGAGAAGACCAAGATGTCGTCCAGGTACACCACTACGCAGGAGTAGAGAAGGTCCCGGAAGATGTCATTGACCAACTCTTGAAAGACGGCAGGAGCGTTACAGAGACCAAAGGGCATTACCAGGTATTCATAGTGGCCGTCCCGGGTGTTGAATGCCGTCTTCCATTCATCCCCTTGACGGATACGAACCAGGTTGTACGCCCCACGGAGGTCTAGTTTGGTGAAGATTCTAGCCCCCCTCAGACGATCAAATAATTCTGGAATGAGCGGAAGGGGATACTTATTCTTCACCGTGATCTGGTTTAGGCCTCTATAGTCTATACAGGGACGGAGAGAGCCGTCCTTCTTTTTGACGAAAAAGAAGCCTGCTCCCGCCGGGGAGGTAGATTTCCGGATGAATCCCCTGGCCAGATTCTCCTCAATATATTCGGACATCGACCGGGTCTCAGCAGCGGATAAAGGATAAATACGCCCACGGGGAGGAGTAGTACCGGGTAACAGGTCGATGGGACAGTCGTATGGTCTATGAGGGGGTAATGTCTCTGCCTCCTTTTTATTAAAGACATCAGCATAAGACCAATAAGGAATTGGAAGTCCAGGTAGATTAGCTGGGGTAGGAGAGGGACGGACGGGATGGACGGGAACCAGGCAGGTCTTATGACAGTCTTGTCCCCAGCGAAGGACTTCTCCGGTTTGCCAGTCAAGCACGGGTGCATGTTTCTGGAGCCAAGGCAGACCTAGCAAGAGGGCGTGAGAGAGTCCAGGCAGAACATGAAAGGAGATACTCTCAGAATGCAGCATTCCCACCTGCAGAGTAATGGATTCGGTGATGAGTTGGATGGGGCGTGGTAAGAGACCCCCATCCACGGCAGCCACAGACAAGGGTACAGCCAGAGGTTTGGTGGGGATGCGGTATTTCTCTACCAGGGACTGTGAAATAAGATTCCCGGCTGCTCCAGAGTCCAGTTGGGCTAGTTCGAAATAACGGTTCTCCCCGTAGACGATTGAAACTGACAACAGCAGGGATGGAGAGGATTTATTCTTGTCTAGGTGGACCTCTCTGAGCGAACCTAGACACAGGCGTTTCCCGACCTCTCCGGGCAGGCACGGATCCGGTGCTCCTTACTGCCACAGTAGAAGCAGGTCCCCTCGGCACGGCGTAAGTCCTGATGGGTCTTGACCATCTTGGTCTGGTCGACCTGCATAGGCTCAGGAGGGTGTACCTGGTTAGAGACAGAGGGAGTGACGGGTTTCTGAAAAGTAGGGGCTAGACGTGGTAACCTCCTCTCACGGGTGACCTCTCTGGCACGCTCCTGGAACCGTAGGTCAATCCGGGTGGCAAGAGTTATTAAGTCATTGAGAGTGGTAGGAATGTCCCGACCGGCAAGTTCATCTTTAATACGGCCGGACAGACCCTCCCAGAAGACGGAAACCAGAGCGTCGTTATCCCAGGCCAGCTCCGAGGCAAGGGTACGGAACCGTATGGCATATTGGCCCACGGTGAGACTCCCCTGACGGAGGCGTAGCAACGATGATGCAGATGAGGTCTTCCGTCCGGGTTCGTCGAAGACTTTCCGGAAAGCCGTGAGAAAAGCAGGCAAGTTGGACACCAGGGGGTCTCCTCTCTCCCATAGAGGATTTAGCCAGGCCAGGGCCTCCCCGGTGAGATGGGACATGATGAAGGCAATTTTGGCCCGGTCGGAGTTAAACTGGTAGGACAAAAGTTCGAAATGCAGGGTGCACTGATTTAAGAAGCCTCGAGCCTGGACGGAGTCGCCTCCGAAGCGAGGAGGTGCAGAAAGCCGGGGTCCGGGGTAGGATACCATGGTATTAGTGGGCAGCGGAGCTGCCGGATTGCAAGATATGGCACTGGCGGAGGTTGTTGGTGGATCAGACAGAGTGTTCAGGCGAGTATTAACATTCCGCAGGTGACCCAGGATGGACTCCTGTTGGGACCTCTGACGGGACAGTTCAAGACAGAGGTCCGAGAGCGAGGGAGCTTGGGTGCCACCGGGTTCCATGGCCCGAGCAAACTGTAACGGGTCTGGGAGGCAGAACCTCTGAGCTACTATACAAGGGGGCGGCCCTTGTAAGGGAGCGGGTGGCAGTCTCTGGATGAACGGACAGGGAGATACGGCAAGTGATCAGGGCAGTCTCTGGGTAAAGGGTAGGTACGACCTGTGATGGCAGAGCCTCCGGGTAGGCTAGCAGGCAGATGGTAGATGTGTGCTCCCAGGTGAGCAAGCGAGAGTCTCTGGAATAGCAGGTGGTCCCGGAACGTGACGGCGGAACCTCCGGGCTGGCAAGCAGGCAGGTAACGGAGAAGCGCTCCCAGGTGAGCGGACAAGAGTCTGAAGTAGCTGATGGTCACAGCACGTGACAACGGAGCCTCCGGGCAGGCAAGCAGGCAGGTAACGGAGAAGCGCTCCCAGGTGAGCGGGCAAGAGTCTGGAATAGCTGGTGGTCACAGCACGTGACGGCGGAGCCTCTAGGTAGGCAAGCAGGCAGGTAACGGAGAAGCGCTCCCAGGTGAGCGGGCAAGAGTCTGGAATAGCTGGTGGTCACAGCACGGAGCCTCCGGGCTGGCAAGCAGGCAGGTAACGGAGAAGCGCTCCCAGGTGAGCGGGCAAGCTGGTCCATAGACAGACTGACCGGAGTTGTAAGGCAGGTAACGGAGAAGCGCTCCCAGGTGAGCGGGCAAGCTGGTCCATAGACAGACTGACCGGAGTTGTAAGGCAGACCGTCGGACCTCAGGAAAGCAGGCAGGTAGCTGATGTGCGCTCCCAGGTGAGCGGGCAGGCTGGTCCTTTAGACAGACTGACAGGAGTAGTAAGGCAGACCGTCGGACCTCAGACTGGCAGACAGGTAACAAGTATTCAGGCAGGAATCAGGCAGGTAACTGGCAGGAAACTGGCAGGTAACTGGCAGCGGGACCTGAGGGCTGAAGCACAGGTGAGACACAGGTGCAAACAACATTGCTCGGGCACCTCCATTTTGGAGGAGGTGCCTTATATATGATGAAGTCCTCCGGCCATTGGCCGGGGACTCCTTAGGACGGCGCGCGCGGCCCCTTTAAGAGGAGGGGAGCGCGCGCGCGCGCGCCCTAAGCACAGGGGCCGGAAAGGAGCGCGCGCTGAGAGCAGAGCAGGAGGAGGACGCCGGGAAGGAGCGCGCGCTGACAGCAGAGCGGGAGAGGGACGCCGGGCACGGGGCAGAGCGGTGAGGGGAGCAGCGTCCCTGCCTAGCAGAGGGCAGGGACGCCAGCGCTACACAGTGGAGGACACTATTATTATACACAGGGGAGTACACTATTATTATACACAGGGGAGGACACTATTATTATATACAGGGAGGACAATATTATTATACACAGGGGAGTACACTATTATTATATACAGGGGAGGACACTATTATTATATATAAGGGAGGACACTATTATTATACACAGGGGAGGACACTATTATTATATACAGGGGAGGACACTATTATTATATACAGGGGAGGACACTTATTATACACAGGGGAGGACACTATTATTATATACAGGGAGGACGCTATTATTATACACAGTGGAGGACAGTATTATTATATACAGGGGAGGACACTATTATTATACACAGGGGAGGACACTATTATTATATACAGGGAGGACGCTATTATTATACACAGTGGAGGACAGTATTATTATATACAGGGGAGGACACTATTATTATACACAGGGGAGGACACTATTATTATATACAGTGGAGGACACTATTATTATATACAGGGGAGGACAGTTTTATTATATACAGGGGAGGACACTATTATTGTATACAGGGGAGAACACTATTATTATACACAGGGGAGGACACTATTATTACATACAGGGGAGGACACTATTATTATATACAGGGGAGGACACTATTACTATATACAGGGGAGGACACTATTATTATATACAGGGGAGGACACTATTATTATATACAGGGGAGGACACTATTATTATATACAGGGGAGGACACTATTATTGTATACAGGGGAGAACACTATTATTATACACAGGGGAGGACATTATTATTATATACAGGGGAGGACACTATTATTATATACAGGGGAGGACACTACTAATATACACAGGGGAGGACACTATTATTATATACAGAGGAGGACACTATTATTACATACAGGGGAGGACAGTATTATTACACACAGGGGAGGACACTATTATTACATACAGGGGAGGACATTATTATTATACACAGGGGAGGACACTATTATTATATACAGGGGAGGACAGTATTATTATACACAGGGGAGGACACTATTATTTTACACAGGGGAGGACGCTATTATTATACACAGGGGAGGACGCTATTATTATACACAGGGGAGGACACTATTATTATACAGGGGAGGACACTATTATTATATACAGGGAGGACACTATAATTATATACAGGGGAGGACACTATTATTATATACAGGGGAGGACAGTATTATTATATACAGGGGAGGACACTATTATTATACAGGGGAGGACACTATTATTATATACAGGGAGGACACTATAATTATATACAGGGGAGGACACTATTATTATATACATGGGAGGACACTATTATTATAAACAGGGGAGGACACTATTATTATATACAGGGGAGGACACTATTATTATATACAGGGAGGACACTATTATTATATAAATGGTAGGACACTATTATTATATACAGGGGAGTACAGTATTATTATATACAGGGGAGGACACTATTATTATACAGGGGAGGACACTATTATTATATACAGGGGAGGACACTATTATTATATACAGGGAGGACACTATTATTATATACAGGGGAGGACACTATTATTATATACAGGGGAGGACACTATTATTATACAGGGGAGGACACTATTATTATATACAGGGAGGACACTATAATTATATACAGGGGAGGACACTATTATTATATACAGGGAGGACACTATTATTATACAGGGGAGGACACTATTATTATACAGGGGAGGACACTATTATTATATACAAGGGAGGACACGATTATTATACACAGGGGAGGACACTATTATTATACACAGGGGAGGACAATATTCTTATATACAGGGGAGGACACTATTAATACATACAGGGGAGGACACTATTATTATATACAGGGGAGGACACTATTATTATACACAGGGGAGGACAATATTATTATATACAGGGGAGGACAGTATTATTATATACAGGGGAGGACACTATTATTATACAGGGGAGGACACTATTATTATATACAGGGAGGACACTATAATTATATACAGGGGAGGACACTATTATTATATACAGGGAGGACACTATTATTATACAGGGGAGGACACTATTATTATACAGGGGAGGACACTATTATTATATACAGGGGAGGACACGATTATTATACACAGGGGAGGACACTATTATTATACACAGAGGAGGACAATATTCTTATATACAGGGGAGGACACTATTAATATATACAGGGGAGGACAGTATTATTATATACAGGGGAGGACACTATTATTATACAGGGGAGGACACTATTATATACAGGGGAGGACACGATTATTATACACAGGGGAGGAAAATATTCTTATATACAGGGGAGGACACTACTAATATATACAGGGGAGGACAGTATTATTATATACAGGGGAGGACACTATTATTATACAGGGGAGGACACTATTATTATATACAGGGGAGGACACTATTATTATATACAGGGGAGGACACTATTATTATACACAGGGGAGGACACTATTATTATATACAGGGGAGGACACTATTATTATATACAGGGGAGGACACTATTATTATACACAGGGGAGGACAATATTATTATACACAGGGCAGGACAATATTATGATATACAGGGGAGGACACTATTATTATATACAGGGGAGGGCATTATTATTATAGACAGGGGAGGACACTATTATTATACAGGGGAGGACACTATTATTATATAGAGGGAGGACACTATAATTATATACAGGGGAGGACACTATTATTATATACAGGGAGGACACTATTATTATATACAGGGGAGGACACTATTATTATACAGGGGAGGACACTATTATTATATACAGGGGAGGACACTATTATTATATACAGGGGAGGACACTATTATTATACACAGGGGAGGACACTATTATTATATACAGGGGAGGACACTATTATTATATACAGGGGAGGACACTATTATTATATACAGGGGAGGACACTATTATTATACAGGGGAGGACACTATTATTATATACAGGGGAGGACACTATTATTATATACAGGGGAGGACACTAATATTATACAGGGGAGGACACTATTATTATATACAGGGGAGGACACTATTATTATATACAGGGGAGGACACTATTATTATACACAGGGGAGGAAAATATTATTTTATACAGGGGAGGACACTATTATTATATACAGGGGAGGACACTATTATTATATACAGGGGAAGACACTATTATTATACAGGGGAGGACACTATTATTATATACAGGGAGGACACTATAATTATATACAAGGGAGGACACTATTATTATATACAGGGAGGACACTATTATTATACAGGGGAGGACACTATTATTATATACAGGGAGGACACTATTATTATATACAGGGGAGGACACTATTATTATATACAGGGGAGGACACTATTATTATACACAGGGGAGGACAATATTCTTATATACAGGGGAGGACACTATTATTATATACAGGGGAGGAGAGTATTATTATATACAGGGGAGGACACTATTATTATACAGGGGAGGACACTATTATTATATACAGGGGAGGACACTATTATTATATACAGGGGAGGACACTATTATTATACACAGGGGAGGACACTATTATTATATACAGGGGAGGACACTATTATTATATACAGGGGAGGACACTATTATTATACATAGGGGAGGACAATATTATTATATACAGGGCAGGACACTATTATTATACGGGGAGGACACTATTATTATATACAGGGGAGGACATTATTATTATACACAGGGGAGGACACTATTATTATATACAGGGGAGGACACTATTATTATATACAGGGAGGACGCTATTATTATACAGGGGAGGACATTATTATTATATACAGGGGAGGACACTATTATTATATACAGGGAGGACACTATTATTATACACAGGGGAGGACACTATTACCATATACAGGGGAGGACACTATTATTATATACAGGGGAGGACACTATTATTATACAGGGGAGGACACTATTATTATATACAGGGCAGGACACTATTATTATACGGGGAGGACACTATTATTATATACAGGGGAGGACACTATTATTATATACAGGGGAGGACATTATTATTATACACAGGGGAGGACACTATTATTATATACAGGGGAGGACACTATTATTATATACAGGGAGGACGCTATTATTATACAGGGGAGGAAACTATTATTATATACAGGGGTGGACACTATAAGTATACACAGGGAGGACACTATTATTATACACAGGGGAGGACACTATTATTATATACAGGGGAGGACACTATTATTATATACAGGGGAGGACACTATTATTATATACAGGGGAGGACACTATTATTATACACAGGGGAGGACACTATTATTTTATACAGGGGAGGACACTATTATTATATACAGGGGAGGACAGTATTATTATATACAGGGGAGGACGCTATTATTATATACAGGGGAGGATACTATTATTATATACAGGGGAGGACACTATTATTATATACACAGGGAGGACACTATTATTATACACAGGGAGGACACTATTATTATACACAGGGGAGGACACTTATTATACACAGGGGAGGACACTTATTATACACAGGGAGGACACTATTATTATACACAGGGGAGGACACTTATTATATACAGGGGAGGACACTATTATTATATACAGGGGAGGACACTATTATTATATACAGGGAGGACGCTATTATTATACAGGGGAGGACACTATTATTATATACAGGGGAGGACACTATTATTATATACAGGGAGGACTCTATTATTATACACAGGGGAGGACACTATTATTATATACAGGGGAGGACAATATTATTATACACAGGGAGGACACTATTATTATACACAGGGGAGGACACTTATTATACACAGGGGAGGACACTATTATTATATACAGGGGAGTACAGTATTATTATATACAGAGGAGGACACTATTATTATACAGGGGAGGACACTATTATTATATACAGGGAGGACACTATTATTATATAAATGGTACGACACTATTATTATATACAGGGGAGTACAGTATTATTATATACAGGGGAGGACACTATTATTATACAGGGGAGGACACTATTATTATATACAGGGGAGTACAGTATTATTATATAGAGGGGAGGACAGTATTATTATATACAGGGGAGGACACTATTATTATATACAGGGGAGGACACTACTACTATACACAGGGGAGGACACTATTATTATATACAGAGGAGGACACTATTATTATATACAGGGGAGGACACTATTATTATATACAGGGGAGGACACTATTATTATATACAAGGGAGGACACTATTATTATACACAGGGGAGGACACTATTATTATATACAGGGAGGACACTATTATTATACACAGGAGAGAACACTATTATTATATACAGGGAGGACACTATTATTATATACAGGGGAGGACAGTTTTATTATATAGAGGGGAGGACAGTATTATTATACACAGGGGAGGACACTATTATTATATACAGGGGAGGACACTATTAATATACACGGGGGAGGACACTATTATTATATACAGGGGAGGACACTATTATTATATACAGGGGAGGACACTATTATTATACACAGGGGAGGACAGTATTATTATACACAGGGGAGGACACTATTATTATACACAGGGGAGGACACTATTATTATATACAGTGGAGGACACTATTATTATATACAGGGGAGGACACTATTATTATATACAGGGGAGGACACTATTATTATATACAGGGGAGGACACTATTATTATATACAGGGGAGAACACTATTATTATACACAGGGGAGGACAATATTCTTATATACAGGGGAGGACACTATTATTATATACAGGGGAGGAGAGTATTATTATATACAGGGGAGGACACTATTATTATACAGGGGAGGACACTATTATTATATACAGGGGAGGACACTATTATTATATACAGGGGAGGACACTATTATTATACACAGGGGAGGACACTATTATTATATACAGGGGAGGACACTATTATTATATACAGGGGAGGACACTATTATTATACATAGGGGAGGACAATATTATTATATACAGGGAAGGACACTATTATTATACGGGGAGGACACTATTATTATATAAAGGGGAGGACATTATTATTATACACAGGGGAGGACACTATTATTATATACAGGGGAGGACACTATTATTATATACAGGGGAGGACACTATTATTACATACAGGGGAGGACACTATTATTACATACAGGGGAGGACAGTATTATTACACACAGGGGAGGACACTATTATTACATACAGGGGAGGACATTATTATTATACACAGGGGAGGACACTATTATTATATACAGGGGAGGACAGTATTATTATACACAGGGGAGGACACTATTATTATACACAGGGGAGGACGCTATTATTATACACAGGGGAGGACGTTATTATTATACACAGGGGAGGACAATATTATTATACAGGGGAGGACAGTATTATTATATACAGGGAGGACACTATAATTATATACAGGGGAGGACACTATTATTATATACAGGGGAGGACAGTATTATTATATACAGGGGAGGACACTATTATTATACAGGGGAGGACACTATTATTATATACAGGGAGGACACTATAATTATATACAGGGGAGGACACTATTATTATATACAGGGGAGGACACTATTATTATACACAGGGGAGGACACTATTATTATATACAGGGGAGGACACTATTATTATATACAGGGGAGGACACTATTATTAAATACAGGGAGGACACTATTATTATATAAATGGTAGGACACTATTATTATATACAGGGGAGTACAGTATTATTATATACAGGGGAGGACACTATTATTATATACAGGGAGGACACTATTATTATATACAGGGGAGGACACTATTATTATATAAAGGGGAGGACACTATTATTATATACAGGGGAGGACACTATTATTATACACAGGGGAGGACAATATTATTATATACAGGGGAGGACAGTATTATTATATACAGGGGAGGACACTATTATTATACAGGGGAGGACACTATTATTATATACAGGGAGGACACTATAATTATATACAGGGGAGGACACTATTATTATATACAGGGAGGACTTTATTATACAGGGGAGGACACTATTATTATACAAGGGAGGACACTATTATTATATACAGGGGAGGACACTATTATTATACACAGGGGAGGACAATATTATTATATACAGGGGAGGACAGTATTATTATATACAGGGGAGGACACTATTATTATACAGGGGAGGACACTATTATTATATACAGGGAGGACACTATAATTATGTACAGGGGAGGACACTATTATTATATACAGGGAGGACACTATTATTATACAGGGGAGGACACTATTATTATACAGGGGAGGACACTATTATTATATATAGGGGAGGACACTTTTATTATACACAGGGGAGGACACTATTATTATACACAGGGGAGGACAATATTCTTATATACAGGGGAGGACACTATTATTATATACAGGGGAGGACAGTATTATTATATACAGGGGAGGACACTATTATTATATACAGGGGAGGACACTATTATTATATACAGGGGAGGACACTATTATTATACACAGGGGAGGACACTATTATTATATACAGGGGAGGACACTATTATTATATACAGGGGAGGACACTATTATTATACACAGGGGAGGACAACATTATTATACACAGGGCAGGACACTATTATTATACGGGGAGGACAATATTATTATATACAGGGGAGGACACTATTATTATATACAGGGGAGGACACTATTATTATATACAGGGGAGGGCATTATTATTATAGACAGGGGAGGACACTATTATTATACAGGGGAGGACACTATTATTATATAGAGGGAGGAAACTATAATTATATACAGGGGAGGACACTATTATTATATACAGGGAGGACACTATTATTATATACAGGGGAGGACACTATTATTATACAGGGGAGGACACTATTATTATATACAGGGGAGGACACTATTATTATACACAGGGGAGGACACTATTATTATACAGGGGAGGACACTATTATTTTATACAGGGGAGGACACTATTATTACATACAGGGGAGGACACTATTATTATATACAGGGGAGGACACTATTATTATATACAGGGGAGGACACTATTATTATATACAGGGGAGGACACTATTATTATACACAGGGGAGGACAATATTATTATATACAGGGGAGGACACTATTATTATATACAGGGGAGGACACTATTATTATATACAGGGGAGGACACTATTATTATACAGGGGAGGACACTATTATTATATACAGGGAGGACACTATAATTATATACAGGGGAGGACACTATTATTATATACAGGGAGGACACTATTATTATACAGGGGAGGACACTATTATTATATACAGGGGAGGACACTATTATTATACAGGGGAGGACACTATTATTATATACAGGGGATGACACTATTATTATATACAGGGGAGGACACTATTATTATACACAGGGGAGGACAATATTCTTATATACAGGGGAGGACACTATTATTATATACAGGGGAGGACAGTATTATTATATACAGGGGAGGACACTATTATTATACAGGGGAGGACACTATTATTATATACAGGGGAGGACACTATTATTATACACAGGGGAGGACACTATTATTATATACAGGGGAGGACACTATTATTATATACAGGGGAGGACACTATTATTATACACAGGGGAGGACAATATTATTATATACAGGGCAGGACACTATTATTATACGGGGAGGACACTATTATTATATACAGGGGAGGACATTATTATTATACACAGGGGAGGACACTATTATATACAGGGGAGGACACTATTATTATATACAGGGAGGACGCTATTATTATACAGGGGAGGACATTATTATTATATACAGGGGAGGACACTATTATTATATACAGGGAGGACACTATTATTATACACAGGGGAGGACACTATTACTATATACAGGGGAGGACACTATTATTATATACAGGGGAGGACACTATTATTATACAGGGGAGGACACTATTATTATATACAGGGCAGGACACTATTATTATACGGGGAGGACACTATTATTATATACAGGGGAGGACACTATTATTATATACAGGGGAGGACATTATTATTATACACAGGGGAGGACACTATTATTATATACAGGGGAGGACACTATTATTATATACAGGGAGGACGCTATTATTATACAGGGGAGGAAACTATTATTATACACAGGGGAGGACACTATTATTATATACAGGGGAGGACACTATTATTATATACAGGGGAGGACAGTATTATTATATACAGGGGAGGACGCTATTATTATATACAGGGGAGGATGCTATTATTATATACAGGGGAGGACACTATTATTATATACAGGGGAGGACACTATTATTATATACAGGGGAGGACACTTATTATACACAGGGAGGACACTATTATTATACACAGGGGAGGACACTTATTATACACAGGGGAGGACACTATTATTATACACAGGGAGGACACTATTATTATACACAGGGGAGGACACTTATTATATACAGGGGAGGACACTATTATTATATACAGGGGAGGACACTATTATTATATACAGGGAGGACGCTATTATTATACAGGAGAGGACACTATTATTATATACAGGGGAGGACACTATTATTATATACAGGGGAGGACAATATTATTATACACAGGGAGGACACTACTATTATACACAGGGGAGGACACTTATTATACACAGGGGAGGACACTATTATTATATACAGGGGAGTACAGTATTATTATATACAGGGGAGGACACTATTATTATACAGGGGAGGACACTATTATTATATACAGGGAGGACACTATTATTATATAAATGGTAGGACACTATTATTATATACAGGGGAGTACAGTATTATTATATACAGGGGAGGACACTATTATTATACAGGGGAGGACACTATTATTATATACAGGGGAGTACAGTATTATTATATAGAGGGGAGGACAGTATTATTATATACAGGGGAGGACACTATTATTATATACAGGAGAGGACACTACTAATATACACAGGGGAGGAAACTATTATTATATACAGGGGTGGACACTATAAGTATACACAGGGAGGACACTATTATTATCCACAGGGGAGGACACTATTATTATATACAGGGGAGGACACTATTATTATATACAGAGGAGGACACTATTATTAAATACAGGGGAGAACACTATTATTATATACAGGGGAGGACACTATTATTATATACAGGGGAGGACACTATTATTATACACAGGGGAGGACACTATTATTATATACAGGGAGGACACTATTATTATACACAGGGGAGAACACTATTATTATATACAGGGAGGACACTATTATTATATACAGGGGAGGACAGTTTTATTATATAGAGGGGAGGACAGTTTTATTATATAGAGGGGAGGACAGTATTATTATATACAGGGGAGGACACTATTATTATATATAGGGGAGGACACTATTATTATATACAGGGGAGGACACTATTATTATATACAGGGAGGACGCTATTATTATACAGGGGAGGAAACTATTATTATACACAGGGGAGGACACTATTATTATATACAGGGGAGGACACTATTATTATATACAGGGGAGGACAGTATTATTATATACAGGGGAGGACGCTATTATTATATACAGGGGAGGATGCTATTATTATATACAGGGGAGGACACTATTATTATATACAGGGGAGGACACTATTATTATATACAGGGGAGGACACTTATTATACACAGGGAGGACACTATTATTATACACAGGGGAGGACACTTATTATACACAGGGGAGGACACTATTATTATACACAGGGAGGACACTATTATTATACACAGGGGAGGACACTTATTATATACAGGGGAGGACACTATTATTATATACAGGGGAGGACACTATTATTATATACAGGGAGGACGCTATTATGATACAGGAGAGGACACTATTATTATATACAGGGGAGGACACTATTATTATATACAGGGGAGGACAATATTATTATACACAGGGAGGACACTATTATTATACACAGGGGAGGACACTTATTATACACAGGGGAGGACACTATTATTATATACAGGGGAGTACAGTATTATTATATACAGGGGAGGACACTATTATTATACAGGGGAGGACACTATTATTATATACAGGGAGGACACTATTATTATATAAATGGTAGGACACTATTATTATATACAGGGGAGTACAGTATTATTATATACAGGGGAGGACACTATTATTATACAGGGGAGGACACTATTATTATATACAGGGGAGTACAGTATAATTATATAGAGGGGAGGACAGTATTATTATATACAGGGGAGGACACTATTATTATATACAGGGGAGGACACTATTATTATATACAGGGGAGGACACTACTAATATACACAGGGGAGGAAACTATTATTATATACAGGGGTGGACACTATAAGTATACACAGGGAGGACACTATTATTATCCACAGGGGAGGACACTATTATTATATACAGGGGAGGACACTATTATTATATACAGAGGAGGACACTATTATTAAATACAGGGGAGAACACTATTATTATATACAGGGGAGGACACTATTATTATATACAGGGGAGGACACTATTATTATACACAGGGGAGGACACTATTATTATATACAGGGAGGACACTATTATTATACACAGGGGAGAACACTATTATTATATACAGGGAGGACACTATTATTATATACAGGGGAGGACAGTTTTATTATATAGAGGGGAGGACAGTTTTATTATATAGAGGGGAGGACAGTATTATTATATACAGGGGAGGACACTATTATTATATATAGGGGAGGACACTATTATTATATACAGGGGAGGACACTATTATTATATACAGGGGAGGACAGTATTATTATACACAGGGGAGGACACTATTATTATACACAGGGGAGGACACTATTATTATATACAGGGAGGACGCTATTATTATACAGGAGAGGACACTATTATTATATACAGGGGAGGACACTATTATTATATACAGGGGAGGACAATATTATTATACACAGGGAGGACACTATTATTATACACAGGGGAGGACACTTATTATACACAGGGGAGGACACTATTATTATATACAGGGGAGTACAGTATTATTATATACAGGGGAGGACACTATTATTATACAGGGGAGGACACTATTATTATATACAGGGAGGACACTATTATTATATAAATGGTAGGACACTATTATTATATACAGGGGAGTACAGTATTATTATATACAGGGGAGGACACTATTATTATACAGGGGAGGACACTATTATTATATACAGGGGAGTACAGTATAATTATATAGAGGGGAGGACAGTATTATTATATACAGGGGAGGACACTATTATTATATACAGGGGAGGACACTATTATTATATACAGGGGAGGACACTACTAATATACACAGGGGAGGAAACTATTATTATATACAGGGGTGGACACTATAAGTATACACAGGGAGGACACTATTATTATCCACAGGGGAGGACACTATTATTATATACAGGGGAGGACACTATTATTATATACAGAGGAGGACACTATTATTAAATACAGGGGAGAACACTATTATTATATACAGGGGAGGACACTATTATTATATACAGGGGAGGACACTATTATTATACACAGGGGAGGACACTATTATTATATACAGGGAGGACACTATTATTATACACAGGGGAGAACACTATTATTATATACAGGGAGGACACTATTATTATATACAGGGGAGGACAGTTTTATTATATAGAGGGGAGGACAGTTTTATTATATAGAGGGGAGGACAGTATTATTATATACAGGGGAGGACACTATTATTATATATAGGGGAGGACACTATTATTATATACAGGGGAGGACACTATTATTATATACAGGGGAGGACAGTATTATTATACACAGGGGAGGACACTATTATTATACACAGGGGAGGACACTATTATTATATACAGGGAGGACACTATTATTATATACAGGGAGGACACTATTATTATACACAGTGGAGGACACTATTATTATATACCGTGGAGGACACTATTATTATACACAGGGGAGTACACTATTATTATACACAGGGGAGGAAACTATTATTATATGCAGGGAGGACAATATTATTATACACAGGGGAGTACACTATTATTATATACAGGGGAGGACACTATTATTATATACAAGGGAGGACACTATTATACACAGGGGAGGACACTATTATTATGTACAGGGGAGGACACTATTATTATATACAGGGGAGGACACTATTATTATATACAGGGGAGGACACTATTATTATACACAGGGGAGGACACTATTATTATATACAGGGAGGACGCTATTATTATACACAGTGGAGGACAGTATTATTATATACAGGGGAGGACACTATTATTATACACAGGGGAGGACACTATTATTATATACAGTGGAGGACACTATTATTATATACAGGGGAGGACACTATTATTATATACAGGGGAGGACACTATTATTATATACAGGGGAGGACAGTATTATTATATACAGGAGAGGACACTATTATTATATACAGGGGAGGACACTATTATTATACACAGGGGAGGACACTATTATTATATACAGGGGAGGACACTATTATTATATACAGGGGAGGACACTATTATTACATACAAGGGAGGACACTATTATTACATACAGGGGAGGACAGTATTATTACACACAGGGGAGGACACTATTATTACATACAGGGGAGGACATTATTATTATACACAGGGGAGGACACTATTATTATATACAGGGGAGGACAGTATTATTATACACAGGGGAGGACACTATTATTTTACAAAGGGGAGGACGCTATTATTATACACAGGGGAGGACGCTATTATTATACACAGGGGAGGACACTATTATTATACAGGGGAGGACACTATTATTATATACAGGGAGGACACTATAATTATATACAGGGGAGGACACTATTATTATATATAGGGGAGGACAGTATTATTATATACAGGGGAGGACACTATTATTATACAGGGGAGGACACTATTATTATATACAGGGAGGACACTATAATTATATACAGGGGAGGACACTATTATTATATACAGGGGAGTACAGTATTATTATATACAGGGGAGGACACTATTATTATACAGGGGAGGACACTATTATTATATACAGGGAGGACACTATTATTATATAAATGGTAGGACACTATTATTATATACAGGGGAGTACAGTATTATTATATACAGGGGAGGACACTATTATTATACAGGGGAGGACACTATTATTATATACAGGGGAGTACAGTATAATTATATAGAGGGGAGGACAGTATTATTATATACAGGGGAGGACACTATTATTATATACAGGGGAGGACACTATTATTATATACAGGGGAGGACACTACTAATATACACAGGGGAGGAAACTATTATTATATACAGGGGTGGACACTATAAGTATACACAGGGAGGACACTATTATTATCCCCAGGGGAGGACACTATTATTATATACAGGGGAGGACACTATTATTATATACAGAGGAGGACACTATTATTAAATACAGGGGAGAACACTATTATTATATACAGGGGAGGACACTATTATTATATACAGGGGAGGACACTATTATTATACACAGGGGAGGACACTATTATTATATACAGGGAGGACACTATTATTATACACAGGGGAGAACACTATTATTATATACAGGGAGGACACTATTATTATATACAGGGGAGGACAGTTTTATTATATAGAGGGGAGGACAGTTTTATTATATAGAGGTGAGGACAGTATTATTATATACAGGGGAGGACACTATTATTATATATAGGGGAGGACACTATTATTATATACAGGGGAGGACACTATTATTATATACAGGGGAGGACAGTATTATTATACACAGGGGAGGACACTATTATTATACACAGGGGAGGACACTATTATTATATACAGGGAGGACACTATTATTATATACAGGGAGGACACTATTATTATACACAGTGGAGGACACTATTATTATATACCGTGGAGGACACTATTATTATACACAGGGGAGTACACTATTATTATACACAGGGGAGGACACTATTATTATATGCAGGGAGGACAATATTATTATACACAGGGGAGTACACTATTATTATATACAGGGGAGGACACTATTATTATATACAAGGGAGGACACTATTATACACAGGGGAGGACACTATTATTATGTACAGGGGAGGACACTATTATTATATACAGGGGAGGACACTATTATTATATACAGGGGAGGACACTATTATTATACACAGGGGAGGACACTATTATTATATACAGGGAGGACGCTATTATTATACACAGTGGAGGACAGTATTATTATATACAGGGGAGGACACTATTATTATACACAGGGGAGGACACTATTATTATATACAGTGGAGGACACTATTATTATATACAGGGGAGGACACTATTATTATATACAGGGGAGGACACTATTATTATATACAGGGGAGGACAGTATTATTATATACAGGAGAGGACACTATTATTATATACAGGGGAGGACACTATTATTATACACAGGGGAGGACACTATTATTATATACAGGGGAGGACACTATTATTATATACAGGGGAGGACACTATTATTACATACAAGGGAGGACACTATTATTACATACAGGGGAGGACAGTATTATTACACACAGGGGAGGACACTATTATTACATACAGGGGAGGACATTATTATTATACACAGGGGAGGACACTATTATTATATACAGGGGAGGACAGTATTATTATACACAGGGGAGGACACTATTATTTTACAAAGGGGAGGACGCTATTATTATACACAGGGGAGGACGCTATTATTATACACAGGGGAGGACACTATTATTATACAGGGGAGGACACTATTATTATATACAGGGAGGACACTATAATTATATACAGGGGAGGACACTATTATTATATATAGGGGAGGACAGTATTATTATATACAGGGGAGGACACTATTATTATACAGGGGAGGACACTATTATTATATACAGGGAGGACACTATAATTATATACAGGGGAGGACACTATTATTATATACAGGGGAGTACAGTATTATTATATACAGGGGAGGACACTATTATTATACAGGGGAGGACACTATTATTATATACAGGGAGGACACTATTATTATATAAATGGTAGGACACTATTATTATATACAGGGGAGTACAGTATTATTATATACAGGGGAGGACACTATTATTATACAGGGGAGGACACTATTATTATATACAGGGGAGTACAGTATAATTATATAGAGGGGAGGACAGTATTATTATATACAGGGGAGGACACTATTATTATATACAGGGGAGGACACTATTATTATATACAGGGGAGGACACTACTAATATACACAGGGGAGGAAACTATTATTATATACAGGGGTGGACACTATAAGTATACACAGGGAGGACACTATTATTATCCACAGGGGAGGACACTATTATTATATACAGGGGAGGACACTATTATTATATACAGAGGAGGACACTATTATTAAATACAGGGGAGAACACTATTATTATATACAGGGGAGGACACTATTATTATATACAGGGGAGGACACTATTATTATACACAGGGGAGGACACTATTATTATATACAGGGAGGACACTATTATTATACACAGGGGAGAACACTATTATTATATACAGGGAGGACACTATTATTATATACAGGGGAGGACAGTTTTATTATATAGAGGGGAGGACAGTTTTATTATATAGAGGGGAGGACAGTATTATTATATACAGGGGAGGACACTATTATTATATATAGGGGAGGACACTATTATTATATACAGGGGAGGACACTATTATTATATACAGGGGAGGACAGTATTATTATACACAGGGGAGGACACTATTATTATACACAGGGGAGGACACTATTATTATATACAGGGAGGACACTATTATTATATACAGGGAGGACACTATTATTATACACAGTGGAGGACACTATTATTATATACCGTGGAGGACACTATTATTATACACAGGGGAGTACACTATTATTATACACAGGGGAGGACACTATTATTATATGCAGGGAGGACAATATTATTATACACAGGGGAGTACACTATTATTATATACAGGGGAGGACACTATTATTATATACAAGGGAGGACACTATTATACACAGGGGAGGACACTATTATTATGTACAGGGGAGGACACTATTATTATATACAGGGGAGGACACTATTATTATATACAGGGGAGGACAATATTATTATACACAGGGGAGGACACTATTATTATATACAGGGAGGACGCTATTATTATACACAGTGGAGGACAGTATTATTATATACAGGGGAGGACACTATTATTATACACAGGGGAGGACACTATTATTATATACAGTGGAGGACACTATTATTATATACAGGGGAGGACACTATTATTATATACAGGGGAGGACACTATTATTATATACAGGGGAGGACAGTATTATTATATACAGGAGAGGACACTATTATTATATACAGGGGAGGACACTATTATTATACACAGGGGAGGACACTATTATTATATACAGGGGAGGACACTATTATTATATACAGGGGAGGACACTATTATTACATACAAGGGAGGACACTATTATTACATACAGGGGAGGACAGTATTATTACACACAGGGGAGGACACTATTATTACATACAGGGGAGGACATTATTATTATACACAGGGGAGGACACTATTATTATATACAGGGGAGGACAGTATTATTATACACAGGGGAGGACACTATTATTTTACAAAGGGGAGGACGCTATTATTATACACAGGGGAGGACGCTATTATTATACACAGGGGAGGACACTATTATTATACAGGGGAGGACACTATTATTATATACAGGGAGGACACTATAATTATATACAGGGGAGGACACTATTATTATATATAGGGGAGGACAGTATTATTATATACAGGGGAGGACACTATTATTATACAGGGGAGGACACTATTATTATATACAGGGAGGACACTATAATTATATACAGGGGAGGACACTATTATTATATACAGGGGAGGACACTATTATTATACACAGGGGAGGACACTATTATTATATACAGGGGAGGACACTATTATTATATACAGGGGAGGACACTATTATTATATACAGGGAGGATACTATTATTATATAAATGGTAGGACACTATTATTATATACAGGGGAGTACAGTATTATTATATACAGGGGAGGACACTATTATTATACAGGGGAGGACACTATTATTATATACAGGGGAGGACACTATTATTATATACAGGGAGGACACTTATTATATACAGGGGAGGACACTATTATTATATACAGGGGAGGACACTATTATTATATACAGGGAAGGACACTATTATTATATACAGGGGAGGACACTATTATTATATACAGGGGAGGACACTATTATTATACACAGGGGAGGACAATATTATTATATACAGGGGAGGACAGTATTATTATATACAGGGGAGGACACTATTATTATACAGGGGAGGACACTATTATTATATACAGGGAGGACACTATAATTATATACAGGGGAGGACACTATTATTATATACAGGGAGGACACTATTATTATATACAGGGGAGGACAGTATTATTATATACAGGGGAGGACACTATTATTATACAGGGGAGGACACTATTATTATATACAGGGGAGGACACTATTATTATACACAGGGGAGGACACTATTATTATATACAGGGGAGGACACTATTATTATATACAGGGGAGGACACTATTATTATACACAGGGGAGGACAATATTATTATACACAGGGCAGGACACTATTATTATACGGGGAGGACAATATTATTATATACAGGGGAGGACACTATTATTATATACAGGGGAGGGCATTATTATTATAGACAGGGGAGGACACTATTATTATACAGGGGAGGACACTATTATTATATAGAGGGAGGACACTATAATTATATACAGGGGAGGACACTATTATTATATACAGGGAGGACACTATTATTATATACAGGGGAGGACACTATTATTATACAGGGGAGGACACTATTATTATATACAGGGGAGGACACTATTATTATACACAGGGGAGGACACTATTATTATATACAGGGGAGGACACTATTATTATATACAGGGGAGGACACTATTATTATACAGGGGAGGACACTATTATTATATACAGGGGAGGACACTATTATTATATACAGGGGAGGACACTATTATTATACAGGGGAGGACACTATTATTATATTCAGGGGAGGACACTATTATTATATACAGGGGAGGACACTATTATTATACACAGGGGAGGACAATATTATTATATACAGGGGAGGACACTATTATTATATACAGGGGAGGACACTATTATTATATACAGGGGAGGACACTATTATTATACAGGGGAGGACACTATTATTATATACAGGGAGGACACTATAATTATATACAGGGGAGGACACTATTATTATATACAGGGAGGACACTATTATTATACAGGGGAGGACACTATTATTATATACAGGGGAGGACACTATTATTATACAGGGGAGGACACTATTATTATATACAGGGGATGACACTATTATTATATACAGGGGAGGACACTATTATTATACACAGGGGAGGACAATATTCTTATATACAGGGGAGGACACTATTATTATATACAGGGGAGGACAGTATTATTATATACAGGGGAGGACACTATTATTATACAGGGGAGGACACTTATTATATACAGGGGAGGACACTATTATTATATACAGGGGAGGACACTATTATTATACACAGGGGAGGACACTATTATTATATACAGGGGAGGACACTATTATTATATACAGGGGAGGACACTATTATTATACACAGGGGAGGACAATATTATTATATACAGGGCAGGACACTATTATTATACGGGGAGGACACTATTATTATATACAGGGGAGGACACTATTATTATATACAGGGGAGGACATAATTATTATACACAGGGGAGGACACTATTATTATATACAGGGGAGGACACTATTATTATATACAGGGAGGACGCTATTATTATACAGGGGAGGACACTATTATTATATACAGGGGAGGACACTATTATTATATACAGGGAGGACACTATTATTATACACAGGGGAGGACACTATTACTATATACAGGGGAGGACACTATTATTATATACAGGGGAGGACACTATTATTATATACAGGGGAGGACAGTATTATTATATACAGGGGAGGACACTATTATTATACAGGGGAGGACACTATTATTATATACAGGGGAGGACACTATTATTATATACAGGGGAGGACACTATTATTATACACAGGGGAGGACACTATTATTATATACAGGGGAGGACACTATTATTATATACAGGGGAGGACACTATTATTATACACAGGGGAGGACAATATTATTATATACAGGGCAGGACACTATTATTATACGGGGAGGACACTATTATTATATACAGGGGAGGACACTATTATTATATACAGGGGAGGACATAATTATTATACACAGGGGAGGACACTATTATTATATACAGGGGAGGACACTATTATTATATACAGGGAGGACGCTATTATTATACAGGGGAGGCCACTATTATTATATACAGGGGAGGCCACTATTATTATATACAGGGAGGACACTATTATTATACACAGGGGAGGACACTATTACTATATACAGGGGAGGATACTATTATTATATACAGGGGAGGACACTATTATTATACAGGGGAGGACACTATTATTATATACAGGGCAGGACACTATTATTATACGGGGAGGACACTATTATTATATACAGGGGAGGACACTATTATTATATACAGGGGAGGACATTATTATTATACACAGGGGAGGACACTATTATTATATACAGGGGAGGACACTATTATTATATACAGGGAGGACGCTATTATTATACAGGGGAGGACACTATTATTATATACAGGGGTGGACACTATAAGTATACACAGGGAGGACACTATTATTATACACAGGGGAGGACACTATTATTATATACAGGGGAGGACACTATTATTATACACAGGGGAGGACACTATTATTATATACAGGGGAGGACACTATTATTATATACAGGGGAGGACAGTATTATTATATACAGGGGAGGACGCTATTATTATATACAGGGGAGGATGCTATTATTATATACAGGGGAGGATACTATTATTATACACAGGGAGGACACTATTATTATACACAGGGAGGACACTATTATTATACACAGGGGAGGACACTTATTATACACAGGGGAGGACACTATTATTATACACAGGGAGGACACTATTATTATACAAAGGGGAGGACACTTATTATATACAGGGGAGGACACTATTATTATACAGGGGAGGACACTATTATTATATACAGGGGAGGACACTATTATTATATACAGGGAGGACGCTATTATTATACCGGGGAGGACACTATTATTATATACAGGGGAGGACACTATTATTATATACAGGGAGGACACTATTATTATACACAGGGGAGGACACTATTATTATATACAGGGGAGGACACTATTATTATACACAGGGAGGACACTATTATTATACACAGGGGAGGACACTTATTATACACAGGGGAGGACACTATTATTATATACAGGGGAGGACACTATTATTATATACAGGGAGGACACTATTATTATACACAGGGAGGACACTATTATTATACACAGGGGAGGACACTTATTATATACAGGGGAGGACACTATTATTATATACAGGGGAGGACACTATTATTATATACAGGGAGGACGCTATTATTATTCAGGGGAGGACACTATTATTATATACAGGGGAGGACACTATTATTATATACAGGGGAGGACACTATTGTCATGAAAACAACACCCACTCTTGGGTCAGACCTTGCAGCTCTCTGGCGCCCCCTTATCCTGCTGGTCAAACACGGTATTGACAGAGGATAAGCACGGGTGCAGCTGCTCTAATTTATGTCGACTATTGTGGCACGTGATGTGACAGGACGTATATATACCACCAGTTCCTTCCAGGAACGTATATATACCTCCGACCAGCCACCCTCAAACCACAATATCACATAAATACTGGTATACTGCCACCACCGATCGCTTAACAGGTGGATCGGGTACCTGGTAGGTAACGTGAATTAGCGAGTGAGGAACGTGTTTGCTCGACATAGGACAAGAAGAACGAAACTGGTAAATAATAATGATTTACTCCCAAAAGGGGGGCAGTGTTTACAAAATATATACAAGATATTATAAAGGAGACAATGTACATGTATGCATAAACAGTTATTAAAATAAAAGGGATAAGTAATAGCAAAACCTGCTTCACAAGGTGATGGTCTCAGATTCTGTGGGAGGGACGGCTCCCCGGAAATTAGAGGTGATTCTTCTTACGCCGCGTGATGTGCGTGCGTTCGACGTCCCTGAGAAGAATGACCTGAAAATGGCCGATTTGCTTTTTAGTAAGCAGCCAAAACTCTGGGGAACACCCCTTATTTACCTTACAAGGGGGCTCGGCTTTGCGAGCCCACCCAGCTGCAGAAGACCTAAAAAATCCTTCAGATTCCATATCTTGGTGTGGGGGGGTCCCACATCCAAGAGGGAGACATCATCTGGACCGTCACCAATATTCATGAAGATAGATATTAAATATGAAACCTCTATGACGCTCAGAAGCTCAGAATCCATTATCTCAGTTCCCGGTCATTCCTCAGTTATGCAAGTTATACTATTGTAATGGGAAAAAGGTGAGCATTCAAAAAACGTGGTTCCGATGTTTCTGTCAGACCTGTGCGTGATTAAAATTGGCATAAAACGTTTGTACAATTAAACAATGGGATTTTTTGGAGGGATTTTCCGGTTTGTACCAGCGCTTGCCCTGGACTGAGGTTTTATGGCGGGTCATAAAAATTCCTGGTTTGGGGAAAAGCAAAAGTGAGTTCTATGTCTTCACTTACAAACAGATAGGGGGTGGGTTTTTTTTTTTTTTCTTTTTTAAAACATCTCTCATTTTTTAAAACTCGGGCAAAAATACCTTTTGCCTGACACCTCCCCCTTTTTGACTGCGCTATGGAGGTAGGACCTTCTGGTACTCCTCCAAGCGTATGTCTGGAGGCTCCCCTCGCCGGGACAACCCATCGGCATTGCCATGCTCGCTGCCCCTGCGGTGTTGAACGGTAAAGTCGTACTGCTGGAGGGTGAGGCTCCAGCGTAACAACCTTCCGTTGGCACCTGACATGGTGTGCAGCCAACTCAGGGGGTTGTGGTCAGTCACGACAGTGAAGGGGCGCCCGTACAAGTAAGGCTGTAAGCGGTTGAGGGCCCATACAATGGCCAGGCACTCCTTCTCTATGGTGGAATAGGCCACTTCCCTCGGCAGCAGTTTCCGGCTTAGGTACAACACGGGGTGTTCTTGGTTCCCCGAGTCGACCTGGCTGAGTACAGCACCGAGGCCAAACTCACTGGCGTCGGTCTGTACTAAGAGTGGCCGTGTGCCGTCGACCGCCTTTAGTACAGGAGAGCTGCTCAGGGCAGTCTTCAAAGCCCTAAAGGCCACCTCGCATTCATCCGTCCATTTGACGGAATGGGGTAGGCTCTTCCTGGTGAGGTCTGTCAAGGGCTTCGCAAGGCTACTATAGTCCTGCACAAAGCGTCTATAGTACCCTGCGGTGCCCAAGAAGGACTGCACCTGCTTCTTGGTCCTGGGGTGGGCCAGGACACGATAGCGTCCACCTTCCCAGGCTCTGGCTTCAGAGTACCCCCACCTACCCGGTGCCCCAGGTAGTGGACCTCGTTCATGCCCATCTGGCACTTTCCCGGCTTGATGGTCAAGCCCGCCTGGTGAATGCGCCCGAGCACCTGCTGCAGATGCTCGAGGTGATCCTCCCAGGTGGGACTGAAGATGGCAATGTCATCCAGGTACGCCACTGCGTACCTCTCCAGTCCCTGGAGCAGGTGGTTGACCATTCGCTGGAACGTGGTAGGGGCATTCTTCATGCCGAAAGGCATGACCGTGGATTCATACAATCCGAAGGGGGTGATAAAGGCGGACTTCTCCTGGGCCCCGGGGCTCAAGGGAATCTGCCAATATCCCCGACTCAAATCCATAATGGAGAGATAGCTCGCGCTGGCTAACCGCTCCAGCAGCTCCTCAATGCGTGGCATTGGTTGTGCGTCAGAGGCGGTGATAGCGTTGAGCCCCCTGTAGTCCACACAGAACCGGGTGGTCCGGTCCTTCTTAGGCACCAGGACTACAGGTGAGGCCCACGCGCTCTTGGACCGCTTAATCACCCCCAACTGCAGCATCTCCTCGACCTCCTGGCGCATGACATGCTGCACCTCGTCGGAGATTCGATAGGCCGTCCGCCGGAGTGGGGCATGGTTCCCGGTGTCCACTTCATGGACCGCCACTTCAGTCCTGCCAGGCAGGTTGGTGAACACTGCTTGGAAGGGTTTCAGCACTGCTTGCATCTGAGACCTCTGGTCTGCGGATAGCAAGTCGCTTAGCTCTACATCCTCTAGGGACCCGCTGGCCTTCGCTTGGGCGAGCATGTCCAAGAGGGGGTCATCCTCCCCATCCTCGGGCAGGTTGCAGACCGGTAGGACGCAGGTTCCACGTTCTTGATGAGCCTTCATCATATTAACGTGAAACGCCTTCCGCCTACCCCGCTCGTGGTCAAGTGTGATCACGTAGGTGACCGGGTTGAGCTGTTGGTGAATGACGTACGGGCCTTCCCAGGCCGCCTGAAGCTTGTCCTTTGGTACGGGGACCAGCACCCACACCTTCTGACCCACCTGGTAGGTCCGTTCTCGGGCGTTCTGGTCGTACCAATGCTTCTGGTCAGCCTGGGCTTGCGCCATGTTGTCATGCACCAACTGCGTCAAGGTCTGCATCTTGTCACGGAAGCGCATGACATACTCCACGATGGACACTCCTGGGGAGCTCGGCTCTTCTTCCCAGAATTCCCTTATCAACCCAAGGGGTCCTCGGACACGCCTGCCATACAGGAGCTCAAAGGGGGAGAACCCCGTCGAGGCCTGTGGAACCTCTCTGTAAGCAAATAGCAGGTGTGGGAGGTAACGCTCCCAGTCGCGACCCTGGGTCTCAACCAGCATTTTTAACATCTGTTTGAGGGTACCGTTGAATCGCTCACACAAACCATTGGTCTGTGGGTGATACGCACTCGATACCAGATGCTGCACCTGTATTTTCTTACATAGGGCCTCCATTAAGCGTGACATGAACTGAGTCCCCTGGTCGGTAAGCATCTCCCTGGGAAATCCTACTCGCGAAAAGATGGCCAAGAGGGCGTCCGCCACCTTATCCGCCCTAATTGAGGACAGGGCTACTGCCTCCGGATACCGGGTAGCATAGTCTACCACGGTAAGGATGAAACGTTTTCCAGAGCTGCTGGGTGTGGCCAGTGGTCCCACAATGTCCACAGCAATCCTCTGGAAAGGCTCCTCTATCACTGGCAAAGAGATCAGGGGGGCTTTGGGGGCCGGCCCTGACTTTCCCACTCTTTGACACGTGGTACAGGAGCGACAGTAGTTCACCACATCTGTCCTCATTTTGGGCCAATAAAAGTGATGAGACAGCCGGGCCTTGGTTTTGCTAACCCCCAAGTGTCCAGCGAGTGGAATTTCATGGGCGATCCGCAACAACTCGTCCCTGAATTGGTAGGGGACGACCAGCTGTCTTTCCCTCAGCCACTCCTGTTGGGGTGTACAGTGAACTGTCTCCCGCTACAACCTCCCTTGGTCCCAGAATACCCTCTCCTTATCAGACTCGGAGGTGGGCTTCTCAGCGAGGCTCCTTAACGTCTCCAGGCTAGCATCTGAGTGCAGAGCTGCCTGAAACTCCTGGCTGGAGGAAGCCAGAAGTGAGGTTAAGGCCACGTCCTCACTAGGACCCTCTGGGACCGGCTCTGGGTCCATACCTGATCCTGTTATTCCTCTGTCCGAGGAGGGTCCAGAAGGCAGGGCGTTACTTGCATTCTGGGCACTCTGACTGCGGGTAACAGCAGCTATATAGGCCGTCTCCCCGGGGAATAACACCGTCTCATTAGCCTGAGAGGCCATGAGAACTACTTCTCCATCATCCTCCATTACCTCAGGCACAGTGCTACGTATGCGGCAGCTACCATCAGCCAGGTCACCTTCTGTTGTGACACTGGTCACTGGCACAGCACCACCTGCTTCATGGTCCTCGTGCCTCTCCCCATTACCCTTGGCACTGACATTTGCTCCTGCTAGGGGATCCTCAGCAACATCACCCCGCAGAGTGACATGGCTGAGTTCTCCTGCACCTTCCAATACAACAACATCATTATCATCATCATCATCATCATCATCATCATCATCAGGTAAAGCCTTGACATTCACATTATCAGCATTAACCTTACCAACCGTATCAGATCGGGGAGGGGTGTCAGGGACATAATAAGCAAACATCCTCCCCAAATCAGTTCCCAACAAAACATTTGCAGGTAGGTTTTTGGATACTCCCACTTCCATCACCCCACTCCCCGCACCCCAATCAATAAAAACCCGGGCCATGGGCAAGGGGCATCGGACGCCCCCAATCCCAGTGACAGTCAGGGTCTTTCCTGGAATAAGTGCTTCAGGGGACAACAGTTCGGGTCGGATGAGGGTTCGTTCGGCCCCAGTGTCCTTGAGGCCTACAGTGAGAGTGTTCCCCACCCTGACAGACTGAAAGTTTTCACAGGCCCTCCCAACCGGCCCACCCACCAAAAGAACTGAAGCATTAGGCCCTGGGGCCTTGGATGGGGGGTTCTTCCTCTGCTTCTCTGGGCAAGTGGCGCTGAGATGACCAGTCTGGTTGCAGGAATAACACCTGCGGGCATCGGATGCAGGCAGGGCCTTGGCAACGGGAAAAAGGCCTCCGGAAGGTCGGCTGGCAGGGGCAGGGATGGTGGTTGATGGCTTACCCCCTTTCCAGCTGGCGACGACCGGCTTCCGCACCTCTGGTCTCCGGTTGGCCTCGTAGGTGTCTGCGATCTGCGCTGCTTTATTGGCATCAGGTGGCTCCCGATCCATCACGAACTGCCGTACCTCAGTCGGACACAGATGCAGGAACTGGTCTTTCACCATCAGGTCCTTTAGCTGCTCAAAGGTGGTCGCTGACAGTCCTTGGATCCACTGCTCAAAGTTGGTTCTGAGCCCGTCTAACACATCGCTGTAGGTGTCATGTGGTCCACGTTGGAGGGTTCTGAATTTTTTCCGGTAAACCTCCGGAGTCAGCTGGTACTTTTTTATCAGGGCCTGCTTGACGGCCCCATAGTCTCCATCCTGCTCTCGAGGGAGGGAAGCAAACACCTCTAAAGCTTTTCCTCTGAGCCCTGGAGTCAAATATCTTGCCCATTGGTCGATGGGCAGCTGATACTGCCTGCAGGTCTTTTCAAAGCCTCGCAGAAATGTGTCCAAGTCCCCATCCTTTTCCATCACAGGGAAGTGCTCAGGACGAGGTTTAAAGCAGCTGGCACTGTTGGACTCACGGGTCTGCGTAGAGGGCGACTCCTTCTGAATCCGGGCTAGCTCCAGCTGGTGTTGTCGGTCAGCTTGTCGCTCAGCAGCCTCTCGGTCAGCTTGTCGCTCAGCAGCCTCTCGGTCAGCTTGGGCTTGTCGCTCAGCCCGCTCCTGGAATTTCAGGATCAGCTCCAGTCGTCCATCATGATTGTCTGTGGCGAGCTCCTCCAAGGCCATCTGCAGGTGGGGGTCCACACTACCCTGGTTGCGGGTATGGCTGGCAATCACCGGTTGGACCCCGGCAGCAGCGCCATCTGGGCCTTGGCTGGCCGCCCCCTCATCAGGGCTCTGCTGTTGGACGGGCTCTGCAGCATCTTGTAACAGTTCAGAAATCATTTGTTCTTTGCTTTTGCCGTGGGGGTCAATGCCTCTGGTTATACATATTCCAGTAAGAGTGTCCTTTTTCTGCTGGTGATACCAGGACTCCCCAACTACGACCATGATCACCAAAATAAAAATAGAAAAGAAAAAGCGAAGAAGGGTAGGGGTAACTGCTACACATACAGTATTGTCTCAGATCTAATAAACACTGAGTTCGATCTTCAAAACTTTTGTGCAAGTTTTTAGTGAGAGGAATGATTGCTCAAACCCGATCACTAATGTCCTATGATCCCACCGCTTGCCACCAATTTGTCATGAAAACAACACCCACTCTTGGGTCAGACCTTGCAGCTCTCTGGCGCCCCCTTATCCTGCTGGTCAAACACGGTATTGACAGAGGATAAGCACGGGCACAGCTGCTCTATTTTATGTTGACTATTGTGGCACGTGATGTGACAGGACGTATATATACCACCAGTTCCTTCCAGGAACGTATATATACCTCCGTCCAGCCACCCTCAAACCACAATATCACGTAAATACTGGTATACTGCCACCACCGATCGCTTAACAGGTGGATCGGGTACCTGGTAGGTAACGTGAATTAGCGGGTGAGGAACGTGTTTGCTCGACATAGGACATGAAGAA
Organism: Phyllobates terribilis; assembly: GCF_046119375.1. Lineage (NCBI taxonomy): Eukaryota > Metazoa > Chordata > Amphibia > Anura > Dendrobatidae > Phyllobates > Phyllobates terribilis. The sequence continues at coordinate 12,125,508 of NW_027362785.1, read as the reverse complement.
CAAAGCTGGTAAATAATAATGATTTACTCCCAAAAGGGGGCAGTGTTTACAAAAGATATACAAGATATTATAAAGGAGACAATTTACATGTATGCATAAACAGTTATTAAAATAAAAGGGATAAGTAATAGCAAAACCTGCGCCACGAGGTGATGGTCTCAGATTCTGTGGGAGGGACGGCTCCCCGGAAATTAGAGGTGATTCTTCTTACGCCGCGTGATGTGCGTGCGTTCAACGTCCCTGAGAAGAATGACCTGAAAATGGCCGATTTGCTTTTTAGTAAGCAGCCAAAACTCTGGGGAACACCCCTTATTTACCTTACAAGGGGGGCTCGGCTTTGCGAGCCCACCCAGCTGCAGAAGACCTAAAAAATCCTTCAGATTCCATATCTTGGTGTGGGGGGGTCCCACATCCAAGAGGGAGACATCATCTGGACCGTCACCAATATTCATGAAGATAGATATTAAATATGAAACCTCTATGACGTTTAGAAGCTCAGAATCCATTATCTCAGTTCCCGGTCATTCCTCAGTTATGCAAGTTATACTATTGTAATGGGAAAAAGGTGAGCATTCAAAAAACGTGGTTCCGATGTTTCTGTCAGACCTGTGCGTGATTAAAATTGGCATAAAACGTTTGTACAATTAAACAATGGGATTTTTTGGAGGGATTTTCCGGTTTGTACTAGCGCTTGCCCTGGACTGAGGTTTTATGGCGGGTCATAAAAATTCCTGGTTTGGGGAAAAGCAAAAGTGAGTTCTATGTCTTCACTTACAAACAGATAGGGGGTGGGGTTTTTTTTTTCTTTTTTAAAACATCTCTCATTTTTTAAAACTCGGGCAAAAGTACCTTTTGCCTGACAACTATTATTATACAGGGGAGAACACTATTATTATACACAGGGGAGGACACTATTATTATACACAGGGGAGGACACTATTATTATACACAGGGGAGGACACTATTATTATACACAGGGGAGGACACTATTATTATACACAGGGGAGGACACTATTATTATATACAGGGAGGACACTATTATTATATACAGGGAGGACACTATTATTATATACAGGGAGGACACTATTATTATATACAGTGGAGGACACTATTATTATATACAGGGGAGGACACTATTATATACAGGGGATGACACTATTATTATACACAGGGGAGGACACTATTATTATACACAGGGGAGGACACTATTATTATACACAGCGGAGGACACTATTATTATATACAGTGGAGGACACTATTATTATATACAGGGAGGACACTATTATTACATACAGGGGAGGACACTATTATTATATACAGTGGAGGACACTATTATTATATACAGGGAGGAAACTATTATTATATACAGTGGAGGACACTATTAATATATACAGGGAGGACACTATTATTATACACAGGGGAGGACACTATTATTATACACAGGGGAGGACACTATTATTATACACAGGGGAGGGCACTATCATTATACACAGGGGAGGACACTTATTATATACAGGGAGGACACTATTATTATATACAGGGAGGACACTATTATTACATACAGGGGAGGACACTATTATTATATACCGTGGAGGACACTATTATTATACACAGGGGAGGACACTATTATTATATACAGTGGAGGACACTATTATTATACACAGGGGAGGACACTATTATTATACACAGGGGAGGACACTATTATTATACACAGGGGAGGACACTATTATTATACACAGGGGAGGACACAATTATTATACACAGAGGAGGACACTATTATTATACACAGGGGAGGACACTATTATTATATACAGTGGAGGACACTATTATTATATACAGGGAGGACACTATTATTATATACAGGGGAGGACACTATTATAATATACAGGGGAGGACACTATTATTATATACAGGGGAGGACACTATTATTATACACAGGGGAGGATACTATTATTATACACAGGGGAGGATACTATTATTATATACAGGGGAGGACACTATTATTATATACAGGGGAGGACAGTATTATTATATACAGGGGAGGACACTATTATTATATACAGGGAGGACACTATTATTATACACAGGGGAGGACACTATTATTATACACAGGGGAGGACACTATTATTATACACAGGGGAGGACAGTATTATTATATACAGGGGAGGACAGTATTATTATATACAGGGGAGAACACTATTATTATATACAGGGGAGGACACTATTATTATACACAGGGGAGGACACTATTATTATACACAGGGGAGGACAGTATTATTATATACAGGGGAGAACACTATTATTATATACAGGGGAGGACACTATTATTATTGTCAGGCAAAAGGTATTTTTGCCCGAGTTTTAAAAAATGAGAGATGTTTTAAAAAAGAAAAAAAAAAACCCACCCCCTATCTGTTTGTAAGTGAAGACATAGAACTCACTTTTGCTTTTCCCCAAACCAGGAATTTTTATGACCCGCCATAAAACCTCAGTCCAGGGCAAGCGCTGGTACAAACCGGAAAATCCCTCCAAAAAATCCCATTGTTTAATTGTACAAACGTTTTATGCCAATTTTAATCACGCACAGGTCTGACAGAAACATCGGAACCACGTTTTTTGAATGCTCACCTTTTTCCCATTACAATAGTATAACTTGCATAACTGAGGAATGACCGGGAACTGAGATAATGGATTCTGAGCTTCTAAACGTCATAGAGGTTTCATATTTAATATCTATCTTCATGAATATTGGTGACGGTCCAGATGATGTCTCCCTCTTGGATGTGGGACCCCCCCACACCAAGATATGGAATCTGAAGGATTTTTTAGGTCTTCTGCAGCTGGGTGGGCTCGCAAAGCCGAGCCCCCCTTGTAAGGTAAATAAGGGGTGTTCCCCAGAGTTTTGGCTGCTTACTAAAAAGCAAATCGGCCATTTTCAGGTCATTCTTCTCAGGGACGTCGAACGCACGCACATCACGCGGCGTAAGAAGAATCACCTCTAATTTCCGGGGAGCCGTCCCTCCCACAGAATCTGAGACCATCACCTTGTGAAGCAGGTTTTGCTATTACTTATCCCTTTTATTTTAATAACTGTTGATGCATACATGTACATTGTCTCCTTTATAATATCTTGTATATATTTTGTAAGCACTGCCCCCCTTTTGGGAGTAAATCATTAATTATTTACCAGTTTCGTTCTTCTTGTCCTATGTCGAGCAAACACGTTCCTCACTCGCTAATTCACGTTACCTACCAGGTACCCGATCCACCTGTTAAGCGATCGGTGGTGGCAGTATACCAGTGTTTATGTGATATTGTGGTTTGAGGGTGGCTGGTCGGAGGTATATATACGTTCCTGGAAGGAACTGGTGGTATATATACGTCCTGTCACATCACGTGCCGCAATAGTCGACATAAATTAGAGCAGCTGCACCCGTGCTTATCCTCTGTCAATACCGTGTTTGACCAGCAGGATAAGGGGGCGCCAGAGAGCTGCAAGGTCTGACCCAAGAGTGGGTGTTGTTTTCATGACAATTATACACAGGGGAGGACACTATTATTATACACAGGGGAGGACACTATTATTATACACGGGGGAGGACACTATTATTAAACACAGGGGAGGACACTATTATTATATACAGGGAGGACACTATTATTATACACAGGGGAGGACACTATTATTATACACAGGGGAGGACACTATTATTATACAGGGGAGGACACTATTATTATACACAGGGGAGGACACTATTATTATACACAGTGGAGGACACTATTATTATACACAGGGGAGGACACATTATTAAACACAGGGGAGGACACTATTATTATACACAGTGGAGGACACTATTATTATACACAGGGGAGGACACTATTATTATACAGGGGAGGACACTATTATTATACACAGGGGAGGACACTATTATTATACACAGGGGAGGACACTATTATTATACACAGGGGAGGACACTATTATTATACAGGGGAGGACACTATTATTATACACAGGGGAGGACACTATTATTATACACAGTGGAGGACACTATTATTATACACAGGAGAGGACACTATTATTAAACACAGGGGAGGACACTATTATTATACACAGTGGAGGACACTATTATTATACACAGGGCAGGACACTATTATAATACACAGGGGAGGACAGTATTATTATATACAGGGGAGGACACTATTATTATATACAGGGGAGGACACTATTATTATACACAGGGGAGGACACTATTATTATACACAGGGGAGGACACTATTATTATACACAGGGGAGGACACTATTATTATACACAGGGGAGGATACTATTATTATACACAGGGGAGGACACTATTATTATACACAGGGGAGGACACTATTATTATACACAGGGGAGGATACTATTATTATACACAGGGGAGGACACTATTATTATACACAGGGGAGGACACTATTATTATATACAGTGGAGGACACTATTATTATATACAGGGGAGGACACTATTATTATATACAGGGGAGGACATTATTATTATACACAGGGGAGGACACTATTATTATATACAGTGGAGGACACTATTATTATATACAGGGGAGGACACTATTATTATATACAGGGGAGGACACTATTATTACATACAGGGGAAGACAGTATTATTACACACAGGGGAGGACACTATTATTATACACAGGGGAGGACGCTATTATTATATACAGGGGAGGACATTATTATTATACACAGTGGAGGACACTATTATTATACAGGGGAGGACAGTATTATTATACACAGGGGAGGACACTATTATTATATACAGGGGAGGACACTATTATTATATACAGGGAGGACACTATTATTATATACAGGGGAGGACATGATTATTATACACAGGGGAGGACACTATTATTATATACAGGGAGGACACTATTATTATATACAGGGGAGGACACTATTATTATATACAGGGGAGGACACTATTATTATACACAGGGGAGGACACTATTATTATACACAGGGGAGGACACTATTATTATACAGGGGAGGACAGTATTATTATACACAGGGGAGGACATTATTATTATACACAGGGGAGGACACTATTATTATACACAGGGGAGGACACTATTATTATACACAGGGGAGGACACTATTATTATACAGGGGAGGACAGTATTATTATACACAGGGGAGGACATTATTATTATACACAGGGGAGGACACTATTATTATACACAGGGGAGGACATTATTATTATACAGGGGAGGACAGTATTATTATACACAGGGGAGGACATTATTATTATACACAGGGGAGGACACTATTATTATACAGGGGAGGACACTATTATTATATACAGGGGAGGACAGTATTATTATATACAAGGGAGGACACTATTATTATACACAGGGGAGGACACTATTATTATACAGGGGAGGACAGTATTATTATACACAGGGGAGGACACTATTATTATATACAGGGGAGGAAACTATTATTATACACAGGGGAGGACACTATTATTATATACAGGGGAGGACACTATTATTATACGGGGTCTCTCTTTCCCCCTCTGTATCTCGGTGCTCCCTCTTTCTTCCTCCCTCTTCCCTCCTCTCGGGGACGCTCAGGGCGGAACCTTGTGTTCCCGGAACCTTTACTCCTTCCCCCGGGGACGGGCTCTCGGTTGCACCGCTGAGCTGTCAGACACTGGACTGGAGATGTTGCCGTTGCATAGATCACTGGCCGAGTCCATGGATGGTGACGACTTCAGGAGCGATGATGGAAGCGACGAGAGGAGAGGAGAGAAGAGCGGCCATTACTACTGCCTGTACCTGCACCGGCCGCCAGGGGGCAGAGGACCCCAATATGTACAGCCCCCCATCCCTGTACTGTATGTGATATACTGTGCCCCCAATATCATTACTGCTGGGGGAGAGGACCCCAATATGTACAGCCCCCCATCCCTCTACTGTATGTGATATACTGTGCCCCCAATATCATTACTGCTGGGGGAGAGGACCCCAATATGTACAGCCCCCCATCCCTCTACTGTATGTGATATACTGTGCCCCCAATATCATTACTGCTGGGGGGAGAGGACCCCAATATGTGCAGCCCCCCATCCCTGTACTGTATGTGATATACTGTGCCCCTCAATATCATTACTGCTGGGGGAGAGGACCCCAATATGTACAGCCCCCCATCCCTCTACTGTATGTGATATACTGTGCCCCCAATATCATTACTGCTGGGGGAGAGGACCCCAATATGTACAGCCCCCGATCCCTCTACTGTATGTGATATACTGTGCCCCCAATATCATTACTGCTGGGGGGTGAGGACCCCAATATGTACAGCCTCCCATCCCTGTACTGTATGTGATATACTGTGCCCCCAATATCATTACTGCCGGGGGGAGAAGACCCCAATATGTACAGCCCACCATCCCTGTACTGTATGTGATATACTGTGCCCCCAATATCATTACTGCCGGGGGGAGAGGACCCCAATATGTGCAGCCCCCCATCCCTGTACTGTATGTGATATACTGTGCCCCCCAATATCATTACTGCTGGGGGGAGAAGACCCCAATATGTACAGCCCCCCATCCCTGTACTGTATGTGATATACTGTGCCCCCAATATCATTACTGCTGGGGGCAGAGGACCCCAATATGTACAGCCCCCCATCCCTGTACTGTATGTGATATACTGTGCCCCAATATCATTACTGCTGGGGGGAGAGGACCCCAATATGTACAGCCTCCCATCCCTGTACTGTATGTGATATACTGTGCCCCCCAATATCATTACTGCTGGGGGGAGAGGACCCCAATATGTACAGCCCCCCATCCCTGTACTGTATGTGATATACTGTGCCCCCCAATATCATTACTGCTGGGGGAGAGGACCCCAATATGTACAGCCCCCCATCCCTGTACTGTATGTGATATGCTGTGCTCCCAATATCATTACTGCTGGGGGGAGAGGACCCCAATATGTACAGCCCCCCATCCCTGTACTGTATGTGATATACTGTGCCCCCCAATATCATTACTGCTGGGGGAGAGGACCCCAATATGTACAGCCCCCCATCCCTGTACTGTATGTGATATACTGTGCCCCCCAATATCATTACTGCTGGGGGAGAGGACCCCAATATGTACAGCCCCCCATCCCTGTACTGTATGTGATATACAGTGCCCCCAATATCATTACTGCTGGGGGAGAGGACCCCAATATGTACAGCCCCCCATTCCTGTACTGTATGTGATATACTGTGCCCCTCAATATCATTACTGCTGGGGGAGAGGACACCAATATGTACAGCCCCCCATCCCTGTACTGTATGTGATATACTGTGCCCCCCAATATCATTACTGCTGGGGCAGAGGACCCCAATATGTACAGCCCCCCATCCCTGTACTGTATGTGATATACTGTGCCCCCAATATCATTACTGCTGGGGGGAGAGGACCCCAATATGTACAGCCCCCCATCCCTGTACTGTATGTGATATACTGTGCCCCCAATATCATTACTGCTGGGGGCAGAGGACCCCAATATGTACAGCCCCCCATCCCTGTACTGTATGTGATATACTGTGCCCCCAATATCATTACTGCTGGGGGCAGAGGACCCCAATATGTACAGCCCCCCATCCCTGTACTGTATGTGATATACTGTGCCCCCAATATCATTACTGCTGGGGGCAGAGGACCCCAATATGTACAGCCCCCCATCCCTGTACTGTATGTGATATACTGTGCCCCCAATATCATTACTGCTGGGGCAGAGGACCCCAATATGTACAGCCCCCCATCCCTGTACTGTATGTGATATACTGTGCCCCCAATATCATTACTGCTGGGGGAGAGGACCCCAATATGTACAGCCCCCCATCCCTCTACTGTATGTGATATACTGTGCCCCCAATATCATTACTGCTGGGGGAGAGGACCCCAATATGTACAGCCCCCCATCCCTCTACTGTATGTGATATACTGTGCCCCCAATATCATTACTGCTGGGGGGAGAGGACCCCAATATGTGCAGCCCCCCATCCCTGTACTGTATGTGATATACTGTGCCCCTCAATATCATTACTGCTGGGGGAGAGGACCCCAATATGTACAGCCCCCCATCCCTCTACTGTATGTGATATACTGTGCCCCCAATATCATTACTGCTGGGGGAGAGGACCCCAATATGTACAGCCCCCGATCCCTCTACTGTATGTGATATACTGTGCCCCCAATATCATTACTGCTGGGGGGTGAGGACCCCAATATGTACAGCCTCCCATCCCTGTACTGTATGTGATATACTGTGCCCCCAATATCATTACTGCCGGGGGGAGAAGACCCCAATATGTACAGCCCCCCATCCCTGTACTGTATGTGATATACTGTGCCCCCAATATCATTACTGCCGGGGGGAGAGGACCCCAATATGTGCAGCCCCCCATCCCTGTACTGTATGTGATATACTGTGCCCCCCAATATCATTACTGCTGGGGGAAGACCCCAATATGTACAGCCCCCCATCCCTGTACTGTATGTGATATACTGTGCCCCCAATATCATTACTGCTGGGGGCAGAGGACCCCAATATGTACAGCCCCCCATCCCTGTACTGTATGTGATATACTGTGCCCCAATATCATTACTGCTGGGGGGAGAGGACCCCAATATGTACAGCCTCCCATCCCTGTACTGTATGTGATATACTGTGCCCCCCAATATCATTACTGCTGGGGGGAGAGGACCCCAATATGTACAGCCCCCCATCCCTGTACTGTATGTGATATACTGTGCCCCCCAATATCATTACTGCTGGGGGAGAGGACCCCAATATGTACAGCCCCCCATCCCTGTACTGTATGTGATATACTGTGCTCCCAATATCATTACTGCTGGGGGGAGAGGACCCCAATATGTACAGCCCCCCATCCCTGTACTGTATGTGATATACTGTGCCCCCAATATCATTACTGCTGGGGGAGAGGACCCCAATATGTACAGCCCCCGATCCCTCTACTGTATGTGATATACTGTGCCCCCAATATCATTACTGCTGGGGGGTGAGGACCCCAATATGTACAGCCTCCCATCCCTGTACTGTATGTGATATACTGTGCCCCCAATATCATTACTGCCGGGGGGAGAAGACCCCAATATGTACAGCCCCCCATCCCTGTACTGTATGTGATATACTGTGCCCCCAATATCATTACTGCCGGGGGGAGAGGACCCCAATATGTGCAGCCCCCCATCCCTGTACTGTATGTGATATACTGTGCCCCCCAATATCATTACTGCTGGGGGGAGAAGACCCCAATATGTACAGCCCCCCATCCCTGTACTGTATGTGATATACTGTGCCCCCAATATCATTACTGCTGGGGGCAGAGGACCCCAATATGTACAGCCCCCCATCCCTGTACTGTATGTGATATACTGTGCCCCAATATCATTACTGCTGGGGGGAGAGGACCCCAATATGTACAGCCTCCCATCCCTGTACTGTATGTGATATACTGTGCCCCCCAATATCATTACTGCTGGGGGGAGAGGACCCCAATATGTACAGCCCCCCATCCCTGTACTGTATGTGATATACTGTGCCCCCCAATATCATTACTGCTGGGGGAGAGGACCCCAATATGTACAGCCCCCCATCCCTGTACTGTATGTGATATACTGTGCTCCCAATATCATTACTGCTGGGGGGAGAGGACCCCAATATGTACAGCCCCCCATCCCTGTACTGTATGTGATATACTGTGCCCCCCAATATCATTACTGCTGGGGGAGAGGACCCCAATATGTACAGCCCCCCATCCCTGTACTGTATGTGATATACTGTGCCCCCCAATATCATTACTGCTGGGGGAGAGGACCCCAATATGTACAGCCCCCCATCCCTGTACTGTATGTGATATACAGTGCCCCCAATATCATTACTGCTGGGGGAGAGGACCCCAATATGTACAGCCCCCCATTCCTGTACTGTATGTGATATACTGTGCCCCTCAATATCATTACTGCTGGGGGAGAGGACCCCAATATGTACAGCCCCCCATCCCTGTACTGTATGTGATATACAGTGCCCCCAATATCATTACTGCTGGGGGAGAGGACCCCAATATGTACAGCCCCCCATTCCTGTACTGTATGTGATATACTGTGCCCCCAATATCATTACTGCTGGGGGGAGAGGACCCCAATATGTACAGCCCCCCATCCCTGTACTGTATGTGATATACTGTGCCCCCAATATCATTACTGCTGGGGGCAGAGGACCCCAATATGTACAGCCCCCCATCCCTGTACTGTATGTGATATACTGTGCCCCCAATATCATTACTGCTGGGGGCAGAGGACCCCAATATGTACAGCCCCCCATCCCTGTACTGTATGTGATATACTGTGCCCCCAATATCATTACTGCTGGGGGCAGAGGACCCCAATATGTACAGCCCCCCATCCCTGTACTGTATGTGATATACTGTGCCCCCAATATCATTACTGCTGGGGCAGAGGACCCCAATATGTACAGCCCCCCATCCCTGTACTGTATGTGATATACTGTGCCCCCAATATCATTACTGCTGGGGGGAGAGGACCCCAATATGTACAGCCCCCCATCCCTGTACTGTATGTGATATACTGTGCCCCCAATATCATTACTGCTGGGGGGAGAGGACCCCAATATGTACAGCCCCCCATCCCTGTACTGTATGTGATATACTGTGCCCCCAATATCATTACTGCCGGGGGAAGAGGACCCCAATATGTACAGCCCCCCATCCCTGTACTGTATGTGATATACTGTGCTCCCAATATCATTACTGCTGGGGGAGAGGACCCCAATATGTACACCCCCCATCCCTGTACTGTATGTGATATACTGTGCCCCCAATATCATTACTGCTGGGGGGAGAGGACCCCAATATGTACAGCCCCCCATCCCTGTACTGTATGTGATATACTGTGCCCCCAATATCATTACTGCCGGGGGAAGAGGACCCCAATATGTACAGCCCCCCATCCCTGTACTGTATGTGATATACTGTGCTCCCAATATCATTACTGCTGGGGGAGAGGACCCCAATATGTACACCCCCCATCCCTGTACTGTATGTGATATACTGTGCCCCCAATATCATTACTGCTGGGAGAGAGGACACCAATATGTACAGCCCCCCATCCCTGTACTGTATGTGATATACTGTGCCCCCAATATCATTACTGCTGGGGGGAGAGGACCTCAATATGTACAGCCCCCCATCCCTGTACTGTATGTGATATACTGTGCCCCCAATATCATTACTGCTGGGGGGAGAGAACCCCAATATGTACAGCCCCCCATCCCTGTACTGTATGTGATATACTGTGCCCCCAATATCATTACTGCTGGGGGGAGAGGACCCCAATATGTACAGCCTCCCATCCCTGTACTGTATGTGATATACTGTGCCCCCAATATCATTACTGCTGGGCGGTGAGGACCCCAATATGTACAGCCCCCCATCCCTGTACTGTATGTGATATACTGTGCCCCAATATCATTACTGCCGGGGGGAGAGGACCCCAATATGTACAGCCTCCCATCTCTGTACTGTATGTGATATACTGTGCCCCCAATATCATTACTGCTGGGGCAGAGGACCCCAATATGTACAGCCCCCCATCCCTGTACTGTATGTGATATACTGTGCCCCCCAATATCATTACTGCTGGGGGGAGAGGACCCCAATATGTACAGCCCCCCATCCCTGTACTGTATGTGATATACTGTGCCCCCAATATCATTACTGCTGGGGGAGAGGACCCCAATATGTACAGCCCCCCATCCCTGTACTGTATGTGATATACTGTGCCCCCAATATCATTACTGCTGGGGGAGAGGACCCCAATATGTACAGCCCCCCATCCCTGTACTGTATGTGATATACTGTGCCCCCCAATATCATTACTGCTGGGGGGAGAGGACCCCAATATGTACAGCCCCCCATCCCTGTACTGTATGTGATATACTGTGCCCCCAATATCATTACTGCTGGGGGAGAGGACCCCAATATGTACAGCCTCCCATCCCTGTACTGTATGTGATATACTGTGCCCCAATATCATTACTGCCGGGGGGAGAGGACCCCAATATGTACAGCCTCCCATCTCTGTACTGTATGTGATATACTGTGCCCCCAATATCATTACTGCCGGGGGAAGAGGACCCCAATATGTACAACCCCCCATCCCTGTACTGTATGTGATATACTGTGCCCCCCAATATCATTACTGCTGGGGGGAGAGGACCCCAATATGTACAGCCCCCCATCCCTGTACTGTATGTGATATACTGTGCTCCCAATATCATTACTGCTGGGGGGAGAGGACCCCAATATGTACAGCCTCCCATCCCTGTACTGTATGTGATATACTATGCCCCCAATATCATTACTGCTGGGGGAGAGGACCCCAATATGTACAGCCTCCCATCCCTGTACTGTATGTGATATACTGTGCCCCCCAATATCATTACTGCTGGGGGGTGAGGACCCCAATATGTACAGCCCCCCATCCCTGTACTGTATGTGATATACTGTGCCCCCAATATCATTACTGCTGGGGCAGAGGACGCCAATATGTACAGCCCCCCATCCCTGTACTGTATGTGATATACTGTGCCCCCAATATCATTACTGCTGGGGGGAGAGGACCCCAATATGTACAGCCTCCCATCCCTGTACTGTATGTGATATACTGTGCCCCCCAATATCATTACTGCTGGGGGGAGAGGACCCCAATATGTACAGCCCCCCATCCCTGTACTGTATGGGATATACTGTGCCCCCAATATCATTACTGCTGGGGGGAGAGGACCCCAATATGTACAGCCCCCCATCCCTGTACTGTATGTGATATACTGTGTCCCCAATATCATTACTGCTGGGGGGAGAGGACCCCAATATGTACAGCCCCCCATCCCTCTACTGTATGTGATATACTGTGCCCCCAATATCATTACTGCTGGGGGGAGAGGACCCAATGTGTACAGCCCCCCATCCCTGTACTGTATGTGATATACTGTGCCCCCAATATCATTACTGCTGGGGGAGAGGACCCCAATATGTACAGCCCCCCATCCCTGTACTGTATGTGATATACTGTGCCCCCCAATATCATTACTGCTGGGGGGAGAGGACCCCAATATGTACAGCCCCCCATCCCTGTACTGTATGTGATATACTGTGCCCCCCAATATCATTACTGCTGGGGGAGAGGACCCCAATATGTACAGCCCCCCATCCCTCTACTGTATGTGATATACTGTGCCCCCAATATCATTACTGCTGGGGGGAGAGTACCCCAATATGTACAGCTCCCCATCCCTGTACTGTATGTGATATACTGTGCCCCCAATATCATTACTGCTGGGGAGAGAGGACCCCAATATGTACAGTCCCCCATCCCTGTACTGTATGTGATATACTGTGCCCCCCAATATCATTACTGCTGGGGAGGGAGGACCCCAATATGTGCAGCCCCCCATCCCTGTACTGTATGTGATATACTGTGCCCCCAATATCATTACTGCTGGGGGGAGAGGACCCCAATATGTACAGCCCCCCATCCCTCTACTGTATGTGATATACTGTTCTCCCAATATCATTACTGCTGGGGGAGAGGACCCCAGTATGTACAGCTCCCCATCCCTGTACTGTATGTGATATACTGTGCCCCCCAATATCATTACTGCCGGGGGGAGAGGACCCCAATATGTACAGCCCCCCATCCCTGTACTGTATGTGATATACTGTGCCCCCAATATCATTACTGCTGGGGGGAGAGGACCCCAATATGTGCAGCCCCCCATCCCTCTACTGTATGTGATATACTGTGCCCCCCAATATCATTACTTCTGGGGGGAGAAGACCCCAATATGTACAGCCCCCCATCCCTGTACTGTATGTGATATACTGTGCCCCCAATATCATTACTGCTGGGGGAGAGGACCCCAATATGTACAGCCCCCCATCCCTGTACTGTATGTGATATACTGTGCCCCCCAATATCATTACTGCTGGGGGGAGAGGACCCCAATATGTACAGCCCCCCATCCCTGTACTGTATGTGATATACTGTGCCCCCCCAATATCATTACTGCTGGGGGGAGAGGACCCCAATATGTACAGCCCCCCATCCCTGTACTGTATGTGATATACTGTGCTCCCAATATCATTACTGCTGGGGGGAATGGACCCCAATATGTACAGCCCCCCATCCCTGTACTGTATGTGATATACTGTGCTCCCAATATCATTACTGCTGGGGGGAATGGACCCCAATATGTACAGCCCCCCATCCCTGTACTGTATGTGATATACTGTGCTCCCAATATCATTACTGCTGGGGGAGAGGACCCCAATATGTACAGCCTCCCATCCCTGTACTGTATGTGATATACTGTGCCCCCAATATCATTACTGCTGGGGGGAGAGGACCTCAATATGTACAGCCCCCCATCCCTGTACTGTATGTGATATACTGTGCCCCAAATATCATTACTGCTGGGGGAGAGGACCCCAATATATATAGCCCCCCATCCCTGTACTGTATGTGATATACTGTGCCCCCCAATATCATTACTGCTGGGGGGAGAAGACCCCAATATGTACAGCCCCCCATCCCTGTACTGTATGGGATATACTGTGCCCCCCAATATCATTACTGCTGGGGGGAGAAGACCCCAATATGTACAGCCCCCCATCCCTGTACTGTATGTGATATACTGTGCCCCCAATATCATTACTGCTGGGGGAGAGGACCCCAATATGTACAGCCCCCCATCCCTGTACTGTATGTGATATACTGTGCCCCCAATATCATTACTGCTGGGGGGAGAGGACCCCAATATGTACAGCCCCCCATCCCTGTACTGTATGGGATATACTGTGCCCCCCAATATCATTACTGCTGGGGGAGAAGACCACAATATGTACAGCCCCCCATCCCTGTACTGTATGTGATATACTGTGCCCCCAATATCATTACTGCTGGGGGAGAGGACCCCAATATGTACAGCCCCCCATCCCTGTACTGTATGTGATATACTGTGCCCCCAATATCATTACTGCTGGGGGGAGAGGACCCCAATATGTACAGCCCCCCATCCCTGTACTGTATGTGATATACTGTGCCCCCAATATCATTACTGCTGCAGGGAGAGGACCCCAATATGTACAGCCCCCATCCCTGTACTGTATGTGATATACTGTGCCCCCCAATATCATTACTGCCGGGGGGAGAGGACCCCAATATGTACAGCCCCCCATCCCTGTACTGTATGTGGTATACTGTGCTCCCAATATCATTACTGCTGGGGGGAGAGGACCCCAATATGTACAGCCCCCCATCCCTGTACTGTATGTGATATACTGTGCCCCCCAATATCATTACTTCTGGGGGGAGAGGACCCAATATGTACAGCCCCCCATCCCTGTACTGTATGTGATATACTGTGCCCCCCAATATCATTACTTCTGGGGGGAGAGGACCCAATATGTACAGCCCCCCATCCCTGCACTGTATGTGATATACTGTGCCCCCCAATATCATTACTGCTGGGGGGAGTGGACCCCAATATGTACAGCCCCCCATCCCTGTACTGTATGTGATATACTGTGCCCCCCAATATCATTACTGCTGGGGGGAGAGGACCCCAATATGTACAGCCCCCCATCCCTGTACTGTATGTGATATACTGTGCCCCCCAATATCATTACTGCTGGGGGAGAGGACCCCAATATGTACAGCCCCCCATCCCTGTACTGTATGTGATATACTGTGCCCCCAATATCATTACTGCTGGGGGGAGAGGACCCCAATATGTACACCCCCCATCCCTGTACTGTATGTGATATACTGTGCCCCCAATATCATTACTGCTGGGGGGAGAGGACCCCAATATGTACAGCCCCCCATCCCTGTACTGTATGTGATATACTGTGCCCCCAATATCATTACTGCTGGGGGAGAGGACCCCAATATGTACAGCCCCCCATCCCTGTACTGTATGTGATATACTGTGCCCCCCAATATCATTACTGCTGGGGGTAGAGGACCCAATATGTACAGCCCCCCATCCCTGCATTGTATGTGATATACTGTGCCCCCCAATATCAATACTGCTGGGGGGAGAGGACCCAATATGTACAGCCCCCCATCCCTGTACTGTATGTGATATACTGTGCTCCCAATATCTTTACTGCTGGGGGAGAGGACCCCAATATGTACAGCCCCCCATCCCTGTACTGTATGTGATATACTGTGCCCCCAATATCATTACTGCCGGGGGGAGAGGACCCCAATATGTGCAGCCCCCCATCCCTGTACTGTATGTGATATACTGTGCCCCCCAATATCATTACTGCCGGGGGGAGAGGACCCCAATATGTACAGCCCCCCATCCCTGTACTGTATGTGATATACTGTGCTCCCAATATCATTACTGCTGGGGGGAATGGACCCCAATATGTACAGCCCCCCATCCCTGTACTGTATGTGATATACTGTGCCCCCCAATATCATTACTGCTGGGGGTAGAGGACCCAATATGTACATCCCCCCATCCCTGCACTGTATGTGATATACTGTGCCCCCCAATATCAATACTGCTGGGGGGAGAGGACCCAATATGTACAGCCCCCCATCCCTGTACTGTATGTGATATACTGTGCCCCCAATATCATTACTGCTGGGGGGAGAGGACCCCAATATGTGCAGCCTCCCATCCTTGTACTGTATGTGATATACTGTGCCCCCCAATATCATTACTGCCGGGGGGAGAGGACCCCAATATGTACAGCCCCCCATCCCTGTACTGTATGTGATATACTGTGCTCCCAATATCATTACTGCTGGGGGGAGAGGACCCCAATATGTACAGCCCCCCATCCCTGTACTGTATGTGATATACTGTGCCCCCAATATCATTACTGCTGGGGGGAGAGGACCCAATATGTGCAGCCCCCCATCCCTGTACTGTATGTGATATACTGTGCCCCCCAATATCATTACTGCTGGGGGGACAGGACCCAATATGTGCAGCCCCCCATCCCTGTACTGTATGTGATATACTGTGCCCCCAATATCATTACTGCTGGGGGGAGAGGACCCAATATGTGCAGCCCCCTATCCCTGTACTGTATGTGATATACTGTGCCCCCCAATATCATTACTGCCGGGGGGAGAGGACCCCAATATGTACAGCCCCCCATCCCTGTACTGTATGTGATATACTGTGCTCCCAATATCATTACTGCTGGGGGGAGAGGGCCCAATATGTACAGCCCCCCATCCCTGTACTGTATGTGATATACTGTGCCCCCAATATCATTACTGCTGGGGGGAGAGGACCCCAATATGTACAGCCCCCCATCCCTGTACTGTATGTGATATACTGTGCTCCCAATATCATTACTGCTGGGGGGAGAGGACCCCAATATGTACAGCCCCCCATCCCTGTACTGTATGTGATAAACTGTGCCCCCAATATCATTACTGCTGGGGGGAGAGGACCCCAATATGTACAGCCCCCCATCCCTGTACTGTATGTGATATACTGTGCCCCCAATATCATTACTGCTGGGGGGAGAGGACCCCAATATGTACAGCCCCCATCCCTGTTCTGTATGTGATATACTGTGCCCCCAATATCATTACTGCTGGGGGAGAGGACCCCAATATGTACAGCCCCCCATCCCTGTACTGTATGTGATATACTGTGCCCCCAATATCATTACTGCTGGGGGGAGAGGACCCAATATGTGCAGCCCCCCATCCCTCTACTGTATGTGATATACTGTGCCCCCCAATATCATTACTGCTGGGGGGAGAGAACCCCAATATGTACAGCCCCCCATCCCTGTACTGTATGTGATATACTGTGCCCCCAATATCATTACTGCTGGGGGAGAGGACCCCAATATGTACAGCCCCCCATCCCTGTACTGTATGTGATATACTGTGCCCCCCAATATCATTACTGCCGGGGGGAGAGGACCCCAATATGTACAGCCCCCCATCCCTGCATTGTATGTGATATACTGTGCCCCCAATATCATTACTGCTGGGGGGAGAGGACCCCAATATGTACAGCCCCCCATCCCTGTTCTGTATGTGATATACTGTGCCCCCAATATCATTACTGCTGGGGGAGAGGACCCCAATATGTACAGCCCCCCATCCCTGTACTGTATGTGATATACTGTGCCCCCAATATCATTACTGCTGCGTGAGAGGACCCCAATATGTACAGCCCCCCATCCCTGTACTGTATGTGATATACTGTGCCCCCCAATATCATTACTGCTGGGGGGAGAGGACCTCAATATGTACAGCCCCCCATCCCTGTACTGTATGTGATATACTGTGCTCCCAATATCATTACTGCTGGGGGGAGAGGACCCCAATATGTACAGCCCCCCATCCCTGTACTGTATGTGATATACTGTGCCCCCAATATCATTACTGCTGGGGGGAGAGGACCCCAATATGTACAGCCCCCCATCCCTGTACTGTATGTGATATACTGTGCCCCCAATATCATTACTGCTGGGGGAGAGGACCCCAATATGTACAGCCCCCCATCCCTGTACTGTATGTGATATACTGTGCCCCCAATATCATTACTGCTGGGGGAGAGGACCCCAATATGTACAGCCCCCCATCCCTGTACTGTATGTGATATACTGTGCCCCCCAATATCATTACTGCTGGGGGAGAGGACCCCAATATGTACAGCCCCCCATCCCTGTACTGTATGTGATATACTGTGCCCCCAATATCATTACTGCTGGGGGAGAGGACCCCAATATGTACAGCCCCCCATCCCTGTACTGTATGTGATATACTGTGCCCCCAATATCATTACTGCTGGGGGGGAGAGGACCCCAATATGTACAGCCCCCCATCCCTCTACTGTATGTGATATACTGTGCCCCCAATATCATTACTGCTGGGGGAGAGGACCCCAATATGTACACCCCCCATCCCTGTACTGTATGTGATATACTGTGCCCCCCAATATCATTACTGCTGGGGGGAGAGGACCCCAATATGTGCAGCCCCCCATCCCTGTACTGTATGTGATATACTGTGCCCCCAATATCATTAGTGCTGGGGGGAGAGGACCCCAATATGTACAGCCCCCCATCCCTGTACTGTATGTGATATACTGTGCCCCCCCAATATCATTACTGCTGGGGGAGAGGACCCCAATATGTACAGCCCCCCATCCCTGTACTGTATGTGATATACTGTGCCCCCAATATCATTATTGCTGGGGGGGAGAGAATCCCAATATGTACAGCCCCCCATCCCTGTACTGTATGTGATAAACTGTGCCCCCAATATCATTACTGCTGGGGGAGAGGACCCCAATATGTACAGCCCCCCATCCCTGTACTGTATGTGATATACTGTGCCCCCAATATCATTACTGCTGGGGGTAGAGGACCCCAATATGTTCAGCCCCCCATCCCTGTACTGTATGTGATATACTGTGCCCCCAATATCATTACTGCTGGGGGAGAGGACCCCAATATGTACAGCCCCCCCATCCCTGTACTGTATGTGATATTCTGTGCCCCCAATATCATTACTGCTGGGGGGAGAGGACCCCAATATGTACAGCCCCCCATCCCTGTACTGTATGTGATATACTGTGCCCCCAATATCATTACTGCTGGGGGGAGAGGACCCCAATATGTACAGCCCCCCATCCCTGTACTGTATGTGATATACTGTGCCCCCCAATATCATTACTGCTGTGGGGTGAGGACCCCAATATGTACAGCCCCCCATCCCTGTACTGTATGTGATATACTGTGCTCCCAATATCATTACTGCTGGGGGGAGAGGACCCCAATATGTACAGCCCCCCATCCCTGTACTGTATGTGATATACTGTGCCCCCCAATATCATTACTGCTGGGGGAGAGGACCCCAATATGTACAGCCCCCCATCCCTGTACTGTATGTGATATACTGTGCCCCCCAATATCATTACTGCTGGGGTGAGAGGACCCCAATATGTACAGCCCCCCATCCCTGTACTGTATGTGACATACTGTGCCCCCAATATCATTACTGCTGGGGGGAGAGGACCCCAATATGTACAGCCCCCCATCCCTGTACTGTATGTGATATACTGTGCCCCCAATATCATTACTGCTGGGGGAGAGGACCCCAATATGTACATCGCCCCCATCCCTGTACTGTATGTGATATACTGTGCCCCCAATATCATTACTGCTGGGGGAGAGGACCCCAATATGTACAGCCCCCCATCCCTGTACTGTATGTGATATACTGTGCCCCCAATATCATTACTGCTGTGGGGAGAGTACCCCAGTATGTACAGCCCCCCATCCCTGTACTGTATGTGATATACTGTGCCCCCAATATCATTACTGCTGGGGGGAGAGTACCCCAATATGTACAGCCCCCCATCCCTGTACTGTATGTGATATACTGTGCCCCCCAATATCATTACTGCTGGGGGAGAGGACCCCAATATGTACAGCCCCCCATCCCTGTACCCCAGTATAAATATTGCGCTGTTCCCCTGCACTGTCAGGGTAGTATTCCCCCGGTCTCTGTGCCTCACTTCTTCGTTTCCTCTGAGTTGTGGTTCTCCTTTGCAGGGAGTCCCAGCAGGGAGCGGATTATGATGATGGGGGCAGTTGTGCCACGGACGCCCCTTGTGGAGAAGACTTCAGGTGATTTCCTGTGTGTTGCGTGTTCCCCATATAAATTGCAGTGCGCCCTCCCCCCGTGTGCATGGCAGTGCGCCCTCCCCCCTGTGTGCAGTGCTGTGCCGCCTCTCCCCGTGTGCAGTCCAGTCTTGTGCGGCCTCCCCCGTGTGCTGTCTGGTGCAGTGCGGCCTCCCCCGTGTACAGTGCAGTATGGCCGTCTGAGGCTTTGCCGGACCCGGCACCTCTTTTCCTTCTTGTCCAGAGGCTGTGTGTGCCTGGGCCAACGTGCCTGCTGTGTGTGCCTGGGCCGACGTGCCTGCTGTGTGTGCCTGGGCCGACGTGCCTGCTGTGTGTGCCTGGGCCGACGTGCCTGCTGTGTGTGCCTGGGCCGACGTGCCTGCTGTGTGTGCCTGGGCCGACGTGCCTGCTGTGTGTGCCTGGGCCGACGTGCCTGCTGTGTGTGCCTGGGCCGACGTGCCTGCTGTGTGTGCCTGGGCCGACGTGCCTGCTGTGTGTGCCTGGGCCGACGTGCCTGCTGTGTGTGTGCCTGGGCCGACGTGCCTGCTGTGTGTGTGCCTGGGCCGACGTGCCTGCTGTGTGTGTGCCTGGGCCGACGTGCCTGCTGTGTGTGTGCCTGGGCCGACGTGCCTGCTGTGTGTGTGCCTGGGCCGACGTGCCTGCTGTGTGTGCGCCTGGGCTGACGTGCCTGCTGTGTGTGCGCCTGGGCCGACGTGCCTGCCGTGTGTGCGCCTGGGCCGACGTACCTGCTCCGTGTGCGCCTGGGCCGACGTGCCTGCCGTGTGTGCCCCTGCGCCGACGTGCCCGCCGTGTGTGCGCCTGGGCCGACGTGCCCGCCGTGTGTGCGCCTGTGCTGACGTGCCCGCCGTGTGTGCGCCTGGGCCGACGTGCCCGCCGTGTGTGCGCCTGGGCCGACGTGCCCGCCGTGTGTGCGCCTGGGCCGACGTGCCCGCCGTGTGTGCGCCTGGGCCGACGTGCCCGCCGTGTGTGCGCCTGGGCCCACGTGCCCGCCGTGTGTGCGCCTGGGCCCACGTGCCCGCCGTGTGTGCGCCTGGGCCCACGTGCCCGCCGTGTGTGCGCCTGGGCCCACGTGCCCGCCGTGTGTGCGCCTGGGCCCACGTGCCCGCCGTGTGTGCGCCTGGGCCCACGTGCCCGCCGTGTGTGCGCCTGGGCCCACGTGCCCGCCGTGTGTGCGCCTGCACGTGCCCGCCGTGTGTGCGCCTGGGCCCACGTGCCCGCCGTGTGTGCGCCTGGGCCCACGTGCCCGCCGTGTGTGCGCCTGGGCCCACGTGCCCGCCGTGTGTGCGCCTGGGCCCACGTGCCCGCCGTGTGTGCGCCTGGGCCCACGTGCCCGCCGTGTGTGCGCCTGGGCCCACGTGCCCGCCGTGTGTGCGCCTGGGCCCACGTGCCCGCCGTGTGTGCGCCGGGCCCACGTGCCCGCCGTGTGTGCGCCTGGGCCCACGTGCCCGCCGTGTGTGCGCCTGGGCCCACGTGCCCGCCGTGTGTGCGCCTGGGCCCACGTGCCCGCCGTGTGTGCGCCTGGGCCCACGTGCCCGCCGTGTGTGCGCCTGGGCCCACGTGCCCGCCGTGTGTGCGCCTGGGCCCACGTGCCCGCCGTGTGTGCGCCTGGGCCCACGTGCCCGCCGTGTGTGCGCCTGGGCCCACGTGCCCGCCGTGTGTGCGCCTGGGCCCACGTGCCCGCCGTGTGTGCGCCTGGGCCCACGTGCCCGCCGTGTGTGCGCCTGGGCCCACGTGCCCGCCGTGTGTGCGCCTGGGCCCACGTGCCCGCCGTGTGTGCGCCTGGGCCCACGTGCCCGCCGTGTGTGCGCCTGGGCCCACGTGCCCGCCGTGTGTGCGCCTGGGCCCACGTGCCCGCCGTGTGTGCGCCTGGGCCGACGTGCCCGCCGTGTGTGCGCCTGGGCCGACGTGCCCGCCGTGTGTGTGCTCGGGGGCCGACGTGCCTGCAGTGTGTGTGCTCGGGGGCCGACGTGCCCGCCGTGTGCGCGGGGGCCGACGTGCCCGCCGTGTGCGCTGGGGTCGACGTGCCCGCCGTGTGTGTGCGCGGGGGCCGACGTGCCCGCCGTGTGTGTGCCTGGGCCGGCGTGCCCGCCGTGTGTGCGCCTGGGCCGACGTGCCTGCCGTGTGTGTGCTCGGGGGCCGACGTGCCTGCAGTGTGTGTGCTCGGGGGCCGACGTGCCCGCCGTGTGTGTGCCTGGGCCGACGTGCCCGCCGTGTGCGCTGGGGTCGACGTGCCCGCCGTGTGTGTGCGCGGGGGCCGACGTGCCCGCCGTGTGTGTGCCTGGGCCGGCGTGCCCGCCGTGTGTGCGCGGGGGCCGACGAGCCCGCCGTATGTGCGCCTGGGCCGAAGTGCCCGCCGTGTGTGCTCCTGGGCCGACGTGCCCGCCGTGTGTGTTCCTGGGCCGACGTGCCCGCCGTGTGTGTGCCTGGGCCGACGTGCCTGCCGTGTGTGTGCGCGGGGGCCGACGTGCCTGCCGTGTGTGTGCGCGGGGGCCGACGTGCCTGCTGTGTGTTTGCCTGGGCCGACGTGCCTGCTGTGTGTGTGCGCGGGGGCCGACGTGCCTGCTGTGTGTGTGCGCGGGGGCCGACGTGCCTGCTGTGTGTGTGCGCGGGGGCCGACGTGCCTGCTGTGTTTGTGTGCCTGGGCCGACGTGCCCGCTGTGTGTGTGCTCGGGGGCCGACGTGCCCGCTGTGTGTGTGCGCGGGGGCCGACGTGCCCGCTGTGTGTGCGCGGGGGCCGACGTGCCTGCTGTGTGTTTGCCTGGGCCGACGTGCCTGCTGTGTGTGTGCGCGGGGGCCGACGTGCCTGCTGTGTGTGTGCGCCTGGGCCGACGTGCCTGCTGTGTGTGCCTGGGCCGACGTGCCCGCTGTGTGCGCGGGGGCCGACGTGCCCGGGCCAGCGTGCTTGCCGTTTCTGCGTCGTTTGTCTGTGCTGACGCCTCTGGTTTTCTCTGCTGTGTCTCTCTGTGCTGACTTCTCTGCTGTATCTCTGCACAGCCTGTCTCTGCTGGATACAAACCTCTCTGCTGAGGCTGAGCCTGAACTGCGGAGCTTCATCGCCAGGCGCTTGTCCCGCGGAGCCTTGTTTGAAGGGATGGGCAACGTGGCGTCTGTGGATCTGGGGTAAGTGGCTGATGACGTAGCGTCCCCCCCTGCAGTCACCGCACTAATGGTGCGCTCCAGGTGTTAGATAAGTGTAGAGCATGGTGGAGAGACAGAGGGTGGTCTCGGTCTACCCCCAATGTATAGTGCAGTGGAGCGGAGCTGGAGCCACAGGGTCCTGAATGAGCAGAGAAGCTGATGATGACACCTGGCGTCTGTGTCGGGGTTATTACTGATGTCACTTGCTGTGATAACTGAAAGTCTGCACAGTGCAGCTGTCAAGGGGGAGCAGCCCCTCAGCTGCCGCGAGCACCAACGGGGGAGATGTGCCACCATCCCCCTACACACGGGGGCGCTCCGCATGTGCAGAGGGCAGCACTGGGAGAGCGCTGCCACCTTTCCCCTACACACGGGGGCGCTCCGCATGTACATGGGTGCTTTATCCCGTCTGTCCCCCACTCCTTGGATGTGTGATGCAGTGCAGCAGAGCCCTCACCTCACGCTCTGTATATGGGGGGGATGTCCAGTGTCCACAGTGTGTCTGTGCGGATGGGCGACGTTGTGCTGGCATCGTCGTTGGACTGTCGGCTTTAGACTGGTGGAGTACCCTTGGCGTTGTGCTATTGGCATTAGACTGGTGGAGTACTCTTGGCGTTGGGCTGTCGGCATTAGACTGGTGGAGTACCCTTGGCGTTGGACTGTCGGCTTTAGACTGGTGGAGTACCCTTGGCGTTGGACTGTTGGCATTAGACTGGTGGAGTACCCTTGGCGTTGGGCTGTCGGCATTAGACTGGTGGAGTACCCTTGGCATTGGGCTGTCGGCATTAGACTGGTGGAGCATTGCCGGCGTACTGGTGACCCGTCTGGTGACCTCTCGAGCTTACCCTATCCAGATTACCGGGTCCCTGATGTCTCTGCTCTTCCTCTCTCCAGGCCTCCTGAATTCACACTGGGCTGTTATTACTGTCTGATACAAGGTAAACCAGAAGACCACCCCGAGCCTACGCCCCCCGACCCCGAGCACATCGTCTGCTTCCTGGGGAGCAGCGAGAAAGGCCTGGACCTATATCCTTCATCAGTCTGTGCCCGGTGTTCTCATATGTCAGGACAGTGGTGCAGTGACCATGATCAGCTCCGGGCCCTCGCAATAAGATGGGACCCCACATATGCCTCCACCATGTTACCCCAGGGTCTCCCCTACATCGCCCTGCCTGATCCCCTGTGTATATGCTATATCTTACACTAAAGCTCTGCAGACCCTGAGTAAGCAGGGGGTGCGGGAAGGTCTCAGCTTTGGGACACAATGTGAGAAATGCCATCCATATAGTGGTACAGAATGTGGGGTGCGGTCACCTCATCCTCCTACTGCACCCGGCAGCTTCTGGTGTCACCAGGTGCCCCCTCCCCTTATCAGGATTGTGCCGAGGATGGAGGGCGAGAGTCGCCGCTTCCTGCACCAATAGGCTGATGACTAGGGCAACTGCTGCCAGTCATGGCGCCAGTGTGTGTGTGGGGGGCTGTGGCCAGTTTGGGGGGCGGCTACTGTCAGTTCTGGGGATCGGCTGCCGTCAGGGTGGCGGGGACTCTGTCAGTGCGGTGGTAGCATCGGTGTCATCACCTCCTGTGTTTCCTTAAGATGTCACCTTCAGACTAGAGCTGGACGGTCACGTGGAAAGTCTGAAGAGCAAACTAGAGCCTCAGGTAAGAACAAGACCCAAATATTCCTATTCTAATAACTGATCCCCTACATTGTAAGGTCCGGTCTCATCCGGTTCTGGTGTCTCTGGATCCTTATACAGTGGCGTGTAAAAGTTTGTGCACCCCTGGTCAAAATACCTAATACTAATGATCATTATCCATTTGTAGAATCCTCTTTTCACCTTCAGCTTTTTTACAGATGGTGTTAGGTTTGGATCAAGAATTTGTTGAAATTCTTCCCTCTACCTGTCAATTGTTCCCCGTGCCATTGGCTGCAACACAACCCCAAAGCATGATTGATCCACCCCCATGCTTAATGGTTGGCGGGGTGTTCTTCTCCTAACATTCTGTGCTCTTTTCTCCATACCTTTGATCATTGTGACCACAGAAGTCTATTTTACCGCATCGGTCCACAGGACTTGTTTCCACAATGCATCAGGCTTGTTTAGATGTTCTTTTGCATAATTCTGATGTTGAATTTCATGGTGAGGATGCAGGAGAGGTTTTCTTCTGATGCCTCTTCCATGAAGGCCATGTTTGTGCAGGTGTCTCTGAACTCCAGAGTCTACTAAATCTTTCTGAAGGGGGTTCTGATTTGCCGCTCTAGCAATCCTACGAGCAGCTCTCACTGAAATTTTGCTTGGTCTTCCAGACCTTACCTTGACCTCCACTCTACCATTTCTTAATTACATTTTGAACAGAGGAAAGGGCAACTTGAAAACGTTTTGCTATCATCTTATAGCTTCTCCCGCTTTATGGCCTCCACCATTGTCAGCTGCTTAGAAGACCCCATGGCAGGAGTGCCCAAACGTTTACATGCCACTGTAATGATTCCGCCTGATCCGCTGTCTCTGGATCCAGTTCCTTTACGTTTTGTCTCTTCTCTTTAGGTGGGAGCCCTGGAGTCGGAGGTCCGGTCACATCTTGGCTGCTGGTTCGAGGCCTCGGTGCTGCCCATCCACCGGGTGGTGACCCTCTTCCGGGAGAAGCTGGCCTACCTGCTGCATGCGGTGAGATGATACGAGACGTGTGTGATGTTCGGGGTGGGATGACTAGGACGTGTGTAGATATTGCTTCTCTTGCGGCCCCTGGAGCCCCCGGTCATTGGCTGGTGGTCATCCTATAGTTCCCCTGCAGCGAGAGGCGGCTGTGTAACCCTGTGTACACCAGGTCCATCCCCGCACTGTGGCCTGCTTGTGTGTAGTGTGCCCCCTCCTGGCAGACCGCTGCTCACCGTGTGTGTTACCCTCCCCCCAGGCGCTGAGTTACACTCCGGTGGATGTGGTTAACGCCACGGAGCGGACGCAGAACGACATCGGCAGGTAAGTGGCAGCTGCACATCCCTCCCTGCCCGTCGGGCCCCTCCCTGCCCGTCGGGCCCCTCCCTGCCCGACGGGTCCTCCCTGCCGGACTGGCCCCTCCCTGCCGGACTGGCCCCTCCCTGCCGGACTGGCCCCTCCCTGCCGGACGTGTCTCTCACTGCCCGACCTGCCCGTCCGAGTCCTCCCTGCCCGACCGGCCCCTTCATCCCAACGGGTCCTCCCTGCCGGACGGGTCCTCACTGCCCCTCCTCCTCTGCTGCAGGTTCCTGAGCTCGGCCGGTCTGCAGGGATTAGTGCAGGAGGGCACCATGACGTCCCTGTGCATCGCTATGACTGAATGCCAGCAACGGTCTGTCACCGTGGACTTCAAGGATGGTCAGCCAGAGCTGGTCAGTGCAGGTGAGACCAAGGGATTGTAGAGGAGGACTACTACCACCATCACCACTACTATCCCCACCACTACTGCTCCTCCTGAGGGCAGGAGAGGGGCAAAGGCATAACAGCGCCGGGCAGTGGTCTCAGGTGGGGGCAGAATAAACACTGCGAATAAGAAGCTTCCAGGAACAGAAGGCTTAATAGATAATTATCAATGAGCAAGATACGAAGAAAAGAGAAATGTAAATCTTCAGTATCTGGTGACCGACCGTCCTCTCCGTCATCAGTATCTGGTGACTGCTCGTCGCCTCCATCATCAGTATCTGGTGACTGCCCGTCGCCTCCATCTTCAATATCTGGTGACCGACCGTCCTCTCCGTCATCAGTATCTGGTGACCGACCGTCCTCTCCGTCATCAGTATCTGGTGACCGCCCGTCCTCTCCATCATCAGTATCTGGTGACCGCCCGTCCTCTCCGTCATCAGTATCTGGTGACCGCCCGTCCTCTCCGTCATCAGTATCTGGTGACTGCCCGTCGCCTCCATTATCAGTATCTGGTGACCGCCCGTCCTCTCCGTCATCAGTATCTGGTGACCGCCCGTCGCCTCCATCTTCAGTATCTGGTGACCGCCCGTCCTCTCCGTCATCAGTATCTGGTGACCGCCCGTCCTCTCCGTCATCAGTATCTGGTGACCGACCGTCCTCTCCGTCATCAGTATCTGGTGACCACCAGTCACCTCCGTCATCAGTATCTGGTGACTGCCCGTTGCCTCCATTATCAGTATCTGGTGACCGCCCGTCCTCTCCATTATCAGTATCTGGTGACCGCCAGTCACCTCCGTCTTCAGTATCTGGTGACCGCCAGTCACCTCCGTCATCAGTATCTGGTGACTGCCCGTCGCCTCCATTATCAGTATCTGGTGACCGCCCGTCCTCTCCGTCATCAGTATCTGGTGACCGCCAGTCACCTCCGTAATCAGTATCTGGTGACCGCCAGTCACCTCCGTAATCAGTATCTGGTGACCGCCAGTCACCTCCGTCATCAGTATCTGGTGACCGCCCGTCACCTCCGTCATCAGTATCTGGTGACCGCCCGTCACCTCCGTCATCAGTATCTGGTGACCGCCCGTCCCCTCCGTCATCAGTATCTGGTGACCGCCCGTCCCCTCCGTCATCAGTATGTGGTGACCGCCCGTCCCCTCCGTCATCAGTATCTGGTGACCGCCCGTCCCCTCCATCATCAGTATGTGGTGACCGCCTGTTCCCTCCGTCATTAGTATCTGGTGACTGCCCGTCGCCTCCGTCATCAGTATCTGGTGACGGCCCGATGCCTCCGTCATCAGTATCTGGTGACTGCCCGGTCGCCTCCATCACTTCTTCTCCTACAGGTTATGGAGGATCTCAGCAGCAGGTTGTGCCAAACATCTTGGAGACCTGACCCCAGATCTTCTGTGTTTGAGGCTTGTGCGGATCCTTCTGTCTCTTCATGTGATCCCAGACAGACGGGATGATGGGAGATCAGGGCTCCGGGGCCGGGTCATCACCCCCAGGACTCCTCATTAATAATGACGATCTTCAGCATTTCATTAATTGAAAAAATAAACTATTAACCCTTCTGTTTCTGGCACTGCCTCACTCTGCAGCATCTTCTCTGCACCATGTGCGGCTGTGGCTCTGTGTTGCTTCCACTGATCCTGTGCATGATGTGCAGAGTGTCCAGCAACTCATCCAGGAGGAAGAAATCGGTTAAAACCCAAATTTATTGGCTCATTGTAAAAACATAATAGAAAAACTTCCCAGTAGTGGTCGACGCGCTTCCGCCGGGAGCGTCCTCGGTCGGCGGCTCTTCCCCCGGGAGCGTCCTCGGTCGGCGGCTCTTCCCCCGGGAGCGTCCTCGGTTGGCGGCTCTTCCCCCGGGAGCGTCCTCGGTCGGCGGCTCTTCCCCCCCGGGAGCGTCCTCGGTTAGCGGCTCTTCCCCCCCGGGAGCGTCCTCGGTTAGCGGCTCTTCCCCCGGGAGCGTCCTCGGTCGGCGGCTCTTCCCCCGGGAGCGTCCTCGGTCGGCGGCTCTTCCCCCCGGGAGCGTCCTCGGTCGGCGGCTCTTCCCCCCGGGAGCGTCCTCGGTCGGCGGCTCTTCCTCCGGGAGCGTCCTCAGTCGGCGGCTCTTCCCCCGGGAGCGTCCTCGGTCGGCGGCTCTCCCCCCCAGGAGCGTCCTCGGTCGGCGGCTCTCCCCCCCCGGGAGCGTCCTCGGTCGGCGGCTCTTCCCCCGGGGGCTTCCTCGGTCGGCGCGCTTCCCCCCGGGGGCCTCCTCGGTCGGCGCTCTTCCCCCGGGAGCGTCCTCGGTCGGCGGCTCTTCCCCCCGGGAGCGTCCTCTGTCGGCGGCTCTTCCCCCGGGAGCGTCCTCGGTCGGCGGCTCTTCCCCCGGTGGCGTCCTTGGTTGGCGGCTCTTCCCCCGGGAGCGTCCTCGGTCGGCGGCTCTTCCCCCGGGAGCGTCCTCGGTCGGCGGCTCTCCCCCCCGGGAGCATCCTCGGTCGGCGGCTCTCCCCCCCCGGGAGCGTCCTCGGTCGGCGGCTCTCCCCCCCCGGGAGCGTCCTCGGTCGGCGGCTCTTCCCCCGGGAGCTTCCTCGGTCGGCGCGCTTCCCCCCGGGGGCCTCCTCGGTCGGCAGCTCTTCCCCCGGGAGCGTCCTCGGTCGGCGGCTCTTCCCCCCGGGAGCGTCCTCTGTCGGCGGCTCTTCCCCCGGGAGCGTCCTCGGTCGGCGGCTCTTCCCCCGGTGGCGTCCTTGGTTGGCGGCTCTTCCCCCGGGAGCGTCCTCTGTCGGCGGCTCTTCCCCCGGGAGCGTCCTCTGTCGGCGGCTCTTCCCCCGGGAGCGTCCTCTGTCGGCTGCTCTTCCCCCGGGAGCGTCCTCGGTCGGCGGCTCTTCCCCCGGGAGCATCCTCGGTCGGCGGCTCTTCCCCCGGGGGCGTCCTCGGTTAGCGGCTCTTCCCCCGGGGGCGTCCTCGGTCGGCGGCTCTTCCCCCGGGGACGTCCTCGGTCGGCGGCTCTTCCCCCGGGGGCGTCCTCGGTCGGCGGCTCTTCCCCCGGCAGCGTCCTCGGTCGGCGGCTCTTCCCCCGGGTACCCTCGGATAATTCCCTAAACTATAGTGAGGTCAGATGGTAGATGTGTCTGAACACTGTTCTACAGGCAGCCTGATCCCCAACCATTGCGCGTAGTGTAGCCGGTCCTCCACCGCGGGTCGTATAAATGCGGGCAAGAGCAATGTGGCCAATGGGCACAAATGTAGAGCACTAACATTTAGCCGTCTGCAGCCGCGCTGGTCAGGAGCTGAAGATGAAGCCGCCATTTCCGCAGTAGCACTTACACAATATATGTCCTTACATGTGAGAGATGTAAAGTCTGACATGTCGGATGCACGACGTGACCTCTCTGGTGCACAGAATAAAACCGCCCAGGTGCATCTCTTCACTACATACAATGGAGATGGCGGCATGATGAAAGACTATCCCACCGAGAAGGGACCAGGGCGATGGCGGGTTCTCCACAGTCAGGAAACCACGAAGGGGATACGTACCCCCCACCTATAAGAAATGGGCATATGTGTGAATGAGGGAAGGGTGCCGAGACGGGAGAAGTGGATGAGAGAGAGAATCTGATCCCAGAACAGTGTGGGGGAATTTCCATAACTCGGGGGTCCAGGCCATGACCCCATGAAGTGAATGGTGCGGCATTGAGTGGTGCTTACTGGAGGAGGAATAACGCCGGCTCCTCCGGGGGTCGCCGTCCTGCACACTCTCCAATACTCTGATATTATGGGGCCGGACTGCGGTGTAGGGTCGTGGTCCATGGTGGGAATATCCCGGATGCGCTACCACCTAGTGCATAAGCTGGAATCAGTCTCTCGGATCTGGACGAGGTGGAGGTCTCGTGCTAATAGAAGGATTCGAGGTCTCCTCTGGAGATAAGGGGTAGGCCGGTCCTCAGGGGGGATCTGTGAGTCCTTGAGAGGTCTATGAATGTGTACGCTCCAGCACTGATAGGAGATTGGTTTGGGTTATAGAGAACCAGAAGACGTCTATGTAAGCTGTGTAATTATATACCCAAGATAGCGGGTATATCATCCTCAATTTATATACCCTTCAGTCACATGCCCAATCTCCAGGCCACCACCAAGATGTCACCATGGGTAATCTTAATGGACTAATCAAAAATCCCAAAATGCTATCACCCTATTGGTCAACCACATAGAATAAAGGTAGACCCAGGAGGTAACGTCTTGACATTAAACTGTCAGATCCCTTGCCCTGACGCGTTTCCCCCTTGGTTTAGGGGTTCATCGAGACCATTTCATTGAGGAGAGACCTTTAATGGGTCAAAGGGCCGAGAAGTTTCAGGCCCCGTCCTTCCCGGAGAGCATGGTCTGTGCCGCGGAGCCTCTGGATGCCAATAAGGAGGACATACCGCCCATTAAAAAAACGGATGGTGGAAGGCAGGCTGCGTCCCCCTGAGATGAAACGCGTCGAGCAGCTGGGGATCCAGATGAGTAGACGTTACTTCTGGGATGGTGAGTCGTCGCTGAGCGGGGCCGCCACTCACGTATGATGTACGGCGCCAACCTCCGCAGCTAGGCTGGGCCACCCTTTTTCAGGGCATGGGTTTATTATTTTAGGCATAGTGGATTTCCACTCTTTACGGTGGTTATCCGTGTATATATATTTGTATTGAACACCCTCTCTGTATCACGTTTTTGTTTGTTTTTTTGTGGGAAAGATTTTAACATTTAGAATAAAGGTTCATTTTTAAAGGGTAAATTTTTTTTACAAGCCGTTATCCATGTGGTCAGAAGCCCCCACTCCAGCTAATGCCCTCAGCGTCAGCGGGTAGAAGAAGCACGGGCCGAGTGTGGGCAGCAGGTACAACGCCCTGTACTCCCGTGCTGTTATCTCGCCTCTGTGCCGGGAAGACGGCCCGCAGGGTCAGTACGTATCAGACCATGGCGGTGGGAGCTAAACGCTTACTAGATATAGGTGGGCTAGTGAAAATGTCAGTGTAGCTTCTCAGAAATCGTCCCTCTCCATCAAAGCAGGACTCTGTGAATCAGGGAGGGGCTGTCCCTGTCTGCTCGGGGGGCTGTCCCTGCCTTGCTCGGTGGGCTGTCCCTGCCTTGCTCGGTGGGCTGTCCCTGCCTTGCTCGGTGGGCTGTCCCTGCCTCGCTCGGTGGGCTGTCCCTGCCTCGCTCGGTGGGCTGTCCCTGCCTCGCTCGGTGGGCTGTCCCTGCCTCGCTCGGTGGGCTGTCCCTGCCTCGCTCGGTGGGCTGTCCCTGCCTCGCTCGGTGGGCTGTCCCTGCCTCGCTCGGTGGGCTGTCCCGACCTCGCTCGGTGGGCTGTCCCTGCCTCGCTCGGTGGGCTGTCCCTGCCTCGCTCGGTGGCCTCTCCCCGCCTCGCTCGGTGGGCTGTCCCCGCCTCGCTCTGTGGGCTGTCCCCGCCTCGCTCTGTGGGCTGTCCCCGCCTCGCTCTGTGGGCTGTCCCTGCCTCGCTCTGTGGGCTGTCCCCGCCTCGCTCTGTGGGCTGTCCCCGCCTCGCTCGGTGGCCTCTCCCCGCCTCGCTCGGTGGGCTGTCCCCGCCTCGCTCTGTGGGCTGTCCCCGCCTCGCTCGGTGGGCTGTCCCTGCCACCAAAGAGACTGGGTCATGTCTGAACGCGACCAGAGAGTGAAGACATCAAAGTTTTTTGAGGACCGTGGAGCATTTCTCAGGACGGACTGCCCTGCCCTCTACATTGAGGTTGTTGGAGGCATCAGTGAGGAGGGAATAAACAAAAAGACAAAGGGGAGAAAGAAATGAAGGACAAGGTGCGAGATAGGAGGAAAAAGAAGGAGAATGGAGGGATTGAGCGACACAGAATTAAATTATTTTCCACAAGGTCGGAAATCGACTGGGGAAAGGATAGACAGAAGTTGGGGGAAGCGTCCAGATAGAGAAAGCCAAAGCTACCCAACTTTGTAAGTAAGCTAGAACTCTTCTACCCGGTGCGAAAATAAGAAGGAAGAAATGTCCAAGTAATGAGGGTAATGGCGACATTAACTTCTTTAGAGACCCAGTGTCTCTTGGCCAGGCCTCAGGACATCATGGATCCAACATCAGCCGTG
Organism: Phyllobates terribilis; assembly: GCF_046119375.1. NCBI lineage: Eukaryota > Metazoa > Chordata > Amphibia > Anura > Dendrobatidae > Phyllobates > Phyllobates terribilis. The sequence goes on along the minus strand of NW_027362785.1, from coordinate 12,092,081 downwards.
TCTGGTAAGTCAGAAGTCCTGGGATGTGAACGCCTGCTATCTCCGGCAGAGACCGGTGTCTGCATCCAGGACACAGGTCCAGGGATCCATTCCCCTGAGGGAGTACCTGGAGATGGTTGTGGTGCTCTCCTGGTTGAAGGAGAGCCCTGGTTTGACTTGGCCTCTTCCTTCTACTCCACGTTAGGAGGACCACCAGAGGCAAGAGGGCGGGAAGATGATCTGGAGCGGCCGCACCCGCTGAGGTCCACAGGATGTATGTGAGGCCAGAACCGGCCTAGGGTTGTGTGGACCTGGGATCAGGTTACCCCCGTTTTCCTCCTCATCATTGCTGAGAGGTCTACTGAGGAAGTTTGGGTGCACAGAGCTCAAAAGGGGGCGTTCACACTGCGAGATTATCGTGAACGAGCATCCGTAAAAACGCATTTCATAATTATCTTACCATGTAAATAGGCGACCGATCACCTGATGACCAAGCAAAACCCTCGATCGTCGGGTGAAATGATCTGGTCACTGTTTTCAGAGGAGCATCATCCTGTGTCGCCAGCACCTGTGCTGCCGAGAACCATGGCCGCCTATGTGCACTGAGCAATCTAGTGTAGATCGCTCATCGGTTGCTTTGGTCTATGTGTAAACAGCCCTTAGAGGGAATCTGTCAGTCGGTAGGATCGTCCGTCCTGAGCCGTCTGTGTCCCCGCAGGTCATAGGAAATTGATGGCAATGGCACCCTGATATCTGCAGTCTGATTTTCTTATTCCAGAGAAACCCATGTTTATCTTATATGTAAATGAGCTGTTAAGATCTATGGGCAGGGCATAGATCTAGCGGAGACTCCGCCTCCAAAGCTTGTCGTTAATGGCAGGGGGCGTTACCAGTGTGAGACATGTAGATTAGGAGAGTAGACTGTCAGTCATTACATCTGATTAAGCCTCATCAGTTACAATAAGCTCTCCAGGTGGAAACGCGCCGACTGAGAGCACTCCTGGTGGAAACGCTCCGACTGAGAGCACTCCTGGTGGAAACGCGCCGACTGAGAGCACTCCTGGTGGAAACGCTCCGACTGAGAGCACTCCTGGTGGAAACGCTCCGACTGAGAGCACTCCTGGTGGATACGCTCCGACTGAGAGCACTCCTGGTGGAAACGCTCCGACTGAGAGCACTCCTGGTGGAAACGCTCCGACTGAGAGCACTTCTGGTGGAAACGCTCCGACTGAGAGCACTCCTGGTGGAAACGCTCCGACTGAGAGCACTCCTGGTGGAAACGCTCCGACTGAGAGCACTCCTGGTGGAAACGCTCCGACTGAGAGCACGCCTGGTGGAAACGCTCCGACTGAGAGCACGCCTGGTGGAAACGCTCCGACTGAGAGCACTCCTGGTGGAAACGCTCCGACAGAGAGCACTCCTGGTGGAAACGCTCCGACTGAGAGCACTCCTGGTGGAAACGCTCCGACTGAGAGCACTCCTGGTGGAAACGCTCCGACTGAGAGCACGCCTGGTGGAAACGCTCCGACTGAGAGCACTCCTGGTGGAAACGCTCCGACTGAGAGCACTCCTGGTGGAAACGCGCCGACTGAGAGCACTCCTGGTGGAAACGCGCCGACTGAGAGCACTCCTGGTGGAAACGCGCCGACTGAGAGCACTCCTGGTGGAAACGCGCCGACTGAGAGCACTCCTGGTGGAAACGCTCCGACTGAGAGCACTCCTGGTGGAAACGCTCCGACTGAGAGCACTCCTGGTGGAAACGCTCCGACTGAGAGCACTCCTGGTGGAAACGCTCCGACTGAGAGCACTCCTGGTGGAAACGCTCTGACTGAGAGCACTCCTGGTGGAAACGCGCCGACTGAGAGCACTCCTGGTGGAAATGCGCCGACTGAGAGCACGCCTGGTGGAAACGCGCCGACTGAGAGCACGCCTGGTGGAAACGCGCCGACTGAGAGCACTCCTGGTGGAAACGCGCCGACTGAGAGCACTCCTGGTGGAAACGCGCCGACTGAGAGCACTCCTGGTGGAAACGCGCCGACTGAGAGCACTCCTGGTGGAAACGCGCCGACTGAGAGCACTCCTGGTGGAAACGCTCCGACTGAGAGCAATCCTGGTGGAAACGAGCCGACTGGGGACACTCCTGGTGGAAACGCGCCGACTGGGGACACTCCTGGTGGAAACGCACTGGCAGCTCCCGAGAAATTTTTCTACCATGATTTCAATATAAGCCAATTTAGGTTTGCACTCCCTTTTTCCTCTGGGGTGTGTTGCTGGACGCTCTGTAGTGTCCAGATGTTTCCAACTCACCACCGCCATGAAGCTTTATCCTATGGGACAGGTCCTGAAACTGTCGAGGGTGTGATGGAATCTTGTGTTCTCGTGTTTGTTATGACCCCCACAGTGTTCCGGGGAGGTCTCCTCTGATTTGGGTCCCCCTCCTCTGTATTTTATGTTCCTGGGGAGGTCTCATCGGATTCGGGGCCCCCCTCCTCTGTGTGTGTCTTCCCCGGGGTGGTCTCCTCTGATCCGGGGCCCCCCTCCTCTGTGTGTGTCTTCCCCGGGGTGGTCTCCTCTGATCCGGGGCCCCCCTCCTCTGTGTGTAATGTTCCTGGGAAGGTCTCCTCTTATTCGGGGGCCGTCACCTCTGATTCAGGGCCCCCTCCTCTGTGTGTGATGTTCCTGGGAAGGTCTCCTCTTATTCGGGGCCCCCTCCTCTGTGTGAGATGTTCCCGGGGTGGTCTCCTCTGATTCGGGGCCCCCTCCTCTGTGTATGATGTTCCCGGGGTGGTCTCCTCTTGTTCGGGGCCCCCTCCTCCATGTGTGATGTTCCCAGGGAGGTCTCCTCTGATTCAGGGCCCCCTTTCTCTGTGTGTGATGTTCCCGGAGTGGTCTCCTCTGATTCGGGGCCCCCTCCTCCGTGTGTGATATTCCCTGGGTGGTCTCCTCTGATTCAGGACCCCCTCCTGCGTGTGTGATGTTCTCGGGAAGGTCTCCTCTTATTCGGGGCCCCCTCCTCTGTGTGTGATGTTCCCGGGGTGGTCTCCTCTGATTCGGGGCTCCCCCCTCCATGTGTGATGTTCCCGGGGTGGTCTCCTCTGATTCGGGGCCCCATCCTCCGTGTGTGATGTTCCCGGGGTGGTCTCCTCTGATTCGGGGCCCATCCTCCGTGTGTGATATTCCCGGGGTGGTCTCCTCTGATTCGGGGCCCTTTTCCATGTGTGATGTTCCCGGGGTGGTCTCCTCTGATTCGGGGCCCCATCCTCCGTGTGTGATGTTCCCGGGGTGGTCTCCTCTGATTCGGGGCCCCATCCTCCGTGTGTGATGTTCCCGTGGTGGTCTCCTCTGATTCGGGGCCCCATCCTCCGTGTGTGATGTTCCCGGGGTGGTCTCCTCTGATTCGGGGCCCCATCCTCCGTGTGTGATGTTCCCGGGGTGGTCTCCTCTGATTCGGGGCCCTTTTCCATGTGTGATGTTCCCGGGGTGGTCTCCTCTGATTCGGGGCCCCATCCTCCGTGTGTGATGTTCCCGGGGTGGTCTCCTCTGATTCGGGGCCCCCTCCTTCAGTTGTGATGTTCTCGGGAAGGTCTCCTATGATTCGGGGGCCCCCTCCTCTGTGTGTGATGTTCCCGGGGTGGTCTCCTCTGATTTGGGGCCCCCCTCCTCCATGTGTGATATTCCCGGGGTGGTCTCCTCTGATTCGGGGCCCCCTCCTCCGTGTGTGATGTTCCCGGGGTGGTCTCCTCTGATTCAGGGCCCCCTCCTCCATGTGTGATGTTCCCGGGGTGGTCTCCTGTGATTCGGGGCCCCCTCCTCCATGTGTGATGTTCCCGGGGTGGTCTCCTCTGATTCTGGGCCCCCCTCCTCTGTGTGATGTTCCCGGGGTGGTCTCTTATTCGGGGCCCCCCTCCTCTGTGTGTGATGTTCCCGGGGTGGTCTCCTGTGATTCGGGGCTCCCTCCTCCATGTGTGATGTTTCCAGGGAGGTCTCCTCTGATTCGGGGCTCCCTCCTCCGTGTGTGATGTTCCCGGGGTGGTCTCCTCTTATTCGGGGCCCCCTCCTCCGTGTGTGATGTTCCTGGGGTGGTCTCCTCTGATTCGGGGCTCCCTCCTCCATGTGTGATGTTCCCAGGGAGGTCTTCTCTGATTTTGGGCCCCCTCCTCCGTGTGTGATGTTCTTGGGAAGGTCTCCTCTGATTTGGGGCCCGCTCCTCCATGCGTGATGTTCCCAGGGAGGTCTTCTCTGATTTTGGGCGCTCTCCTCTTCTCTCTACAGTCAGTAACCGCTTCTGTGAGGACTGGATGCAGGTCTTCATCAACGCCTCCGATGGGGGAAGCCCCTTCCTTTTCCGACAGAAACTGGAGAATTTTAAGCTAAAGGTGAGTGATGTAAAGATCAGTCACCAGGTCTGGCTACACTAACTGCTGCAGTGTAAAGCATGATGGACAGCATCAGTCCCAGCTGCTGATTATACAGGACCTGACTTTAGACAACAAGCAGCTAAGTTAGTCAGTGGTCACAGCTGTATCCTAATGGAGTGGAGTTGCAGTGTAAAGCATGGTGGTGGGATGATGCAAGTGCGCTTCAGTTTTCTGATTGCGTGACGGTCTCTGCTCTTCCCCCCCAGGTCATTCAGGATATGAATAATCTGAAGCGTCTGATTCGCCAGGCGGAGAGCAGCCATTACGCCTTGTTCCGCTGTTACAACTTCCTGAAGAACTGTGGGAACGGGGACCTCCTCCTGCAGATCGTGAAGGTGGAGCACGCGGAGATGCCGGAGGCCCGCAGCGTGGTGGCGGTGCTGGAGGAGTTCATCCGTGAGGAGGGCTTCTCTGTCCGCGGCTCCTGACCGCCCTCCGCTCGTGTCCCTGCTGCCCCTGTCCTGTGTGTGTGTGGTTTACAGTCCTGTCCATACAAGAAGCTGCCCCCTGGTGACCTCCTCCTGCAGATCGTGAAGGTGGAGCATGCGGAGATGCCGGAGGCCCGCAGCGTGGTGGCGGTGCTGGAGGAGTTCATCCGTGAGGAGGGCTTCTCTGTCCGCGGCTCCTGACCTCCCCCCGCTCGTGTCCCTGCTGCCCGTGTCCTGTGTGTGTGTGGTTTACAGTCCTGTCCATACAAGAAGCAGCCCCCTGGTGACCTCCTCCTGCAGATCGTGAAGGTGGAGCATGCGGAGATGCCGGAGGCCCGCAGCGTGGTGGCGGTGCTGGAGGAGTTCATCCGTGAGGAGGGCTTCTCTGTCCGCGGCTCCTGACCGCCCCCCGCTCGTGTCCCGCTGCCCATGTCCTGTGTGTGTGTGGTTTACAGTCCTGTCCATACAAGAAGCAGCCCCCTGGTGACCTCCTCCTGCAGATCGTGAAGGTGGAGCACGCGGAGATGCCGGAGGCCCGCAGCGTGGTGTCTGTGCTGGAGGAGTTCATCCGCGAGGAGGGCTTCTCTGTCCGTGGCTCCTGACCGCCCCCCGCTCGTGTCCCTGCTGCCCATGTCCTGTGTGTGTGTGGTTTACAGTCTTGTCCATACAAGAAGCTGCCCCCTGGTGACCTCCTCCTGCAGATTGTGAAGGTGGAGCACGCGGAGATGCCGGAGGCCCGCAGCGTGGTGGCGGTGCTGGAGGAGTTCATCCGTGAGGAGGGCTTCTCTGTCCGCGGCTCCTGACCGCCCCCCACTCGTGTCCCTGCTGCCCGTGTCCTGTGTGTGTGTGGTTTACAGTCCTGTCCATACAAGAAGCTGCCCCCTGGTGACCTCCTCCTGCAGATCGTGAAGGTGGAGCACGCGGAGATGCCGGAGGCCCGCAGCGTGGTGTCTGTACTAGAGGAGTTCATCCGTGAGGAGGGCTTCCCTGTCCGCGGCTCCTGACCGCCCCCCGCTCGTGTCCCGCTGCCCATGTCCTGTGTGTGTGTGGTTTACAGTCCTGTCCATACAAGAAGCAGCCCCCTGGTGACCTCCTCCTGCAGATCGTGAAGGTGGAGCACGCGGAGATGCCGGAGGCCCGCAGCGTGGTGGCGGTGCTGGAGGAGTTCATCCGTGAGGAGGGCTTCTCTGTCCGCGGCTCCTGACCGCCCTCCGCTCGTGTCCCTGCTGCCCCTGTCCTGTGTGTGTGTGGTTTACAGTCCTGTCCATACAAGAAGCTGCCCCCTGGTGACCTCCTCCTGCAGATCGTGAAGGTGGAGCACGCGGAGATGCCGGAGGCCTGCAGCGTGGTGTCTGTACTGGAGGAGTTCATCCGTGAGGAGGGCTTCTCTGTCCGCGGCTCCTGACCGCCCCCCGCTCGTGTCCCGCTGCCCATGTCCTGTGTGTGTGTGGTTTACAGTCCTGTCCATACAAGAAGCAGCCCCCTGGTGACCTCCTCCTGCAGATCGTGAAGGTGGAGCACGCGGAGATGCCGGAGGCCCGCAGCGTGGTGTCTGTACTGGAGGAGTTCATCCGTGATGAGGGCTTCTCTGTCCGCGGCTCCTGACCGCCCCCCGCTCGTGTCCCTGCTGCCCGTGTCCTGTGTGTGTGTGGTTTACAGTCCTGTCCATACAAGAAGTTGCCCCCTGGTGACCTCCTCCCGGGAAGGAGCCGTGCACCAGAGCGAGGAGCCATGGCTGTACCAGCCCATGGTGGCCCCGTGAATCTTACATGAAGGAGACCTTTAGTCATATTTATGATGAGCTTCCCCGGCCGCTCTCGCGGCAGTTTGGGGTTTTATTCTGTTGTTTTGTAGGTTTTATTTCAATGTCCCTTTACATTTCCCTCTGACTGTTCTGCCTGGCATTGAGCTGGTAGGGCGGAGGAGGCGTGGATCTCATCTGTGATTGGTGGCAGCGGTCATGATCTGGGAGTGGGGAGGAGGCGAGGATTGTAGCGCTCTGATTGGTGGCAGCGTTGTAACAGGGATCCATGTTCTAGGTTCTCCATCTCCCCCCTCCCTGTGTACGGAGAGGAGGGTGAATGATGTCTGCCCTCACCCGACACTCCTGGGTTATGTGCCTGTCCCGGTGCTGTCCTTGCAGTGCAGCGCCCCCTGACTAACTCCTGTACTTAGACACTTTATTCTCCAGTGGTTTCCAGGGTGCAGAGTGAGTCCCAGCGCCTCGGGCGGCTCCCCTGTATCCACTTGTGATATACTGCCCTGTGTGTGTACCAATAAAGCTGCTGGACCATCACCCCATCAGATTCATGTATCACTCCCACCATCCGTCCCCAGGAGCGCACTCCTCCCACTGATGATGGGGCAGGGCTGGGAATTGATTCTACCCATTCCTATTACCAGAAAGCAGAGCATTATGGGAACTCCAAGGCGGATCGGCACATCACCTGTCATATAGAGCAGATTGTCCATCAGTATATGGTATACGTACCCCCCCCCCTTCACCCCCTGGACTGACCCCTAATGTCAGAGAAACTGCTATGAGGGGTCTGGAGGGAGGAGGACGCAGGAGTTTGGAGGGAAGAACATGGAGGGAGAGGGACAGAGGAGAGGTCTGCAGGGAGAGCGTAGTCGGGAGGATGAGAGAGGAGTCTGGAGGAAGACGAGGGAAGAGTCTGGAGGGAGGAGGAAGACGAGGGAAGAGTCTGGAGGGAGGAGGAAGACGAGGGAAGAGTCTGGAGGGAGGAGGAAGACGAGGGAAGAGTCTGGAGGGAGGAGGAAGACGAGGGAAGAGTCTGGAGGGAGGAGGAAGACGAGGGAAGAGTCTGGAGGGAGGAGGAAGACGAGGGAAGAGTCTGAAGGGAGGAGGAAGACGAGGGAAGAGTCTGGAGCGAGGAGGAAGACGAGAGAAGAGTCTGGAGCGAGGAGGAAGACGAGGGAAGAGTCTGGAGCGAGGAGGAAGACGGGGGAAGAGTCTGGAGGGAGGAGGAAGACGGGGGAAGAGTCTGGAGGGAGTGGGAGGGAAGAGAGGAGTCTGTAGGGAGGGGGAAACCTGCTAAGAGTCTGAAGGAATCTGGAAGGAGGATAGAGGAGCATGGAGAGTGGAGTCTGGAGGGATTATAGGGGACGGGTCTGGAGGGAGGACCAGGGAAGAGTCTGGAGGGAGGAGGAAGACTAGGGAAGAGTCTGGAGGGAGGAGGAAGACTAGGGAAGAGTCTGGAGGGAGGAGGAAGACTAGGGAAGAGTCTGGAGGGAGGAGGAAGACTAGGAAAGAGTCTGGAGGGAGGAGGAAGACTAGGAAAGAGTCTGGAGGGAGGAGGAAGACGAGGGAAGAGTCTGGAGGGAGGAGGAAGACTAGGAAAGAGTCTGGAGGGAGGAGGAAGACTAGGAAAGAGTCTGGAGGGAGGAGGAAGACTAGGGAAGAGTCTGGAGGGAGGAGGAAGACGTAGGGAGCGTCTGGAGGGAGGAGGAAGACGAGGGAAGAGTCTGGAGGGAGGAGGAAAACGAGGGAAGAGTCTGGAGGGAGGAGGAAGACTAGGGAAGAGTCTGGAGGGAGGGGGAAGACGTGGGAAGAGTCTGGAGGAAGTGGGAGGGAAGAGAGGAGTCTGGAGGGAGGGGGAAACCTGCTAAGAGTCTGAAGGAATCTGGAAGGAGGATAGAGGAGCATGGAGAGTGGAGTCTGAAGGGAGGATAGGGGACAGGTCTGGAGGGAGGACCAGGGAAGAGTCTGGAAAGAGGGGGATGACGGAGAAGTCGGGAGGGAGGATGAGCGAAGAGTCTGGAAGGAGGAGAAATCTGGAGGAAGGATAGAGAAGCATGGAGAGTGGAGTCTGGAGAGGAGGATTAAGGAGGAGTCTAAAGGGAGGGGTGTGGATGTGGAGGACAGGTAGAGGAGTCTGGAGGAGGATGAAGGAGGAGGACGAAGTCTGGAGGGAGGAGGATATCTGGAAGAAGGGGTGTGGAGGACAGAGTGAGGGAGAGAACAGAGAAGCATGGAGAGTAGTGTGGAGGGAGGAGTCTAGAGGAGGGAGGACAGGAGCATGGAGAGTGTAGTCGGGGCGAGAAAGAGGAGGAGTCTGGAGGCAGGAAGAGGATAGAGAAGGAGTCTGGAGGGAGCAAGAGGACAAAAGGAGTTGGAGGGAGGGGGAGAAGTCAGGATGGAGGAGGAGTCTAGAGAGGACAGAGCAGCATGGAGAGCGTAGTCTGGAGGGGGACAGAGGGAGAAGTCTGGAAGGAAGAAGAGGATAAAGGAGTCTGGACAGAAGGGGAGGATAAAAAAAGTTTTGACAGTGGGGAGAACAGAAGAGCGTAGTCTGGAGGATAGAGAAGGAGTCTGAAGGGAGCGATGTGGAGGAGATTAGAAGGAGGACAGGAGCAATGGAAAGTAGTCTGGAGCGATTAGGAATCTGGAGGGAGGGGTCTGGATAGAGGAGCATGGAGAGCGTAGTCTGGAGGGAGGAGTCTCGAAGGAGGGGGAGGAGGAGCCTAGAGAGGACAGAGCAGCATGGAGAGTGTAGTCTGGAGGGGGACAGGGGAGAAGTGCAAGGAAGAAGAGGATAAAGGAGTCTTAACAGTGGGGGAGAACAGTGGAGTCTGGAGGGAGAACAGAGCAGCAAGAAGAGCATAGTCTGGGCGAGGAGGAGGATATAGAAGGAGTCTGGAGGGAGCGACGTGAAGGAGTCTGGAAGGAGGACAGGAGCATGGAGAGTGTAGTCTGGAGAGAGGGGTCTGAAGGGAGGGCGAGGGAGATGGCCTGAGGAGGGGTCTGGAGGGAGGATGGAGCGTGTAGTCTGAAGGTAGGATGAGAAAGGTGTCTGGAGGGAGGAAGAGGACTGGGGAGAAGTCTGGATGGAGGAGGAGTCTAGAGAGGACAGAGGAGCATGGAGAGCATAGTCTGGAGGGGGACGAGGAAGGAGTCTGAAGGAGAACAGAGGGAGAAGTCTGGAAGGAGGAAGAGGATAAAGGAGTCTTGACAGTGGAGGAGTCCGGAGGGAGGCTGAGGACAGAGGGAGGAGTCTAGAGGGTATAGTACGTCATAGTAAAGATGCACTCAATGAAGATAGCGGTGGTGGCCGGACTGGAGATGTTTCCAAATACACAGGAGTACAATGTACAGCCGCACTCGCAGGAGTGTTTTGAAATGCATTAGTTCTTTATTTTACAAGATGATACGTAGAGTGACTTTCAGAAGCGACTCTTTCACGTTTCGACCCGATCCTGGGTCTTTTTCAAAATCGCAAAAATAGGTTGTCATCAATTGTAGCTGTTCTATGTTCCGGATAATCCGGTATCTCATACAGGGCACGTAGCTTCAGAGGGATAGACAGAAGAGCACTGTGGTGATGGTGGTTGATATGGTCAGGATAATAGGTCGCCTGGTAGCACCAACGGGGCATCTGTCATTAGGCCTAGAGGGCGGCATACATGAAGTGTAGCCTGTGCTCTCTGTGTTGGGTCCAGAGAGGCATGGGGAGGAGGACAGAGGGAGGTAGAGGAGGCAGATGTTGGAAGAGGATGGAGGAGTCTGGTGTTGACAAGAATTTGGAGAACATAGGAGTCTGGAGGTGGAGACGGGCTTAGAGAGGGGCAGTCTGGAGGTGGAGATGGGCTTAGAGAGGGGTAGTCTGGAGGTGGAGATGGGCTTAGAGAGGGGCTGCCTCGAGGTGGAGATGGGCTTAGAGAGGGGCAGCCTGGAGGTGGAGATGGGCTTAGAGTGGGGCAGCCTGGAGGTGGGCTTAGAGAGGGGCAGCCTGGAGGTGGAGATGGGCTTAGAGAGGGGCAGCCTGGAGGTGGAGATGGGCTTAGAGTGGGGCAGCCTGGAGGTGGAGGTGGGCTTAGAGTGGGGCAGCCTGGAGGAGGGCTTAGAGAGGGGCAGCCTGGAGGTGGAGATGGGCTTAGAGAGGGGCAGCCTGGAGGTGGAGATGGGCTTAGAGTGGGGCAGCCTGGAGGTGGAGATGGGCTTAGAGAGGGGCAGTCTGGATTAGGTTAGAGGGGTTTTACTTCCTCCCCCATACCGTCCTGGTTCTGCTGTCCTGTCTGGGTTTTTCGGGTAACTTGCATTAGGGGGTGGTGCCTCCTGCTGGTAACATGTTGCTCTCCCCCGGTTTTCTACATCGGGGGTCTCACTCTTGTGGCCGAGAAGTAATGATGCTGCCAGAGGCTCAACGTTTTATAAAACCACAGTAGAAAATCCTATCACACAGCGAGGCCGCCGGCCGGTCCCATGACCACTGCCAGGAGTGCAGGGGCGGGGCTATGCTAATCACTCCGTGATGATGATGATCCGCCACCATGCGGCGTGCCAGTGTCTCTGACCAGGTCCATGTAGATGCTGGGCGGCTCCACCGCTGGTGCTACAATATGTCCTCTTCTGCACCAGAGCCGTGTGCTGCGGATGGTCTGCTCAGGTACAGCTGCGGGGTTGGTTCAGTGTATCAGATGTTTCCGGCTCTGACTGTACACATGGAGGTTACCATTCACTGGCGGCCGGGGAGATCCTGACAGATTTCGGGGCCTGGGGTGTTGGGATGAGGGTCACACTTCGTCTACAAGCAGGGTACTGTCCACAGCGGCAGCCACATGACCTCCGCTACGGCGGCCGGAGCTCCCCACAGTCAGTCACATGACCTCTGCTAAAGTGGCCAGTGCCCCCCACAGTCACATGACCTCCACAGTCGCATGACCTCCGCTATGGTGGCGGCGGCAGCCGGAGACCAGGCAGACTGAAAGCAAACAGGTTCCACAGCACGGCGAAGGCCACAAACAGCGCGGAGCCGCCCAGGAAGAGCCACCAGAGCCACTGATCCGCCAGCCGCTGCCCGAAGTTCCGCAGGATCACAACCCCCAGCGTGATCCCCACCACAACCCCGCCCAGGTGCGCAACAAAGCTGGGGGGAGGGCAGGGGGCGTGCGAGGAGGGCGAGAACCGCAGCCAGACCGCCCGGCCGAATTCCAGGCTCACTGCAAAGAGAGAACGGACATGTCACCAGAAGGTCTGCAGGGCGTCACCCCGGGGAGCGTCACCAGGAGGTCTGCAGAGCGTCTCCCTGGGGAGCGTCACCCTGGAGGTCTGCAGAGAGTCAACCCAGGGAGCGTCACCGAGGAGGTCTGCAGGTTGTCACCACAGAGAGCGTCACCGAGGAGGTCTGCAGGGCGTCACCCCGGGGAGCATCACCAGGAGGTCTGCAGGGCGTCACCCCGGGGAGCGTCACCGAGGAGGTCTGCAGAGCGTCACCCTGGGGAGCGTCACCAGGAGGTCTGCAGAGCGTCACCCTGGGGAGCGTCACCAGGAGGTCTGCAGAGCGTCTCCCTGGGGAGCGTCACCAGGAGGTCTACAGGGCGTCTCCCTGGGGAGCGTCACCAGGAGGTCTGCAGAGCGTCACCCTGGGGAGCATCACCGAGGAGGTCTGCAGAGCGTCACCAGGAGGTCTGCAGAGCGTCTCCCTGGGGAGCGTCACCCCAGGGAGCGTCACCGAGGAGGTCTGCAGAGCGTCTCCCTGGGGAGCGTCACCAGGAGGTCTACAGGGCGTCACCCTGGGGAGCATCACCGAGGAGGTCTGCAGAGCGTCACCCTGGGGAGCGTCACCAGGAGGTCTGCAGAGCGTCACCCTGGGGAGCGTCACCAGGAGGTCTGCAGAGCGTCACCCTGGGGAGCATCACCGAGGAGGTCTGCAGAGCATCACCAGGAGGTCTGCAGAGCGTCTCCCTGGGGAGCGTCACCAGGAGGTCTACAGGGCGTCACCCTGGGGAGCGTCACCAGGAGGTCTGCAGAGCGTCACCCTGGGGAGCGTCACCAGGAGGTCTGCAGAGCGTCACCCCGGGGAGCATCACCGAGGAGGTCTGCAGAGCGTCACCCTGGGCAGAGTCACCAGAAGGTCTGCAGGGCGTCACCCCAGGGAGCATCACCGAGGAGGTCTGCAGAGTGTCTCCCTGGGGAGCGTCACCAGGAGGTCTACAGAGCGTCTCCCTGGGGAGCGTCACCAGGAGGTCTGCAGAGCGTCTCCCTGGGGAGCGTCACCAGGAGGTCTGCAGAGCATCATCGAGGAGGTCTGCAGAGCGTCACCGAGGATGTCTGGAGAGCGTCACCCCAGAGTTCTGCAGAGCGTTACCCCAGAGGTCTGCAGAGCATCACACCATGGAGCGTCACCAGGAGGTCTGCAGAGCGTCTCCCTGGGGAGCGTCACCAGGATGTCTGCAGAGCGTCACCCTGGGGAGCATCAGCGAGGAGGTCTGCAGAGCATCTCCCCAGGGAGCTTCACCGAGGAGGTCTGGAGAATGTCACCCCGGGGAGCGTCACCCCAGAGGTCTGCAGATCGTCACCGAGGGCGTCTGGAGAGCGTCACCCTGGAGAGCGTCACCAAGGAGGCCTGCAGAGCATCACACCAGGGAGCATCACCGAGGAGGCCTGCAGAGCATCACACCAGGGAGCATCACCGAGGAGGCCTGCAGAGCGTCATCCCAGCCCTGCGCATAATCACCCTGGCCCCGCAAAAGTCTGGAGAGCGTGACCCTGGCAGATTGTCACCCTGGGCCCACGGAACATCGTTCCTTCACCTCCTGACATACACAGTGATATATCCTGCAGATTATTACACCATTGACCTCTGCAGAGCATCGCTCCTCCACTTCCTGACATACACAGTGATAGATCCTGCAGATGATTGCACTCCCGTCTCTAGTCTTCTGCCTCCTGTCGTTCCCTAGGTGTCCAGCAGGGGGCGGCTGCGGCTGTATTGTCTGCAGTGATTTTTGGGGGACGTGGAGCCGTATAACCTGGGGTGTGGGATTCTGGGAAGCAGCAGTCGCCCCACCTGAGGTTATACACTGAAAGCTGCGCTATGATTGGCTGCTGGCCCTATGTGCAGTGTCGCCCCCTTGTGCCGGTATCTGGGGGTCCCCTTATCCACAGCCGTCGGGGGCTCATACTTACTACATATTAAGGCAAAGGACGTTCGCAGGAGCTTGAACTGACAGCGCATCCCCGACCAGTTCTGGGGAGAAGACGACAGATCAGTGACCCCAACATAAGACGCCCCGAAACCACTGCTACCCCATAAATAAGTGCACCCCAGTCTGACAGAAGATCCCCTCAGTCTTCACCTCCTTACTGGGGGCGCTGCGGGGACCACTCTGTGCCAATCCTTGGATACTGAGGTGTACACAGAACATGAGCAGGACCCCCGCCTACCCCGCCTGCAGTGTAATGGGCATCCTGGGCATTGAGGCCCCTAATAGTAGAGGGGTGAAGAGTTTTTAGGGGATTCTGTCCCATTGTTGTGGCTTTGGGTTATTTTCTGAGCATTTTTTGAGAGCGCTGAGAGGTCGGTGCCCTATGGGGGTCGGTGCCCTATGGGGGTCGGCGTTCTGGGAATTTCAGACTGGTCTTTTTTTTGGAGGTGGGGCTGTATGGGGCGCAGGGGGCTCTGCCCTCACTGTGGGCATTGGTGGGGTTCAAGCTCCTCTGGGGACATTAGGAAAGCGGTTCTGTCTCACTAGGGGGCATTTGGGGGGTTCTGTGCCTCAGAGGAAGGTGTTTGGGGGGGTTCTGTGCCTCAGAGAAAGGTGTTTGGGGAATTCTGTGCCTCAGTGGAAGGTGTTTGGGGGGTTCTGTGTCTTAGAGGAATGTGTGTGGGGGGTTCTGTGTCTTAGAGGAAGGTGTTTTGGGGGTTCTGTGCCTTTCTGGAGGGTGTTTGGTTGGTTCTGTGCCTCAGAGGGCTGTGGGGGGAGTTCTGTTCCTCAGAGGACGGTGTTTGGGGGGTTCTCTGCCTCAGTGGAAGGTGTTTGGGGGGTTCTCTGCCTCAGTGGACGGTGTTTGGGGGGTTCTGTGCCTCAGTGGACAGTGTTTGTTTTTTTTTGCCTCTCTGGAGGGTGTTTGGGGGGTTCTCTGCCTCAGTGGAAGGTGTTTGGGGGTTCTGTGCCTCAGTGGAAGGTGTTTGAGGGGTCGTCTGCCTCAGTGGAAGGTGTTTGGGGGCTCTGTGCCTCAGTGGAAGGTGTTTAGGGAGTTCTGTGTCTTAGAGGAAGGTGTTTGGGGGGTTCTGTGCCTCTCTGGAGGGTGTTTGGGGGATTCTGTGCCTCAGTGGAAGGTGTTTGAGGGGTCTTCTGCCTCAGTGGAAGGTGTTTGGGGGTTCTGTGCCTCAGTGGAAGGTGTTTAGGGAGTTCTGTGTCTTAGAGGAAGGTGTTTGGGGGATTCTGTGCCTCAGTGGAAGGTGTTTGGGGGGTTCTCTGCCTCAGTGGAAGGTGTTTGGGGGGTTCTATGCCTCAGTGGAAGGTGTTTGGGGGGTTCTCTGCCTCAGTGGAAGGTGTTTGGGGGGTTCTCTGCCTCAGTGGAAGGTGTTTGGGGGTTCTCTGCCTCAGTGGAAGGTGTTTGGGGGGTTCTATGCCTCAGTGGAAGGTGTTTGGGGGTTCTCTGCCTCAGTGGAAGGTGTTTGGGGGGTTCTATGCCTCAGTGGAAGGTGTTTGGGGGTTCTCTGCCTCAGTGGAAGGTGTTTGGGGGGTTCTATGCCTCAGTGGAAGGTGTTTGGGGGTTCTCTGCCTCAGTGGAAGGTGTTTGGGGGGTTCTATGCCTCAGTGGAAGGTGTTTGGGGGGTTCTATGCCTCAGTGGAAGGTGTTTGGGGGGTTCTCTGCCTCAGTGGAAGGTGTTTGGGGGATTCTGTGCCTCAGTGGAAGGTGTTTAGGGAGTTCTGTGTCTTAGAGGAAGGTGTTTGGGGGGTTATGTGCCTCTCTGGAGGGTGTTTGGGGGATTCTGTGCCTCAGTTGAAGGTGTTTGGGGAGTTCTCTGCCTCAGTGGAAGGTGTTTGGGGGATTCTCTGCCTCAGTGGAAGGTGTTTGGGGGATTCTGTGCCTCAGTGGAAGGTGTTTGGGGGGTTCTATGCCTCAGTGGAAGGTGTTTGGGGGGTTCTCTGCCTCAGTGGACGGTGATTTTTTTTTTGCCTCAGTGGAAAGTGTTTGGGGGTTCTCTGCCTCAGTGGAAGGTGTTTGGGGGGGTTCTGAGCCTCAGAGGAAGGTGTTGGGGGTTCTGTGCCTCACTGGGAGTTCTTTGGGGGGGGGGTTCTTCGCCTCTCTGCAGGATGTTTGGGGGGTTCTTTGTGTCTCTGGAGGGTGTTTGGGGGGTTCTTTGCTTCTCTGGAGGGTGTTTGGGGGGTTCTGTGCCTCAGTGGAAGGTGTTTGGTTGGTTCTGTGCCTCAGAGGACGGTGTTTGGGGGGTTTTCTGCCTCAGTGGAAGGTGTTGGCGTTCCGTGCCTCTCTGGACGGTGTTTAGGGGGTTCTCTGCCTCAGTGGAAGGTGTTTGGGGGTTCTGTGCCTCAGTGGAAGGTGTTTGGGGGGTTCTATGCCTCAGTGGAAGGTGGTTGGGGGGTTCTCTGCCTCAGTGGAAGGTGTTTGGGGGATTCTGTGCCTCAGTGGAAGGTGTTTGGGGGGTTCTATGCCTCAGTGGAAGGTGTTTGGGGGGTTCTCTGCCTCAGTGGAAGGTGTTTGGGGGGTTCTCTGCCTCAGTGGACGGTGATTTTTTTTTTTTGCCTCAGTGGAAAGTGTTTGGGGGGTTCTCTGCCTCAGTGGAAGGTGTTTGGGGGTTCTCTGCATCAGGGGAAGGTGTTTGGGGGGTTTTGTTCCTCAGGGGACATTTGGGGGGTTCTGAGCCTCAGAGGAAGGTGTTGGGGGTTCTGTGCCTCACTGGGAGTTCTTTGGGGGGGGTTCTTTGCCTCTCTGGAAGGTGTTTTGGGGGGTTCTTTGTGTCTCTGGAGGGTGTTTGGGGGGTTATTTGCTTCTCTGGAGGGTGTTTGGGGGGTTCTGTGCCTCAGAGGACGGTGTTTGAGGAGTTCTGTGCCTCAGAGGATGGTGTTTGGGGGGTTTTCTGCCTCAGTGGACATTGTTTGAGGGGTCCTGTGCCTCAGAGGATGGTGTTTGGGGGGTTCTGTGCCTCAGTGGACAGTATTTTTTTTTTGCCTCAGTGGAAGGTGTTTGGGGGGGTTCTGTGCCTCAGTGGAAGGTGTTTGAGGGGTTCTGTGCCTCAGTGGAAGGTGTTTGGGGGGTTCTGTGCCTCAGAGGAAGGTGTTAGGGGGATTCTGTGCCTCAGAGGAAGGTGTTTGGGGGGTTCTGTGCCTCAGAGGAAAGTGTTTGGGGGGTTCTGTGCCTCAGAGGAACGTGTTTGGGGGGTTCTGTGCCTCAGTGGAAGGTGTTTGGGGGGTTCTCTGCCTCAGTCGAAGGTGTTTGGGGGTTCTCTGCATCAGGGGAAGGTGTTTGGGGGGTTTTGTGCCTCAGTGGACATTTGGGGGTTCTGAGCCTCAGAGGAAGGTGTTGGGGGTTCTGTGCCTCACTGGGAGTTCTTTGGGGGGGGGGTTCTTTGCCTCTCTGGAGGATGTTTGGGGGGTTCTTTGTGTCTCTGGAGGGTGTTTGGGGGGTTCTTTGCTTCTCTGGAGGGTGTTTGGGGGGTTCTGTGCCTCAGTGGAAGGTGTTTGGTTGGTTCTGTGCCTCAGAGGACGGTGTTTGGGGGGTTTTCTGCCTCAGTGGAAGGTGTTGGCGTTCCGTGCCTCTCTGGACGGTGTTTAGGGGGTTCTCTGCCTCAGTGGAAGGTGTTTGGGGGTTCTGTGCCTCAGTGGAAGGTGTTTGGGGGGTTCTCTGCCTCAGTGGAAGGTGTTTGAGGGGTCCTCTGCCTCAGTGGAAGGTGTTTGGGGGTTCTGTGTCTTAGAGGAAGGTGTTTGGGGGGTTCTGTGCCTCTCTGGATGGTGTTTGGGGGATTCTGTGCCTCAGTGGAAAGTGTTTAGGGAGTTCTGTGTCTTAGAGGAATGTGTTTGGGGGGTTCTGTGCCTCTCTGGAGGGTGTTTGGGGGATTCTGTACCTCAGTGGAAGGTGTTTGAGGGGTCCTCTGCCTCAGTGGAAGGTGTTTGGGGGTTCTGTGCCTCAGTGGAATGTGTTTAGGGAGTTCTGTGTCTTAGAGGAAGGTGTTTGGGGGGTTCTCTGCCTCAGTGGAAGGTGTTTGGGGGGTTCTCTGCCTCAGTGGAAGGTGTTTGGGGGGTTCTATGCCTCAGTGGAAGGTGTTTGGGGGGTTCTCTGCCTCAGTGGAAGGTGTTTGGGGGTTCTCTGCATCAGGGGAAGGTGTTTGGGGGGTTTTGTGCCTCAGTGGACATTTGGGGGTTCTGAGCCTCAGAGGAAGGTGTTGGGGGTTCTGTGCCTCACTGGGAGTTCTTTGGGGGGGGGGTTCTTTGCCTCTCTGGAGGATGTTTGGGGGGTTCTTTGTGTCTCTGGAGGGTGTTTGGGGGGTTCTTTGCTTCTCCGGAGGGTGTTTGGGGGGTTCTGTGCCTCAGTGGAAGGTGTTTGGTTGGTTCTGTGCCTCAGAGGACGGTGTTTGGGGGGTTTTCTGCCTCAGTGGAAGGTGTTGGCGTTCTGTGCCTCTCTGGATGGTGTTTAGGGGGTTCTCTGCCTCAGTGGAAGGTGTTTGAGGGGTCCTCTGCCTCAGTGGAAGGTGTTTGGGGGTTCTTTGCCTCAGTGGAAGGTGTTTAGGGAGTTCTGTGTCTTAGAGGAAGGTGTTTGGGGGGTTCTGTGCCTCTCTGGAGGGTGTTTGGGGGATTCTGTGCCTCAGTGGAAGGTGTTTAGGGAGTTCTGTGTCTTAGAGGAAGGTGTTTGGGGGGTTCTGTGCCTCTCTGGAGGGTGTTTGGGGGATTCTGTGCCTCAGTGGAAGGTGTTTGAGGGGTCCTCTGCCTCAGTGGAAGGTGTTTGGGGGTTCTGTGCCTCAGTGGAAGGTGTTTAGGGAGTTCTGAGTCTTAGAGGAAGGTGTTTGGGGGGTTCTCTGCCTCAGTGGAAGGTGTTTGGGGGGTTCTCGGCCTCAGTGGAAGGTGTTTGGGGGGTTCTCGGCCTCAGTGGAAGGTGTTTGGGGGTTCTATGCCTCAGTGGAAGGTGTTTGGGGGGTTCTATGCCTCAGTGGAAGGTGTTTGGGGGGTTCTATGCCTCAGTGGAAGGTGTTTGGGGGGTTCTATGCCTCAGTGGAAGGTGTTTGGGGGGTTCTATGCCTCAGTGGAAGGTGTTTGGGGGGTTCTATGCCTCAGTGGAAGGTGTTTGGGGGGTTCTATGCCTCAGTGGAAGGTGTTTGGGGGATTCTGTGCCTCAGTGGAAGGTGTTTGGGGGGTTCTATGCCTCAGTGGAAGGTGTTTGGGGGGTTCTCTGCCTCAGTGGACGGTGATTTTTTTTTTTGCCTCAGTGGAAAGTGTTTGGGGGGGTTTTCTGCCTCAGTGGAAGGTGTTTGGGGGTTCTCTGCATCAGGGGAAGGTGTTTGGGGGGTTTGTGCCTCAGGGGACATTTGGGGGGTTCTGAGCCTCAGAGGAAGGTGTTGGGGGTTCTGTGCCTCACTGGGAGTTCTTTGGGGGGGGGTTCTTTGCCTCTCTGGAGGGTGTTTTGGGGGGTTCTTTGTGTCTCTGGAGGGTGTTTGGGGGGTTCTGTGCCTCAGAGGACGGTGTTTGAGGAGTTCTGTGCCTCAGAGGATGGTGTTTGGGGGGTTTTCTGCCTCAGTGGACATTGTTTGAGGGCTCCTGTGCCTCAGAGGATGGTGTTTGGGGGGTTCTGTGCCTCAGTGGACAGTATTTTTTTTTGCCTCAGTGGAAGGTGTTTGGGGGGTTCTGTGCCTCAGTGGAAGGTGTTTGGGGGGTTCTGTGCCTCAGAGGAAGGTGTTAGGGGGATTCTGTGCCTCAGAGGAAGGTGTTTGGTTGGTTCTGTGCCTCAGAGGACGGTGTTTGGGGGGTTTTCTGCCTCAGTGGAAGGTGTTGGCGTTCCGTGCCTCTCTGGGCGGTGTTTGGGGGGTTCTCTGCCTCAGTGGAAGGTGTTTGGGTGGTTCTGTGCCTCAGAGGACGGTGTTTGGGGGGGTTCTGTGCCTTTCTGGAGGGTGTTTTGGGGGTTCTCTGCCTCAGTGGAAGGTGTTTTTTTTTTGCCTCAGTGGAAGGTGTTTGGGGGGTTCTGTGCTTTAGTGGAAGGTGTTTCGGGGAGTTCTCTGTCTCAGAGGAAGGTTTTTGGGATTCTGTGCCTCACTGGGAGTTGATTGGTTGGGGGGGTTCTTTGCCTCTCTGGAGGGTGTTTGGGGGGTTCTGTGCCTTAGTGGAAGGTGTTTGGGGGGATTCTGTGCCTCTCTGGAGGGTGTTTGGGGGGTTCTGTGCCTTAGTGGAAGGTGTTTGGGGGGATTCTGTGCCTCTCTGGAGGGTGTTTGGTGGGTTCTGTGCCTCTCTGGAGGGTGTTTGGGGGGTTCAGTGCCTTCCTGGAGGGTGTTTGGGGGCTGCGTGCCTCAGTGGGGGGTATTTGGGGTTTTGTGCCTCCCTGAGGGGTATTTGGGGTTTTGTGCCTCCCTGAGGGGTTCCGTACCATGACTATATTGGCGAGGTGGGCAGATGCGATAGCGTACACGCCGCCCGATGATCCAACCACCGGAGCTGTCATATCAGCCACGGACACGGCAAGGGAACCTGCAGGGAAGAGCACAATAATCAGACATCTCAGAAGCCCCCCTAAATAATGAGCAGCTAACGTGACCTCTCACCTGCCAAGACTCCTGCCACGTACACAAAGCCGACCCTCATCGCCCCGTGCACCATCTCCAGGGGGACCCCGACCAGCAGCTGCAACGCCACGTTCACCCCCAGATGCTCTATCCTAGAAGACAAGACCCCGTTATGTGAGGATCAGACCCCCCTTGTCTGATGACATCACACCTTATAAACATGGCTTTGCCCATTGTGGTGACATCAACCTGACTTGAATCTCCCGCTATCACTTAGGAGCCCCCTTACAGCCACTCCGCTGACCCCATATTATACGTTCTTAAATTTAAAGAGGCAGTGTCCTAATAACAGCTGTGACTCTGAGAAGAACAAAATGGGTTAACCCCCTGTGTGCTGGAGGCGGTGGAGCGCTACTCACCCGGCATGCATGAATATGTAGCTGAGGTACCGCCACGCCTGCGCCCGGAGCTGCGGGTGATACACCAGAGGATTCTTCTTCAGGTACTGCGGATGCCTCACTTGCAGGACAAAGCGGTCGAGCAGTAGACCGTAGTACACAAAGATGGCTACCTGCGACACAAGTGCTGAAATTACACCTTATACAGTCAAGATGCCATGCTGCCTTCATTTACCCCTCGTTTATGGCATGAGAATAAAGATGGCGGCCGCCCGTGTCATGGTGACTGGAGGTGCTGCCATCACAGATAGCGGCCGGACTCACCTCCACGATGGTGACCGTGATCATGAACCAAGGTGGGGGGCACCCCGTGTAGTTGTCATAGAACCACTTCCGGTCTATCTCCCTGGGCAGGGTCTCATAGGCAACATGGCGGATTAGGCGCTGAGTCAGGTCCAAGCTGGACTCCTCCAGGAGAGACTTATTGCAGAGTCGGCGGTTTCCCTGCAGAATTGCGCGGCGGAAGCTGTTTGATCTTTTGTTGCACATCTGAAAGGCACAAAGAGAGATAACCATATAATATAAATGGAGGGCACGTGACGGTCACATGAGTATGACTATGTTGTAAGCGAAACCCCAGAGATGGCGGCATGAACCACACCACGAGAGACAACCCCACCTTAGTCCTCGAAGATCCGGCGCGCTCGTTTCTGGGCACTCACCAGATTTAGAACATCTTGGTAGCAGATCTTCCCATCAGCACTGCTGTGTGCGAGGGCCAGCAGGACGTCCAGCTTGTGGGGTTCTAGCTCCGAGCCGTGTTTCTGCAGGAGGGTCCAGAATTGTCCACTGCTGATGAAGCCGCTGCTCCCAGAATCCAACTGAAAAAGTGATCACAGATTCAGATTCAGCACACTGGATCCAACCTCATCTATTACCATGGGGCCACAAGACTGGAGGACCTCTGGCACCAAGTACAACCGCAAAAATATCCTGTAAATCTACAAATGTAGGGAGTCTGAAGATATCTTAGGATAATTTTGATTTACTAAGAAAAATACTAAAGGAACTAAAGACAATACCCAGGAGGAACCTGAGAGGCTGCTCAGAAGAAACGGGAGGAACTGGAGGCAACACCCAGGAGGAATTAGAGACTGTGCAAAAGAAAATGGAGGAACCAGAGGCAACACCCAGAGGAAAACCAGAGAGACCCACAGAAGAATCTGGAAGAACTAGAGGCAACACCCAGAGGAAAACCAGAGAGACCCACAGAAGAATCTGGAAGAACTAGAGGCAACACCCAGAGGAAAACCAGAGAGACCCACAGAAGAATCTGGAAGAACTAGAGGCAACACCCAGAGGAAAACCAGAGAGACCCACAGAAGAATCTGGAAGAACTAGAGGCAACACCCACAGGAAAACCAGAGAGACCCACAGAAGAATCTGGAAGAACTAGAGGCAACACCCACAGGAAAACCAGAGAGACCCACAGAAGAATCTGGAAGAACTAGAGGCAACACCCAGAGGAAAACCAGAGAGACCCACAGAAGAATCTGAAAAAACTAGAGGCTACACCCAGAGGAAAACCAGAGAGACCCACAGAAGAATCTGGAAGAACTAGAGGCAACACCCAGAGGAAAACCAGAGAGACCCACAGAAGAATCTGGAAGAACTAGAGGCAACACCCACAGGAAAACCAGAGAGACCCACAGAAGAATCTGGAAGAACTAGAGGCAACACCCAGAGGAAAACCAGAGAGACCCACAGAAGAATCTGGAAGAACTAGAGGCAACACCCAGGAGTAACTTGAGAGGCTGCCCAGAAGATACTGGAGGAACAAGAACTAGAGGCAACACCCAGAAGGTGCAAAATAATCTGAAGAAACTAGAGGCAACACCTAGGAGGAACCTGAGAGGCTGCCAAGAAACTGAAAAAATAGAGGAAACCAGAGAGGCTGCCCTGAAGAATCTGGAGAAACTAGAGGCAACACCCAGGAGGAACTAAAGGGACTGTGCAAAAGAAACTGGAGGAACTAGAGGCAACAACCACGAGGGATCAGAGAGGCTACCCAGAGGAAACTGAAGGAACTATAGACAACACACAGGAGTAACTAACGGGACAGTGCAAAATAAACTGGAGGAACTAAAAGCAACACCCAGGGGAAAACCAGAGAGACCCACAGAAGAATCTGGAAGAACTAGAGGCAACACCCACAGGAAAACCAGAGAGACCCACAGAAGAATCTGGAAGAACTAGAGGCAACACCCAGAGGAAAACCAGAGAGACCCACAGAAGAATCTGGAAGAACTAGAGGCAACACCCACAGGAAAACCAGAGAGACCCACAGAAGAATCTGGAAGAACTAGAGGCAACACCCAGAGGAAAACCAGAGAGACCCACAGAAGAATCTGGAAGAACTAGAGGCAACACCCAGAGGAAAACCAGAGAGACCCACAGAAGAATCTGGAAGAACTAGAGGCAACACCCAGAGGAAAACCAGAGAGACCCACAGAAGAATCTGGAAGAACTAGAGGCAACACCCAGAGGAAAACCAGAGAGACCCACAGAAGAATCTGGAAGAACTAGAGGCAACACCCAGAGGAAAACCAGAGAGACCCACAGAAGAATCTGGAAGAACTAGAGGCAACACCCAGAGGAAAACCAGAGAGACCCACAGAAGAATCTGGAAGAACTAGAGGCAACACCCAGAGGAAAACCAGAGAGACCCACAGAAGAATCTGGAAGAACTAGAGGCAACACCCAGAGGAAAACCAGAGAGACCCACAGAAGAATCTGGAAGAACTAGAGGCAACACCCAGAGGAAAACCAGAGAGACCCACAGAAGAATCTGGAAGAACTAGAGGCAACACCCAGAGGAAAACCAGAGAGACCCACAGAAGAATCTGGAAGAACTAGAGGCAACACCCAGAGGAAAACCAGAGAGACCCACAGAAGAATCTGGAAGAACTAGAGGCAACACCCAGAGGAAAACCAGAGAGACCCACAGAAGAATCTGGAAGAACTAGAGGCAACACCCAGAGGAAAACCAGAGAGACCCACAGAAGAATCTGGAAGAACTAGAGGCAACACCCAGAGGAAAACCAGAGAGACCCACAGAAGAATCTGGAAGAACTAGAGGCAACACCCAGAGGAAAACCAGAGAGACCCACAGAAGAATCTGGAAGAACTAGAGGCAACACCCAGAGGAAAACCAGAGAGACCCACAGAAGAATCTGGAAGAACTAGAGGCAACACCCAGAGGAAAACCAGAGAGACCCACAGAAGAATCGGGAAGAACTAGAGGCAACACCCAGAGGAAAACCAGAGAGACCCACAGAAGAATCGGGAAGAACTAGAGGCAACACCCAGAGGAAAACCAGAGAGACCCACAGAAGAATCTGGAAGAACTAGAGGCAACACCCAGAGGAAAACCAGAGAGACCCACAGAAGAATCTGGAAGAACTAGAGGCAACACCCAGAGGAAAACCAGAGAGACCCACAGAAGAATCTGGAAGAACTAGAGGCAACACCCAGAGGAAAACCAGAGACCCACAGAAGAATCTGGAAGAACTAGAGGCAACACCCAGAGGAAAACCAGAGAGACCCACAGAAGAATCTGGAAGAACTAGAGGCAACACCCAGAGGAAAACCAGAGAGACCCACAGAGGAATCTGGAAGAACTAGAGGCAACACCCAGAGGAAAACCGGAGAGACCCACAGAAGAATCTGGAAGAACTAGAGGCAACGCCCGGAGGAAAACAGGAGAGACCCACAGAAGAATCTGGAAGAACTAGAGGCAACGCCCAGAGGAAAACCAGAGAGACCCACAGAAGAATCTGGAAGAACTAGAGGCAACACCCAGAGGAAAACCAGAGAGACCCACAGAAGAATCTGGAAGAACTAGAGGCAACACCCAGAGGAAAACCAGAGAGACCAACAGAAGAATCTGGAAGAACTAGAGGCAACACCCAGAGGAAAACCAGAGAGACCCACAGAAGAATCTGGAAGAACTAGAGGCAACACCCAGAGGAAAACCAGAGAGACCCACAGAAGAATCTGGAAGAACTAGAGGCAACACCCAGAGGAAAACCAGAGAGACCCACAGAAGAATCTGGAAGAACTAGAGGCAACACCCAGAGGAAAACCAGAGAGACCCACAGAAGAATCTGGAAGAACTAGAGGCAACACCCAGAGGAAAACCAGAGAGACCCACAGAAGAATCTGGAAGAACTAGAGGCAACACCCAGAGGAAAACCAGAGAGACCCACAGAAGAATCTGGAAGAACTAGAGGCAACACCCAGAGGAAAACCAGAGAGACCCACAGAAGAATCTGGAAGAACTAGAGGCAACACCCAGAGGAAAACCAGAGAGACCCACAGAAGAATCTGGAAGAACTAGAGGCAACACCCAGAGGAAAACCAGAGAGACCCACAGAAGAATCTGGAAGAACTAGAGGCAACACCCAGAGGAAAACCAGAGAGACCCACAGAAGAATCTGGAAGAACTAGAGGCAACACCCAGAGGAAAACCAGAGAGACCCACAGAAGAATCTGGAAGAACTAGAGGCAACACCCAGAGGAAAACCAGAGAGACCCACAGAAGAATCTGGAAGAACTAGAGGCAACACCCAGAGGAAAACCAGAGAGACCCACAGAAGAATCGGGAAGAACTAGAGGCAACACCCAGAGGAAAACCAGAGAGACCCACAGAAGAATCGGGAAGAACTAGAGGCAACACCCAGAGGAAAACCAGAGAGACCCACAGAAGAATCTGGAAGAACTAGAGGCAACACCCAGAGGAAAACCAGAGAGACCCACAGAAGAATCTGGAAGAACTCGAGGCAACACCCAGAGGAAAACCAGAGAGACCCACAGAAGAATCTGGAAGAACTCGAGGCAACACCCAGAGGAAAACCAGAGAGACCCACAGAAGAATCTGGAAGAACTCGAGGCAACACCCAGAGGAAAACCAGAGAGACCCACAGAGGAATCTGGAAGAACTAGAGGCAACACCCAGAGGAAAACCAGAGAGACCCACAGAAGAATCTGGAAGAACTAGAGGCAACACCCAGAGGAAAACCAGAGAGACCCACAGAAGAATCTGGAAGAACTAGAGGCAACACCCAGAGGAAAACAGGAGAGACCCACAGAAGAATCTGGAAGAACTAGAGGCAACACCCAGAGGAAAACCAGAGAGACCCACAGAAGAATCTGGAAGAACTAGAGGCAACACCCAGAGGAAAACCAGAGAGACCCACAGAAGAATCGGGAAGAACCAGAGGCAACACCCAGAGGAAAACCAGAGAGACCCACAGAAGAATCGGGAAGAACTAGAGGCAACACCCAGAGGAAAACCAGAGAGACCCACAGAAGAATCTGGAAGAACTAGAGGCAACACCCAGAGGAAAACCAGAGAGACCCACAGAAGAATCTGGAAGAACTAGAGGCAACACCCAGAGGAAAACCAGAGAGACCCACAGAAGAATCTGGAAGAACTCGAGGCAACACCCAGAGGAAAACCAGAGAGACCCACAGAAGAATCTGGAAGAACTCGAGGCAACACCCAGAGGAAAACCAGAGAGACCCACAGAGGAATCTGGAAGAACTAGAGGCAACACCCAGAGGAAAACCAGAGAGACCCACAGAAGAATCTGGAAGAACTAGAGGCAACACCCAGAGGAAAACCAGAGAGACCCACAGAAGAATCTGGAAGAACTAGAGGCAACACCCAGAGGAAAACAGGAGAGACCCACAGAAGAATCTGGAAGAACTAGAGGCAACACCCAGAGGAAAACCAGAGAGACCCACAGAAGAATCTGGAAGAACTAGAGGCAACACCCAGAGGAAAACCAGAGAGACCAACAGAAGAATCTGGAAGAACTAGAGGCAACACCCAGAGGAAAACCAGAGAGACCCACAGAAGAATCTGGAAGAACTAGAGGCAACACCCAGAGGAAAACCAGAGAGACCAACAGAAGAATCTGGAAGAACTAGAGGCAACACCCAGAGGAAAACCAGAGAGACCCACAGAAGAATCTGGAAGAACTAGAGGCAACACCCAGAGGAAAACCAGAGAGACCCACAGAAGAATCTGGAAGAACTAGAGGCAACACCCAGAGGAAAACCAGAGAGACCCACAGAAGAATCTGGAAGAACTAGAGGCAACACCCAGAGGAAAACCAGAGAGACCCACAGAGGAATCTGGAAGAACTAGAGGCAACACCCAGAGGAAAACCAGAGAGACCCACAGAAGAATCTGGAAGAACTAGAGGCAACACCCAGAGGAAAACCAGAGAGACCCACAGAAGAATCTGGAAGAACTAGAGGCAACACCCAGAGGAAAACCAGAGAGACCAACAGAAGAATCTGGAAGAACTAGAGGCAACACCCAGAGGAAAACCAGAGAGACCCACAGAAGAATCTGGAAGAACTAGAGGCAACACCCAGAGGAAAACCAGAGATACCCACAGAAGAATCTGGAAGAACTAGAGGCAACACTCAGAGAAAAACCAGAGAGACCGGCTGCCCAGAAGAATCTGGAGGAACAGGATCTAAAGACAACACCCAGGTGGAACTAAAGAGCCTGTACAAAATAATCTGAAGGAAATAGTCAACACCCAAGAGGAACCTGAGATGCTGCCCAGAAGGAACTAGAAATAAACACCAATATAAATAAATCCTATAGGCCGAATGAAAGATCATGAACACCAACCATTAACTATATGGCCAACGTTAAAATTACAATACTTTATTTAGATACATAAAACAAATATAATATAAACATGATTAAAAAATAGAAACCACCACAAATGAGGAATGGGTGGGTGAACCTGGACACACAAAATATGTATAAACGTCAATCTCTAAATATATACAACCCTCATAACAGGTGGATGTATAAGAATCAATACTGTTCCAGAAAGTTCTTCTGCATAATGATCTGTCATTAGTTTGATGTAACAAGAAAAAATAAATACAAATTTGTCCAACTTGTTTCGATATACAGGGAGGTCATATAGACCTATAGGGAAATTCAGTAGAGTATATAATGAAAAAGTATAAATAAAAAAATATTATTAATCCTATAATAGGAGTATGTTAAATAATCACTCCCTGTATACCCACAATATAAGCACCTATACTTATGGCATAATTGGATAAAAGTATTACCTTAGGAAGTATAGAGTCCAGGCCCCCACCACACCCGACGCGCGTTTCGCACTGAAATGCTTCATCCAGGGGTGATGGGATGCTGGAAAAGTAAATATTTAAATGGTACCTGGCCAATGAACGCTCAATGTTACTAATTAACAAATACCTGTACGCGCTCAACAGAAAATGTGAATAATAATCTTTATTATAATAATCTTTATTTTTTATGTAGCTCCAACATATTCCGCAGCGCTTTACATACATTATCAGTGCTGTCCCCAATAGGGCTCACAATCTAAATTCCCTATCAGTATGTCTTTGGAAATACTACGTGAAGAAATCCTACCTGATATGGACCGTACTAGATGAAGGATCTGGCTAGACGTGAGACAGTCCGCCTGCTCCACAGGCACCAAAGTGGATGGAGAAAGCCGCAGTGCCTTTGATGTCCGTGCTGGTCGGTAACACTTGACCTGCCGCAGTAGGCTAAGCCAGGAATGATCCGGTTAGTGACAGGGTTACCGATGGCTCCGAATTAGCACACACAGGAGAAGTGGCTAATGGGCAAATGCTAGTACATAGGGCGCTACTAACCCAATTAACATACGAGTGTATTTTCTAGTGACGCCGGCCTGTGACAAATATACACCTAGGTGAGAAGGATGCAATTCCTGGCTTCAAAAAAATTCTCTCTCACCCCCAGGGCATCCCCCATTTGCTCAACCTAAATCTGCAGTCTCGCCGGCGCCGACATGAAATATGGAATATCGGAAGTTCTATACTTCCGATAATAATGGGACACATATTTTTAGTGGCAGGGTCAGCAAAGGAACAATATGCATAGTTTTCCGTAGCTGTGAGTGTTAGAACCTTGCTGTTAGTTTTTTTTTCCTTTGCTGGTCACATGACCTTGTTGGCCTATTTAATCCTGCTCCGCCCTTCTGGCTTTGCTGGACTTCATTGTATATCTACTTTCTAGCTAGCCTGTGCTCTGTATCTAACTCTGTTAGTTTGCTTGGTCTACGGACCTCTATGTTCTATCTATTTTGTTTGTTCGTCTGTCTGCTACTATTTCTGTTAGGAGGTGTCCCATATTCCTCCCAGTCCTTAGTACTTGTAGGGATTCCCTCCCCACATCTATAGGTCTCCGTACAGACTAGATTAGGACTTTAGCAGGTCTGATCGCAGGATCAGGTTCCCTGTTACATCGTAGGGATTCAGCTGAGTCCTATAGTAGGGACAGATCTCCTCTCTTTCCTTAGCTTTGGTAGCAGAACATAACAGTAAGTCCAGCCAGCAAATTCTCTAAGGAAAGATTTTTCTGTTCCATCATGGTGTCGGTTCAGGATTTGGTTCATCGCCTGCAGGGACTCTCTCTGGAGGTGGCCGAGCTCCGTCAGCACGTGAGTAACTGTCCTGGAGCACATTTCTTGGAGCCTAAGGTATGTTTGCCGGATTTATTTTTTGGTGAACACCGAGAATTTTTTTCATTTAAAAATGCTTGCTTATTGTATTTTCGTTTGAGACCCAAGTCCTCTGGGGATGAATCCCAGCGCGTAGGGTTCATAATGTCACTTTTGCGCAAAGAGCCTCAGGAGTGGGCCTTTTCTTTGCAACCTAGTGATTCATGCTTCAGATCAGTGGATAGTTTTTTTTCTGCTTTGGGACTATTATATGATGATCCTGACCGTGTCGCATCAGCTGAGACTGAGTTGAGACGTTTAAAACAAGGATCAGGTAATGTTGAAAAATATTGTACTCATTTCCGTCGTTGGTCGACTCAAACAGGGTGGAACGATTCTGCTCTGAAAAGTCTATTTCTTGCTGGGCTCAGTGAAAGGGTTAAAGACCTGCTAATTGCTTATCCTACACCTGAGGATTTGCAACAGGCTATGCAATTAGCTATACGGGTGGATAGGAGACTGCGTGCTAGGGTTAATGAGAGCAAATCCTCTGCTATGTCAGTTTCTGGTTATGATAATGTGTGTACTAACAGTGGTGAACCGATGGAGATTGGATCGGTGGCACCTCGCTCTCAAGAAAAAGACCGTCGTTTTTCGGAAGGCTTGTGTTTCTATTGCGGAAAATCTGGTCATTTGATTAAAGGCTGTGAGCTTCGTATGAAGAAAGAAAAAAAAATGGTCAGTCACGCCCGTATTGCCTGTTTAAATTCCAAGGGTGTATTTTTAGCTGCTTCCACGATTGCTCAGGAAAAATTGATGGAATTTCGGGTGTTTGTTGATTGTGGGTCTACTCTGAATGTAATTGATGGGGGATTCGTGGAAAAACTCAATTTAAAACCTGAACCTTTATCATCCCCCATTGCTGTGGTTTCTGTGGATGGTTCCCCTTTGAAGAATATTACTCTCAAGGTCAGTGAATTTCCTCTCACTATTAATGGTGTTCACCATGAGAAATTGGATTTGGTAGTGTTGAATAACTTGCCTTCTCCAGTAATATTGGGATTGCCCTGGTTAAAATTTCACAATCCTGTACTGGATTGGTCTACCAGTGAAATTAAATCCTGGAGCCATAAATGTTATGACAAGTGTTGTAACGGGCGTATTGCAGCTTTGGATAGAGGAGAATTGCCTGTTCCTATTCAGGATTTTTGGAGAGTTTTTTCTGAGAAAGAATCGCAGGTTTTGCCTCCCCATAGAGACTATGATTGTTCTATTGAATTTGTCCCTGGAGCGACTCTTCCTAAAAGTCGTTTATTTAACCTTACTATTCCTGAGAGGAAGGCTTTGGAGGAATACATACAGACAAGTTTGGCCGCCGGTCACATTAGGCCTTCTAAGTCTCCTGTGGCGGTTGGATTTTTTTTTGTAAAAAAAAAGGACGGCGGTTTACGTCCTTGTCTGGATTTTCGTGAGATTAACAAAATTACGGTACGCAATCCTTACCCACTGCCATTGATTCCTGATCTGTTTAACCAGTTATTGGGGGCCAAGTGGTTCTCTAAAATTGACCTTAAGGGGGCATACAATCTGTTGCGCATGAAGGAGGGTGATGAATGGAAGACTGCTTTTAACACTCCTGTGGGTCATTTTGAGAATCTGGTTATGCCTTTTGGTCTCACTAATGCTCCTGCATTTTTTCAGAATCTGATTAATGACATCCTTAGACCTTTGATCGGTAAAAATGTGGTTGTGTATTTGGATGACATTTTGATTTATTCGCCAGATCTGGAGTCTCATTGGCGGAGCGTGCGTGAGGTATTACAGTTATTAATGGACAATTCGCTTTTTGCTAAGCTGGAGAAATGTGAGTTCGCTGTACAGAGAATTAGTTTTTTGGGCTACATTATCTCCAGCAAAGGTTTTGAGATGGATCCGGTTAAGGTTCAGGCTGTGCAGGAATGGCCTAGGCCTATTGGTTTGAAATCGATACAGAGGTTTTTGGGTTTCGCCAATTACTATAGAAAATTCATAAAAAATTTTTCTAGTATTGTCAAACCTCTGACTGATCTCACCAGGAAAGGTGCTGATGCGGTTCAGTGGTCTTCTGAGGCCATTGAAGCTTTTGTGTATCTCAAGGAGAGGTTCACCTCTGCTCCCATCCTTATGCAGCCTGATGTTACTAGGCTGTTTTTGGTTGAGGTTGATGCTTCCTCTGTGGGGGTTGGCGCAGTATTGTCTCAGGATAACGGGGATGGATTACATCCCTGTGCCTTTTTTTCAAAAAAATTTTCGGAGACTGAACTGAATTACGATATTGGTAATCGGGAATTATTGGCTATTAAACTCGCATTTGAACACTGGCGCCACTTCTTGGAAGGTGCGGAATTTCCCGTTCAGGTTCTTACGGATCATAAAAATCTGATATATCTTGATGCTGCCAAGCGCCTGAATGCCCGTCAGGCTAGGTGGGCACTGTTTTTCTCGCGGTTTAATTTCTCCGTTACTTACATCCCTGGTACTAAGAATGTTAAGGCGGATGCCTTGTCTCGCAGTTTTTCTCCCATAGTCGGTGGTGAGAAAGAGGAGAACATTTTACAAGAAGGTGTTGTGATAGCTGCTTTAGACTCCGTTTTGGAAGATGAGATTCTTAAAGCTCAGGAGAATGCCCCATCTAACACTCCTCATGGGAGGTTGTTTGTGCCTGGGACCTTTAGGAGAGATTTGTTTGTTGAGTGTCACGAATCTCGGTTGGCAGGTCATCCCGGAATCTCTGAGACCAAGAGACTGGTGGGTCGCAGTTTTTGGTGGCCTGGATGGCAGAAGGAAGTCATTAAGTGGGTGCGCCAATGTACTATATGTGCTAGATCTAAGTCCTCACATACTCCTGCTGCGGGGTTGCTTTGTCCTTTGGAGGTCCCCAGTGCTCCTTGGACACATTTGGCTATGGACTTTATAACTGACCTTCCCCCCTCTGAGGGTTTTACTGTCATCTGGGTGGTCGTGGACAGTTTTAGCAAGATGTGTCACTTGGTTCCCTTCGTCAAACTGCCCTGCGCTAAAACTCTCGCTAAGGCCTTTGTCAAGGAAATTGTCAGACTTCATGGCGTTCCTACTGACATTGTTTCTGATAGGGGTCCTCAGTTCGTGGCTCGTTTTTGGCGTGCCTTTTGTGACAGGTTGGGAATTCATTTGTCGTTTTCGTCCGGATATCATCCTGAATCTAATGGCCAGACAGAAAGGAAAAACCAGGATGTTGAGCAGTTCTTGCGTTGTTTTGTGGCAGACAATCAAGAGGGGTGGTCTGAGTTTCTGCCACTTGCCGAATTTGCTCTGAACAATCATACATCTTCTTCTGCTGGTTGTTCGCCTTTTTTTTGTTGTTCTGGGAGACATCCGTCGTTTGGGTCGTTCTCCAAGTTGGGATCTGCCGTGCCTGAGGAGGAGAATTTTTCCGGTGATTTGGAAAGAGTTTGGACGGATGTGCGTGGTAATCTTCAGGAGGCCAACAGAAAATCTAAAGACTACTTTGATAGGAAACGACAGGAGGTTTTGTTCGCTGTTGGTGACATGGTTTGGTTGTCCTCTAGGAATCTGCGGTTGAGGATTCCTTCTAAGAAATTGGGTCCCAAGTTTGTAGGGCCCTTTAAGGTGCTTCAGGTTGTCAACCAATCTGCTGTTAGGTTGGAGGTTCCTACCTCCTGGAGAATTAATCCGGTCTTTCATGTCTCTCTGTTAAAAAAAGCTGTTGTGTCGGATGGTGACGCCTCTGCCTCTGTTCCTCCGGTGGTGGAGGACGGGGAATATGAAATTTCTCGCATCCTTGACTCTAGACGGTATAGAGGTAGTTTGCAGTATCTTGTGGCCTGGAAAGGTTTCGGACCCGAGGATAACTCTTGGGTGAGGTCAGATGATGTTTCCGCGTCCAGACTTATCAGAGCGTTTCACAGGAGATTTCCTGATAAGCCTGGTCCTAGGGGATCCGGAGGATCCTCTTAGAAGGGGGGGTACTGTTAGAACCTTGCTGTTAGGTTTTTTTTCCTTTGCTGGTCACATGACCTTGTTGGCCTATTTAATCCTGCTCCGCCCTTCTGGCTTTGCTGGACTTCATTGTATATCTACTTTCTAGCTAGCCTGTGCTCTGTATCTAACTCTGTTAGTTTGCTTGGTCTACGGACCTCTATGTTCTATCTATTTTGTTTGTTCGTCTGTCTGCTACTATTTCTGTTAGGAGGTGTCCCATATTCCTCCCAGTCCTTAGTACTTGTAGGGATTCCCTCCCCACATCTATAGGTCTCCGTACAGACTAGATTAGGACTTTAGCAGGTCTGATCGCAGGATCAGGTTCCCTGTTACATCGTAGGGATTCAGCTGAGTCCTATAGTAGGGACAGATCTCCTCTCTTTCCTTAGCTTTGGTAGCAGAACATAACAAATATCCTGTAAATCTACAAATGTAGGGAGTCTGAAGATATCTTAGGATAATTTTGATTTACTAAGAAAAATACTAAAGGAACTAAAGACAATACCCAGGAGGAACCTGAGAGGCTGCTCAGAAGAAACGGGAGGAACTGGAGGCAACACCCAGGAGGAATTAGAGACTGTGCAAAAGAAAATGGAGGAACCAGAGGCAACACCCAGAGGAAAACCAGAGAGACCCACAGAAGAATCTGGAAGAACTAGAGGCAACACCCAGAGGAAAACCAGAGAGACCCACAGAAGAATCTAGAAGAACTAGAGGCAACACCCAGAGGAAAACCAGAGAGGCTGCCCAGAAGAATCTGGAGAAACTAGAGGCAACACCCAGGAGGAACTAAAGGGACTGTGCAAAAGAAACTGGAGGAACTAGAGGCAACAACCACGAGGGATCAGAGAGGCTACCCAGAGGAAACTGAAGGAACTATAGACAACACACAGGAGTAACTAACGGGACAGTGCAAAATAAACTGGAGGAACTAAAAGCAACACCCAGGGGAAAACCAGAGAGACCCACAGAAGAATCTGGAAGAACTAGAGGCAACACCCAGAGGAAAACCAGAGAGACCCACAGAAGAATCTGGAAGAACTAGAGGCAACACCCAGAGGAAAACCAGAGAGACCCACAGAAGAATCTGGAAGAACTAGAGGCAACACCCAGAGTAAAACCAGAGAGACCCACAGAAGAATCTGGAAGAACTAGAGGCAACACCCACAGGAAAACCAGAGAGACCCACAGAAGAATCTGGAAGAACTAGAGGCAACACCCAGAGGAAAACCAGAGAGACCCACAGAAGAATCTGAAAAAACTAGAGGCTACACCCAGAGGAAAACCAGAGAGACCCACAGAAGAATCTGGAAGAACTAGAGGCAACACCCAGAGGAAAACCAGAGAGACCCACAGAAGAATCTGGAAGAACTAGAGGCAACACCCACAGGAAAACCAGAGAGACCCACAGAAGAATCTGGAAGAACTAGAGGCAACACCCAGAGGAAAACCAGAGAGACCTACAGAAGAATCTGGAAGAACTAGAGGCAACACCCAGGAGTAACTTGAGAGGCTGCCCAGAAGATACTGGAGGAACAAGAACTAGAGGCAACACCCAGAAGGTGCAAAATAATCTGAAGGAACTAGAGGCAACACCTAGGAGGAACCTGAGAGGCTGCCAAGAAACTGAAGAAATAGAGGAAACCAGAGAGGCTGCCCAGAAGAATCTGGAGAAACTAGAGGCAACACCCAGGAGGAACTAAAGGGACTGTGCAAAAGAAACTGGAGGAACTAGAGGCAACAACCACGAGGGATCAGAGAGGCTACCCAGAGGAAACTGAAGGAACTATAGACAACACACAGGAGTAACTAACGGGACAGTGCAAAATAAACTGGAGGAACTAAAAGCAACACCCAGGGGAAAACCAGAGAGACCCACAGAAGAATCTGGAAGAACTAGAGGCAACACCCAGAGGAAAACCAGAGAGACCCACAGAAGAATCTGGAAGAACTAGAGGCAACACCCACAGGAAAACCAGAGAGACCCACAGAAGAATCTGGAAGAACTAGAGGCAACACCCAGAGGAAAACCAGAGAGACCCACAGAAGAATCTGGAAGAACTAGAGGCAACACCCACAGGAAAACCAGAGAGACCAACAGAAGAATCTGGAAGAACTAGAGGCAACACCAAGAGGAAAACCAGAGAGACCCACAGAAGAATCTGGAAGAACTAGAGGCAACACCCAGAGGAAAACCAGAGAGACCCACAGAAGAATCTGGAAGAACTAGAGGCAACACCCAGAGGAAAACCAGAGAGACCCACAGAAGAATCTGGAAGAACTAGAGGCAACACCCAGAGGAAAACCAGAGAGACCCACAGAAGAATCTGGAAGAACTAGAGGCAACACCCAGAGGAAAACCAGAGAGACCCACAGAAGAATCTGGAAGAACTAGAGGCAACACCCAGAGGAAAACCAGAGAGACCCACAGAAGAATCTGGAAGAACTAGAGGCAACACCCAGAGGAAAACCAGAGAGACCCACAGAAGAATCTGGAAGAACTAGAGGCAACACCCAGAGGAAAACCAGAGAGACCCACAGAAGAATCTGGAAGAACTAGAGGCAACACCCAGAGGAAAACCAGAGAGACCCACAGAAGAATCTGGAAGAACTAGAGGCAACACCCAGAGGAAAACCAGAGAGACCCACAGAAGAATCTGGAAGAACTAGAGGCAACACCCAGAGGAAAACCAGAGAGACCCACAGAAGAATCTGGAAGAACTAGAGGCAACACCCAGAGGAAAACCAGAGAGACCCACAGAAGAATCTGGAAGAACTAGAGGCAACACCCAGAGGAAAACCAGAGAGACCCACAGAAGAATCTGGAAGAACTAGAGGCAACACCCAGAGGAAAACCAGAGAGACCCACAGAAGAATCTGGAAGAACTAGAGGCAACACCCAGAGGAAAACCAGAGAGACCCACAGAAGAATCTGGAAGAACTAGAGGCAACACCCAGAGGAAAACCAGAGAGACCCACAGAAGAATCGGGAAGAACTAGAGGCAACACCCAGAGGAAAACCAGAGAGACCCACAGAAGAATCGGGAAGAACTAGAGGCAACACCCAGAGGAAAACCAGAGAGACCCACAGAAGAATCTGGAAGAACTAGAGGCAACACCCAGAGGAAAACCAGAGAGACCCACAGAAGAATCTGGAAGAACTAGAGGCAACACCCAGAGGAAAACCAGAGAGACCCACAGAAGAATCTGGAAGAACTAGAGGCAACACCCAGAGGAAAACCAGAGAGACCCACAGAAGAATCTGGAAGAACTAGAGGCAACACCCAGAGGAAAACCAGAGAGACCCACAGAGGAATCTGGAAGAACTAGAGGCAACACCCGGAGGAAAACCAGAGAGACCCACAGAAGAATCTGGAAGAACTAGAGGCAACACCCGGAGGAAAACCGGAGAGACCCACAGAAGAATCTGGAAGAACTAGAGGCAACACCCGGAGGAAAACAGGAGAGACCCACAGAAGAATCTGGAAGAACTAGAGGCAACACCCAGAGGAAAACCAGAGAGACCCACAGAAGAATCTGGAAGAACTAGAGGCAACACCCAGAGGAAAACCAGAGAGACCAACAGAAGAATCTGGAAGAACTAGAGGCAACACCCAGAGGAAAACCAGAGAGACCCACAGAAGAATCTGGAAGAACTAGAGGCAACACCCAGAGGAAAACCAGAGAGACCCACAGAAGAATCTGGAAGAACTAAAGGCAACACCCAGAGGAAAACCAGAGAGACCCACAGAAGAATCTGGAAGAACTAGAGGCAACACCCAGAGGAAAACCAGAGAGACCCACAGAAGAATCTGGAAGAACTAGAGGCAACACCCAGAGGAAAACCAGAGAGACCCACAGAAGAATCTGGAAGAACTAGAGGCAACACCCAGAGGAAAACCAGAGAGACCCACAGAAGAATCTGGAAGAACTAGAGGCAACACCCAGAGGAAAACTAGAGAGACCCACAGAAGAATCTGGAAGAACTAGAGGCAACACCCAGAGGAAAACCAGAGAGACCCACAGAAGAATCTGGAAGAACTAGAGGCAACACCCAGAGGAAAACCAGAGAGACCCACAGAAGAATCTGGAAGAACTAGAGGCAACACCCAGAGGAAAACCAGAGAGACCCACAGAAGAATCTGGAAGAACTAGAGGCAACACCCAGAGGAAAACCAGAGAGACCCACAGAAGAATCTGGAAGAACTAGAGGCAACACCCAGAGGAAAACCAGAGAGACCCACAGAAGAATCTGGAAGAACTAGAGGCAACACCCAGAGGAAAACCAGAGAGACCCACAGAAGAATCGGGAAGAACTAGAGGCAACACCCAGAGGAAAACCAGAGAGACCCACAGAAGAATCGGGAAGAACTAGAGGCAACACCCAGAGGAAAACCAGAGAGACCCACAGAAGAATCTGGAAGAACTAGAGGCAACACCCAGAGGAAAACCAGAGAGACCCACAGAAGAATCTGTAAGAACTAGAGGCAACACCCAGAGGAAAACCAGAGAGACCCACAGAAGAATCTGGAAGAACTCGAGGCAACACCCAGAGGAAAACCAGAGAGACCCACAGAAGAATCTGGAAGAACTCGAGGCAACACCCAGAGGAAAACCAGAGAGACCCACAGAGGAATCTGGAAGAACTAGA
The DNA here is from genome assembly GCF_046119375.1 of Phyllobates terribilis. Classification (NCBI taxonomy): domain Eukaryota; kingdom Metazoa; phylum Chordata; class Amphibia; order Anura; family Dendrobatidae; genus Phyllobates; species Phyllobates terribilis. The sequence goes on along the minus strand of NW_027362785.1, from coordinate 12,054,159 downwards.
GGCAACACCCAGAGGAAAACCAGAGAGACCCACAGAAGAATCTGGAAGAACTAGAGGCAACACCCAGAGGAAAACCAGAGAGACCCACAGAAGAATCTGGAAGAACTAGAGGCAACACCCAGAGGAAAACAGGAGAGACCCACAGAAGAATCTGGAAGAACTAGAGGCAACACCCAGAGGAAAACCAGAGAGACCCACAGAAGAATCTGGAAGAACTAGAGGCAACACCCAGAGGAAAACCAGAGAGACCCACAGAAGAATCGGGAAGAACTAGAGGCAACACCCAGAGGAAAACCAGAGTGACCCACAGAAGAATCGGGAAGAACTGGAGGCAACACCCAGAGGAAAACCAGAGAGACCCACAGAAGAATCTGGAAGAACTAGAGGCAACACCCAGAGGAAAACCAGAGAGACCCACAGAAGAATCTGGAAGAACTAGAGGCAACACCCAGAGGAAAACCAGAGAGACCCACAGAAGAATCTGGAAGAACTAGAGGCAACACCCAGAGGAAAACCAGAGAGACCCACAGAAGAATCTGGAAGAACTCGAGGCAACACCCAGAGGAAAACCAGAGAGACCCACAGAGGAATCTGGAAGAACTAGAGGCAACACCCAGAGGAAAACCAGAGAGACCCACAGAAGAATCTGGAAGAACTAGAGGCAACACCCAGAGGAAAACCAGAGAGACCCACAGAAGAATCTGGAAGAACTAGAGGCAACACCCAGAGGAAAACAGGAGAGACCCACAGAAGAATCTGGAAGAACTAGAGGCAACACCCAGAGGAAAACCAGAGAGACCCACAGAAGAATCTGGAAGAACTAGAGGCAACACCCAGAGGAAAACCAGAGAGACCCACAGAAGAATCTGGAAGAACTAGAGGCAACACCCAGAGGAAAACCAGAGAGACCCACAGAAGAATCGGGAAGAACTAGAGGCAACACCCAGAGGAAAACCAGAGAGACCCACAGAAGAATCTGGAAGAACTAGAGGCAACACCCAGAGGAAAACCAGAGAGACCCACAGAGGAATCTGGAAGAACTAGAGGCAACACCCAGAGGAAAACCAGAGAGACCCACAGAAGAATCTGGAAGAACTAGAGGCAACACCCAGAGGAAAACCAGAGAGACCCACAGAAGAATCTGGAAGAACTAGAGGCAACACCCAGAGGAAAACCAGAGAGACCAACAGAAGAATCTGGAAGAACTAGAGGCAACACCCAGAGGAAAACAGGAGAGACCCACAGAAGAATCTGGAAGAACTAGAGGCAACACCCAGAGGAAAACCAGAGAGACCAACAGAAGAATCTGGAAGAACTAGAGGCAACACCCAGAGGAAAACCAGAGAGACCCACAGAAGAATCTGGAAGAACTAGAGGCAACACCCAGAGGAAAACCAGAGATACCCACAGAAGAATCTGGAAGAACTAGAGGCAACACTCAGAGAAAAACCAGAGAGACCGGCTGCCCAGAAGAATCTGGAGGAACAGGATCTAAAGAGAACACCCAGGGGGAACTAAAGAGCCTGTACAAAATAATCTGAAGGAAATAGTCAACACCCAAGAGGAACCTGAGATGCTGCCCAGAAGGAACTAGAAATAAACACCAATATAAATAAATCCTATAGGCCGAATGAAAGATCATGAACACCAACCATTAACTATATGGCCAACGTTAAAATTACAATACTTTATTTAGATACATAAAACAAATATAATATAAACATGATTAAAAAATAGAAACCACCACAAATGAGGAATGGGTGGGTGAACCTGGACACACAAAATATGTATAAACGTCAATCTCTAAATATATACAACCCTCATAACAGGTGGATGTATAAGAATCAATACTGTTCCAGAAAGTTCTTCTGCATAATGATCTGTCATTAGTTTGATGTAACAAGAAAAAATAAATACAAATTTGTCCAACTTGTTTCGATATACAGGGAGGTCATATAGACCTATAGGGAAATTCAGTAGAGTATATAATGAAAAAGTATAAATAAAAAAATATTATTAATCCTATAATAGGAGTATGTTAAATAATCACTCCCTGTATACCCACAATATAAGCACCTATACTTATGGCATAATTGGATAAAAGTATTACCTTAGGAAGTATAGAGTCCAGGCCCCCACCACACCCAACGTGCGTTTCGCACTGAAATGCTTCATCCAGGGGTGATGGGATGCTGGAAAAGTAAATATTTAAATGGTACCTGGCCAATGAACGCTCAATGTTACTAATTAACAAATACCTGTACGCGCTCAACAGAAAATGTGAATAATAATCTTTATTATAATAATCTTTATTTTTTATGTAGCTCCAACATATTCCGCAGCGCTTTACATACATTATCAGTGCTGTCCCCAATAGGGCTCACAATCTAAATTCCCTATCAGTATGTCTTTGGAAATACTACGTGAAGAAATCCTACCTGATATGGACCGTACTAGATGAAGGATCCGGCTAGACGTGAGACAGTCCGCCTGCTCCACAGGCACCAAAGTGGATGGAGAAAGCCGCAGTGCCTTTGATGTCCGTGCTGGTCGGTAACACTCGACCTGCCGCAGTAGGCTAAGCCAGGAATGATCCGGTTAGTGACAGGGTTACCAATGGCTCCGAATTAGCACACACAGGAGAAGTGGCTAATGGGCAAATGCTAGTACATAGGGAGCTACTAACCCAATTAACATACGAGTGTATTTTCTAGTGACGCCGGCCTGTGACAAATATACACCTAGGTGAGAAGGATGCAATTCCTGGCTTCAAAAAAATTCTCTCTCACCCCCAGGGCATCCCCCATTTGCTCAACCTAAATCTGCAGTCTCGCCGGCGCCGACATGAAATATGGAATATCGGAAGTTCTATACTTCCGATAATAATGGGACACATATTTTTAGTGGCAGGGTCAGCAAAGGAACAATATGCATAGTTTTCCGTAGCTGTGAGCCCTTCCGGTGAGCTGTGGCGCAAAAGTACCAAATTAACGGAACGCAGCTATGCCATGTGTAGCCTCTAAGGAAGAGTAAATTTGTAACAAAGAATATGGCGTCACTTGCAAGCTTCTGCGATCAACCAGCGAGAAGTTATCGCGGAAGTTAGATATTTTAATAAAAATATGAAGGCTGGAGCCCAGCACACGTGATGTCATCACAGGGGGTGTGTGGGCAGAGCCCCCCTTCGACATAAAAGACCCAAAGCCGTGGATGGGTCAGTACTCATGCCGGGAGTATATATTTCATATAGCACGTGTCACGTTTGATAAGGGTCAATTGCAGCGCCTCCCCTCCAGCTAAATGGAATCATCTCTGCGATCTGTATAGTAAGTTCTTCTTTAATCCCATTTTATTTGTGTAACTGTATATTCTGTATTGTAATGTCTCCCTTTGTAAAATCTTTGTATATTTTTCCTAAACACTGCCTCCCTTTTGGATTAAATCTAAAATTTAATAGTCCTGTTTCTTTTGCTCTGTAATTGTTCCTCCCCCGAAGCCATATACGCTACCAGAAAGCAGGCGTCTGACCAGGCCTGTATTATATTTTAAAATTGATCGGCGGTGGCAGCGAATAATATTAATCGGGCTATCGTGAAGCTAGCAGTGACCGTATGGGGGCATATACACATATTCCATGCGTTGGAATCCGGAGGTGTGACGCCATACGCTCACTGGTCGCTTGACGATAGCTACGTAATCGGGATCGTGTGCGGGCGAATCCCTGACAATACTGACGTTCCTGACATATTGGTGGGATATTACAGAACATGAGTGGCTGGATTGAGCAATCATTCCTGTCACTGAAAACTTGCATGATTCTTGCGAGAATTCTGTGCAGAGTTTTAAGGAACCAGACTCAGTGTTTTAATATTTTTCTATCTGGGACATTACTATACGTGTAGCAGTTGCATCCCGTCCCTTCTCGTTTTTCTATCCTATCTTCTATTTGGTAATAATGGCTACGCGTGGAGAGCCCTGGAGGCACCAGCAGTCGAAGGACACTATCACTGCCCTCTGTGAGCTGAGACAGATTGACCCCATGGGCAAAATCAAGGCCCAAATGATTGCTGAACTGTTGCAAGGTGCCGCAGAGCCCGTCCTACAGCAGAGCCCTGATGATGGGGCAGCCAGCCAAGGCCTGGATGGCGCTGCTGCAGGGGTCCCACCTGTGATTGCCAGCCATACCCGCAGCCAGGGTAGATGGCTTTGGAGAAGCTCACTGCAGACGATCGTGATGGATGACTGCAGCTGATCCTGAAATTGCAGGAGCAAAGGGCCCAAGCGGACCGAGAGGCAGCCGAGCTACAGGCCCAAGCTGACAGAGAAGCTGCTGAGCGACAGGGCCAAGACGAGCGGCTATACCAGCTGGAGTTAACCCGTATCCAGCTGTAGACCTCCACCCCACAGATCCGTGAGTCCAACAACTGCTTCAAACCCCGTCCTGAGAATTTTCCTGTAATGGAAAAAGACGGGGACTTGGACATATTTCTGTGAGGATTTCAAAAAGCCTGAAGACAGTACCAGTTGCCCGAGGACCAGTGAGCCAGGTATCTAACTCCAGGGCTCAGAGGAAAAGCTCTGGAAGTGTTTGCTTCTCTCCCTTGAGACCAAGATGGAGACTATGAGGCCATCAAAAAAAAAAAAGTACCAGCTGACTCTGGAGGTTTACCGGAAAAAGTTCCAATCCCTCCAGCGTGGACCACATGACAGCTACGTAGTGAGTAATCGGGATCGTGTGCGTGCGAATCCCTGACAATACTGTTCTGCTGGATATCGGTGGCAACACCTAGGAGCAACCTGACTGCCAGACTGTTCATAAGAAACTGATGGAACTAGAGGCAACACCCAGAGGAAACTAGAGAGACCACCTAGAATAATCTGGAGGAACTAGCGGCAACACCCAGGAGTAACCCGAGAGGCTGCCCAGAATAAACAGTAGGAACAAGAACTAGAGGCAGCACCCAGGCAAAACTAAAGATACTGTGCAAAAGAATCTGAAGGAAATGGGCAACACCCATGAGGAACCAGAGAGGCTACCCAAAAGAATTTGATTTCTCCTTGGTGTTGCTTCTAGTTTTTCCAGATTCTGCTGGCTGCCTACTCTGAGTCCTCTTGGGAGTTGCCTATAGTTCCTCCAAAGAGGCCACCCAGAAGAATCTGGAGGAACTAAAGACAACACCCAAGAGGAGACAGAAAGTCTGCCCACAAGTATCTGGAGAAACTAAAGCTAATACCAAGGTGGAATCTCTTGGGAAGATCAACATAAACTAAAGACAGCATCCAGGAGGAACTGGACAAACCAGGTAGACTGCCAAAGACAATCTAGAGCAATTCGAAAGAAGGAACCCGAGTGACCATTCTGAAGAATCTGGAGGAATTAGAGGCAACACCCAGGGAAAAACAGACACGCTGCCCAGAAGAGTCTGGGTCCCCCTGGGTGTTGCCTCTAGCTCCTTCAAAGAGGCCACCCAGAAGAATCTGGAGGAACTAGAAACTGGAGAAACTAAAGCCAACACTCTCAGGAAGAAAAGGAGTAACTAGAGATAACAACCAGAAGAAACTAGAAAGATCACCCATGAGAAACTGGAATAACTAGACACAACACCAAGGTAAAACAAAGATCACACAGGTGAAACAGGAACCTCTCAGGAAGAATAGAAGAAGCTAGAGAAAACACCCTTGAGGAACTGGCCAAACCAGGAAGACAACCCAAGAGAATCTAGAGGAACTAGAAACAGGACCCAGGAGGAACCAAAGAGACTGCCCAGAAAAAAATGTAGGCACTAGAAACAACACCCTGAAGAAAACTGAGTCACACCCAAGGGAAAAACAGAGTGACCACCCAGAAGAAACTAAAGGCCATGAAGAGCTGGTGAGACCACCCAGGAGACTCTGGAGAAATTAGAGGCACACCCAGAGAGACCTCCCAGAAAGTTCTTGATGAACTAGTGGCAACACCTAGGATAAACCAGAGAGACTACCAAGAAAAAACTGGAGGAACTAGAGACAACCACCAAGAGGAACCTGAGGGACTGGAGAAACCATAGTGACTGTCCAGGAGAAACTAAAAGAGCAAGAGAAACAACCTACTTCATGTGACAACAGCTCTCCTATATTTGCAGCCATCTTTTTCCAATTCCTGTTAATTTTCCACCCATAGTGCTTTTTTCCCACCACGACTTCCACATTCATCTCCTCCCCCTTGCTCTTCCTCTTCTGCCTCTTCGTTTTTATAATCCTTTTTCTCTTCACCTTATTTTGTTCCATCTTCTCCTTCTTCTTACTCATCTTGTTCCTTTACTTTTCTTCTTTCTCTACCTGTTTCCTTCTCTTCTTTCTTCTTCCTCCTCCGCTTGTTAATTTCTTATTTTCCATTCTTCCTCTTATTTGTCTTTTTCTTCTTTACTCTCTTTCCTTAATCTTTATCCTCTTGTTTCTTAGTTTTCTCCTCCTGCGTTCTCTTTTTCATCCATTTCTTTTTTTTATTCTTCCTCTTTTTCCCTTTTCTCTTCTTTCTTTTGTTTTTCGAATGTTTCAGTTTTCTCTTTTAGTCTTCCTCCTTTTTCCTTCTTCCTCATTTTCTGTTTTCTTCCTTCCTCTTTTCCTGTCTACTTCCTTACTCCTTTTCTTTCTTCTTACTTTTTCTCTCCTCCCTTCTTCCTGTTTTCTTCCACCTTACTTTTTCTTTTCATCCTCCTTTGTTCTTTTTTTTATATATTCTTCCCCTTTATTATTTCTTCCTCTTTATTCTACCCTTTTGTCTTCTTACTCCTCCTCCCTCTTCTTATTTCTTCATTCTTCTTTTCCCTTTCTTTTGTCTTGTACTAGCTATTTTTTCTTTCCATACTTTTTCCTATTCCTTCTTATTTCTTCCTTTTTCTGTTTTTCCTCCTCTTCTTTCTCCTTCCCCCTTTTTATTGTTCCATTTTTTGTCTTCTTCCTTTTCTTCTCTCTCTTCTACATTACTCCTCTTCTTCATTCTTGCTCTTTTTTTCTTCCTATTCCTTCCTCCTATTTCTCTTCCTTATTCCCATTCCTTTTCTTTATTCATCCTCTTCTTTCTTACTATTCTTCTTTTTTTCCCTCTATGATTTATCTTTTTCTTGCTCTTCCTTCTTCCTCTTCTTTTTCTTATTTCTTTCTACTTCTCCCTTATTCTGTTTTTCTCTTCTTTTTCCTCTTCTGTCTTTTTCCTCCTTTTTTTTCTGTCTTCTTCCATTTTTTCTTTCTCTTCTAAATTACTCTTCCGCTTCTTTCTTCCTCTTTTTTCTTTTTATACTTTTTCCCTTTCTTTCTTCTTCCTATTCTTCCTATTTCTCTTCCTTTTACCTATCCCTCTATTTTCTCCATTCTCTTCTTCTTTCTTCCTCTTCTTTCTTCCTATTCTTTCTTCTACCTATTCCTCTTCCTTCTTCATCTTCCTTCCTATTCCCCTTCTTTCTTCTTTCCTCTTCTTCTTTGATCCTCCTATTTCTCTTCTTTCTTCCTTGCTATTCTTCTTTCTTCTTCGTCCTCCTTCCTATTATTTTCTTCTTCTCCCACTTCCCATTCCTCTTTCTTTTCTCTCAGCTTTTTCCTTTTCGATCTTCCTCCTCCTCCTACCTATTCCTCATTTTTCTTCTTCCTCTTCTTTTCTTGTTCCTCTTTTTCTTTCTTCTTCTTTTCTTCCCTCTTATTTCTTCCTATTCCTCTTCATCCTCTCCTTCTTTCTTCCTCTGTCTAAATGTTCCTCTCCTTCTTTCTTCGTTCCTCTCCTTCTTTCTTCGTTCCTCTCCTTCTTTCTTCGTTCTCCGTCTTTCTCCGCTCCTCTCCTTCTTTCTTCGTTCCTCTCCTTCTTTCTTCGTTCTCCATCTTTCTCCGCTCCTCTCCTTCTTTCTTCGTTCCTCTCCTTCTTTCTTCGTTCCTCTCCTTCTTTCTTCATTCCTCTCCTTTCTTCGTTCTCCGTCTTTCTCCGCTCCTCTTTTTCTTCGTTCCTCTCCTTCTTTCTTCGTTCTCCATCTTTCTCCGCTCCTCTCCTTCTTTCTTCGTTCCTCTCCTTCTTTCTTCGTTCCTCTTCTTCTTTCTTCGTTCTCTGTCTTTCTCCGCTCCTCTCCTTCTTTCTTCGTTCCTCTCCTTCTTTCTTCGTTCCTCCCCTTCTTTCTTCGTTCCTCTCCTTCTTTCTCCGCTCCTCTCCTTCTTTCTTCGTTCCTCTCCTTCTTTCTTCGTTCCTCTCCTTCTTTCTCCGTCCCTCTCCTTCTTTCTTTCTCCGTCCCTCTCCTTCTTTTTTCGTCTGTCTATCTATTCCTCATCTTTGCTCCTCTTCCCCTCAGTCTCCTCATCCCAGCACATTGTAGGCGCAGACGGTCGCGCCTCGCTCACATCTCAATGACAGAGAAACCATTGTAATCCGGAGATGTCCAGCTGAGACGTCGGGTGAAAAGCTGCAGACAAAAGAGTGGCAGATGGTGGAGACGGGCCGCACACGGTGGGGGTTATCCTCTTATGTCTCTACTCTTCACACAATAGACCTTTGTCTCTGGGTATAAGCTCTGGGGGGCTCAGGCCTGAGGGGCGGCAGGTGCTGCGCCATCCAGGACTCCCACCATTAATCTGGGGTCACACAGGCGCTGAAGACAAGAATTATGTGAACCCGGGTGATGCATCTGATCCTCCAACAGGACGGTGTGAATGTGATCAGACGGCCATGCTGGGCGCTGCCCGGACACGTCACAGAGACACTGCCGCCATCGTAGTTGTGTACACAATGAACTGTGGGGGGGCCGGACTGTGCAGGGGGCAGGGTGGCGGACCGTGGGGGGCGGATTGTGGGGGCAGTCAGGTGGTGACATCGTCGTTGAGGACATCATCATTGCGGTCAGTTGATCACTTCGTCATTGAGGACTGATGGTGACATAGTCTTGTTGCGGTCAGGTGGTGACAGTCGTTGAGGTCAGGTGGTGACAGTCGTTGAGGTCAGGTGGTGACATAGTCGTTGAGGATAGGTGGTGACATAGTCGTTGAGGATAGGTGGTGACATAGTCGTTGAGGTCAGGTGGTGACAGTCGTTGAGGTCACGTGGTGACATAGTTGTTGAAGTCACGTGGTGACAGTCGTTGCGGACAGGTGGTCACATAGTCCAGGACAGGTGGTGACAGCCGTTGAGGACAGGTGGTCACATAGTCGAGGACAGGTGGTCACATAGTCGAGGACAGGTGGTGACACTCGTTGCGGTCAGGTGGTGACACTCGTTGCGGACAGGTGGTGACATAGTTGAGTACAGGTAGTGACATAGTCATTGCAGTCAGGTGGTGACAGTTGTTGCGGACAGGTGGTGACAGTCGTTGCGGACAGGTGGTGACAGTCGTTGCGGACAGGTGGTGACAGTCATTGCGGACAGGTGGTCACATAGTTGAGTACAGGTGGTGACATAGTCGTTGCAGTCAGGTGGTGACAGTCGTAGCGGACAGGTGGTGACAGTTGTTGCGGACAGGTGGTGACAAAGTCATTGAAGTCACATGGTAACAGTCGTTGAGGACAGGTGGTGACAGTCGTTGAGGACAGGTGGTCATATAGTCGAGGACAGGTGGTCACATAGTCGAGGACAGGTGGTGACACTCGTTGCGGTCAGGTGGTGACACTCGTTGCGGACAGGTGGTGACATAGTTGAGTACAGGTAGTGACATAGTCGTTGCAGTCAGGTGGTGACAGTCGTAGCGGACAGGTGGTGACAGTTGTTGCGGACAGGTGGTGACAAAGTCATTGAAGTCACATGGTAACAGTCGTTGAGGACAGGTGGTGACAGTCGTTGAGGACAGGTGGTCATATAGTCGAGGACAGGTGGTCACATAGTCGAGGACAGGTGGTGACACTCGTTGCGGTCAGGTGGTGACACTCGTTGCGGACAGGTGGTGACATAGTTGAGTACAGGTAGTGACATAGTCGTTGCGGACAGGTGGTGACAATCGTTGCGGACAGGTGGTGACAGTCATTGCAGACAGGTGGTCACATAGTTGAGTACAGGTGGTGACATAGTCGTAGCGGACAGTTGGTGACAGTCGTAGCGGACAGGTGGTGACAGTTGTTGCGGACAGGTGGTGACAAAGTCATTGAAGTCACATGGTAACAGTCGTTGAGGACAGGTGGTGACAGTCGTTGCAGACAGGTGGTGACAGTCGTTGCGGACAGGTGGTGACAGTCGTTGCGGACAGTTGGTCACATAGTCGAGGACAGGTTGTGACAGTCGTTGCGGACAGGTGGTGACATAGTCATTGAAGTCACATGGTAACAGTCATTGAGGACAGGAGGTGACAGTCATTGCAGACAGGTGGTGACAGTCGTTGCGGACAGTTGGTCACATAGTCGAGGACAGGTGGTGACAGTCGTTGCGGACAGGTGGTGACGGTCGTTGCGGACAGGTGGTGACAGTCGTTGCGGACAGGTGGTGACATAGTTGACTACAGGTGGTGACACAGTCGTTGAGGACAGATGGTGACAGTCATTGAGGACAGGTGGTGACAGTCATTGAGGACAGGTGGTGACAGTCATTGAGGACAGGTGGTGACAGTCGTTGCAGACAGGTGATTACATCATTGAGGACAGGTGGTGACAGTCGTTGCGGACAGGTGTTGACATAGTTGACTACAGGTGGTGACACAGTCGTTGAGGACAGATGGTGACAGTCATTGAGGACAGGTGCTGACAGTCGTTGTGGACAGGTGCTGACAGTCGTTGAGGACAGGTGCTGACAGTCATTGAGGACAGGTGGTGACAGTCATTGAGGACAGGTGCTGACAGTCATTGAGGACAGGTGGTGACAGTCGTTGCGGACAGGTGGTGACAGTCGTTGCAGACAAGTGATTACATCATTGAGGACAAGTGACAGTCGTTGAGGACAGGTGATTACATAATTGAGGACAGGTGGTGACAGTCGTTGAGGACAGGTGGTGACAGTCGTTGAGTACAGGTGGTGACAGTCGTTGAGTACAGGTGGTGACAGTTGTTGAGGACAGGTGATTACATCATTGAGGACAGGTGGTGACAGTCGTTGAGGTCAGGTGGTGACAGTCGTTGAGGTCAGGTGATGACAGTCGTTGATGACAGGTGGTGACAGTCATTGAGGACAGGTGGTGACAGTCGTTGCGGACAGGTGGTGACATAGTTGAGTACAGGTAGTGACATAGTCGTTGCAGTCAGGTGGTGACAGTCGTTGCGGACAGGTGGTGACAGTCATTGCGGACAGGTGGTCACATAGTTGAGTACAGGTGGTGACATAGTCGTTGCAGTCAGGTGGTGACAGTCGTAGCGGACAGGTGGCGACAGTTGTTGCGGACAGGTGGTGACAAAGTCATTGAAGTCACATGGTAACAGTCGTTGAGGACAGGTGGTGACAGTCGTTGCGGACAGGTGGTGACAGTTGTTGCGGACAGTTGGTCACATAGTCGAGGACAGGTGGTGACAGTCGTTGCGGACAGGTGGTGACATAGTCATTGAAGTCACATGGTAACAGTCATTGGTGACAGTCATTGCAGACAGGTGGTGACAGTCGTTGCGGACAGGTGGTGACAGTCGTTGCGGACAGTTGGTCACATAGTCGAGGACAGGTGGTGACAGTCGTTGCGGACAGGTGGTGACGGTCGTTGCGGACAGGTGGTGACAGTCGTTGCGGACAGGTGGTGACATAGTTGACTACAGGTGGTGACACAGTCGTTGAGGACAGATGGTGACAGTCATTGAGGACAGGTGGTGACAGTCATTGAGGACAGGTGGTGACAGTCATTGAGGACAGGTGGTGACAGTCGTTGCAGACAGGTGATTACATCATTGAGGACAGGTGGTGACATAGTTGACTACAGGTGGTGACACAGTCGTTGAGGACAGATGGTGACAGTCGTTGTGGACAGGTGCTGACAGTCGTTGAGGACAGGTGCTGACAGTCGTTGAGGACAGGTGCTGACAGTCGTTGAGGACAGGTGGTACAGTCATTGAGGACAGGTGCTGACAGTCATTGAGGACAGGTGGTGACAGTCGTTGCAGACAAGTGATTACATCATTGAGGACAGGTGGTGACAGTCGTTGAGGACAGGTGATTACATAATTGAGGACAGGTGGTGACAGTCGTTGAGGACAGGTGGTGACAGTCGTTGAGTACAGGTGGTGACAGTTGTTGAGGACAGGTGATTACATCATTGAGGACAGGTGGTGACAGTCGTTGAGGTCAGGTGATGACAGTCGTTGATGACAGGTGGTGACAGTCGTTGAGGACAGGTGATTACATCATTGAGGACAGGTGGTGACAGTCATTGAGGTCAGGTGGTGACAGTCGTTGAGGACAGGTGGTGACAGTCGTTGAGGACAGGTGGTGACAGTCATTGAGGTCAGGTGGTGGCAGTCGTTGAGGACAGGTGATTATATCATTGAGGACAGGTGGTGACAGTCATTGAGATCAGGTGGTGACAGTCGTTGAGGTCAGGTGGTGACAGTCATTGAGGACAAGTGGTGACAGTCATTGAGGTCAGGTGGTGACAGTCATTGAGGTCAGGTGGTGACAGTCATTGAGATCAGGTGGTGACAGTCGTTGAGGTCAGGTGGTGACAGTCATTGAGGACAGGTGGTGACAGTCATTGAGGTCAGGTGGTGACAGTCATTGAGGACAGGTGGTGACAGTCATTGAGGACAGGTGGTGACAGTCGTTGAGGACAGGTGATTACATCATTGAGGACAGGTGGTGACAGTCGTTGCGGACAGGGGGTGACAGTCATTGCGGACAGGTGGTGACAGTCGTTGCGGACAGGTGGTGACAGTCGTTGCAGACAAGTGATTACATCATTGAGGACAGGTGGTGACAGTCGTTGAGGACAGGTGGTGACAGTCGTTGAAGACAGATGGTGACAGTCGTTGAGTACAGGTGGTGACAGTCGTTGAGGACAGGTGATTACATCATTGAGGACAGGTGGTGACAGTCGTTGAGGTCAGGTGGTGACAGTTGTTGAGGTCAGGTGATGACAGTCGTTGAGGACAGGTGGTGACAGTCGTTGAGGACAGGTGGTGACAGTTGTTGAGCTCAGGTGGTGACAGTCGTTGAGGACAGGTGGTGACAGTCGTTGAGGTCAGGTGGTGACAGTCGTTGAGGACAGGTGATTATATCATTGAGGACAGGTGGTGACAGTCATTGAGATCAGGTGGTGACAGTCGTTGAGGACAGGTGGTGACAGTCGTTGCGGACAGGTGATTACATCATTGAGGACAGGTGGTGACAGTCGTTGCAGACAGGTGATTACATCATTGAGGACAGGTGGTGACAGTCGTTGAGGACAGGTGATTATATCATTGAGGACAGGTGGTGACAGTCGTTGCAGACAGGTGATTACATCATTGAGGACAGGTGGTGACAGTCATTGAGGACAGGTGGTGATAGACGTTGAGGACAGGTGGTGACAGTCGTTGCAGACAGGTGATTACATCATTGAGGACAGGTGGTGACAGTCGTTGAGGACAGGTGATTATATCATTGAGGACAGGTGGTGACAGTCGTTGAGGACAGGTGGTGACAGTCGTTGAGGACAGGTAGTGACAGTCGTTGCAGACAGGTGATTACATCATTGAGGACAGGTGGTGACAGTCGTTGAGGACAGGTGATTATATCATTGAGGACAGGTGGTGACAGTCGTTGAGGACAGGTGGTGACAGTCGTTGAGGACAGGTGGTGACAGTCATTGCAGACAGGTGATTACATCATTGAGGACAGGTGGTGACAGTCATTGAGGACAGGTGGTGATAGTCGTTGAGGACAGGTGGTGACAGTCGTTGCAGACAGGTGATTACATCATTGAGGACAGGTGGTGACAGTCGTTGAGGACAGGTGATTATATCATTGAGGACAGGTGGTGACAGTCGTTGAGGACAGGTGGTGACAGTCATTGCGGACAGGTGGTGACAGTCGTTGCAGACAGGTGATTACATCATTGAGGACAGGTATTCCAGTAGCGGCAGCGCTGGGCACACGGTAACTGATCTGAGCAGGAGGCGCAAGTCTCTGCAGATGCTCACACATTAGATCATCAGTCACTGGTTCTGCAGCACATCACACCGGCAGCTTAGTGTCAACAAGCAGCACGTGTCCCTTCCCCCGCACTGATATGGGAAGAATGACACCCCCGTATATCAGAATAGTAGAGGTATGGGGGGAGGGGAGCTGCAGAGCCTGATGTCTCATCATCACAAGTCGAGGAATCTGCCCGATAATTTCTCAGAGGTAAGAATAGTCTGCAATGTACTGTGCCTGAGGGAGGAGGGTGCAGGAGCAGCCACACTCAGCAGAGCATCGCATCCTGTCTCGCCCAGAGCGTCGCATCCTGTCACCCCCAGAGCGTCGCATCCTGTCACCCCCAGAGCGTCGCATCCTGTCACCCTCAGAGCGTCGCATCCTGTCACCCCCAGAGCGTCGCATCCTGTCACCCTCAGAGCGTCGCATCCTGTCACCCCCAGAGCGTCGCATCCTGTCACCCTCAGCACAGAGCATCCTGTCACCCCCAGAGCGTCGCATCCTGTCACCCCCAGAGCCTCGCATCCTGTCACCCCCAGAGCGTCGCATCCTGTCACCCCCAGAGCGTCGCATCCTGTCACCTCCAGAGCGTCGCATCCTGTCACCCCCAGAGCGTCGCATCCTGTCACCCCCAGAGCGTCGCATCCTGTCACCCCCAGAGCGTCGCATCCTGTCACCCCCCAGAGCATCGCATCCTGTCTCCCCCAGAGCGTCGCATCCTGTCACCCCCCAGAGAGTCGCATCCTGTCACCCCCAGAGCGTCGCATCCTGTCACCCCCAGAGCGTCGCATCCTGTCACCCCCAGAGCGTCGCATCCTGTCACCCCCCGAGCTTCGCATCCTGTCACCCCCAGAGCGTCGCATCCTGTCACCCCCAGAGTACAGGAGACTATATACCGGAGTGACGTCACCGCGAGTACAGGAGACTATATACTGGAGTGATGTCACCGCGAGTACAGGAGACTATATACTGGAGTGATGTCACCGCGAGTACAGGAGACTATATACCGGAGTGATGTCACCGCGAGTACAGGAGACTATATACCGTAGTGATGTCACCGCGAGTACGGGAGACTATATACCGGAGTGACGTCACCGCGAGTACAGGAGACTATATACCGGAGTGACGTCACCGCGAGTACAGGAGACTATATACCGGAGTGACGTCACCGCGAGTACAGGAGACTATATACCGGAGTGACGTCACCGCGAGTACAGGAGACTATATACCGGAGTGATGTCACCGCTAGTACAGGAGACTATATACCGGAGTGACGTCACCACGAGTACAGGAGACTATATACCGGAGTGATGTCACCGCGAGTACGGGAGACTATATACCGGAGTGACGTCACCGCGAGTACAGGAGACTATATACCGGAGTGACGTCACCGCGAGTACAGGAGACTATATACCGGAGTGACGTCACCGCGAGTACGGGAGACTATATACCGGAGTGACGTTATTATGCGTACGGGAGACTATATACCGGAGTGACGTCACCGCGAGTACAGGAGACTATATACCGGAGTGACGTCAGCGCGAGTACAGGAGACTATATACCGGAGTGACGTCACTGCGAGTACGGGAGACTATATACCGGAGTGACGTCACCGCGAGTACGGGAGACTATATACTGGAGTGATGTCACCGCGAGTACAGGAGACTATATACCGGAGTGATGTCACCGTGAGTACAGGAGACTATATACCGGAGTGACGTCACCGCGAGTGCAGGAGACTATATACCGGAGTGACGTCACCGCGAGTACAGGAGACTATATACCGGAGTGACGTCACCGCGAGTACGGGAGACTATATACCGGAGTGACGTTATTATGCGTACGGGAGACTATATACTGGAGTGATGTCACCGCGAGTACAGGAGACTATATACCGGAGTGATGTCACCGCGAGTACAGGAGACTATATACCGGAGTGACGTCACCGTGAGTACAGGAGACTATATACCGGAGTGACGTCACAGCGAGTACAAGAGTCTATATACCGGAGTGACGTCACAGCGAGTACAGGAGACTATATACCGGAGTGACGTCACCGCGAGTACAGGAGACTATATACCGGAGTGACGTCACCGCGAGTACGGGAGACTATATACAGGAGTGACGTCACCGCGCTTACGGGAGACTATATACTGGAGTGACGTCACCGCGAGTACAGGAGACTATATACCGGAGTGACGTCACAGCGAGTACAGGAGACTATATACAGGAGTGACGTCACCGCGAGTACGGGAGACTATATACAGGAGTGACGTCACCGCGCTTACGGGAGACTATATACTGGAGTGACGTCACCGCGAGTACAGGAGACTATATACCGGAGTGACGTCACAGCGAGTACAGGAGACTATATACAGGAGTGACGTCACCGCGAGTACGGGAGACTATATACAGGAGTGACGTCACCGCGCTTACGGGAGACTATATACTGGAGTGACGTCACCACGAGTACAGGAGACTATATACCGGAGTGACGTCACAGCGAGTACAGGAGACTATATACTGGAGTGACATCACCGCGAGTACGGGAGACTATATAGAGGAGAGACGTCACCGCGCTTACGGGAGACTATATACTGGAGTGACGTCACCGCGATTACAGGAGACTATATACCGGAGTGATGTCACCGCTAGTACAGGAGACTATATACCGGAGTGACGTCACCACGAGTACAGGAGACTATATACCGGAGTGATGTCACCGCGAGTACGGGAGACTATATACCGGAGTGACGTCACCGCGAGTACAGGAGACTATATACCGGAGTGACGTCACCGCGAGTACAGGAGACTATATACCGGAGTGACGTCACCGCGAGTACGGGAGACTATATACCGGAGTGACGTTATTATGCGTACGGGAGACTATATACCGGAGTGACGTCACCGCGAGTACAGGAGACTATATACCGGAGTGACGTCACCGCGAGTACAGGAGACTATATACCGGAGTGACGTCACTGCGAGTACGGGAGACTATATACCGGAGTGACGTCACCGCGAGTACGGGAGACTATATACTGGAGTGATGTCACCGCGAGTACAGGAGACTATATACCGGAGTGATGTCACCGTGAGTACAGGAGACTATATACCGGAGTGACGTCACCGCGAGTGCAGGAGACTATATACCGGAGTGACGTCACCGCGAGTACAGGAGACTATATACCGGAGTGACGTCACCGCGAGTACGGGAGACTATATACCGGAGTGACGTTATTATGCGTACGGGAGACTATATACTGGAGTGATGTCACCGCGAGTACAGGAGACTATATACCGGAGTGATGTCACCGCGAGTACAGGAGACTATATACCGGAGTGACGTCACCGCGAGTACAGGAGACTATATACCGGAGTGACGTCACAGCGAGTACAAGAGTCTATATACCGGAGTGACGTCACAGCGAGTACAGGAGACTATATACCGGAGTGACGTCACCGCGAGTACAGGAGACTATATACCGGAGTGACGTCACCGCGAGTACGGGAGACTATATACAGGAGTGACGTCACCGCGCTTACGGGAGACTATATACTGGAGTGACGTCACCGCGAGTACAGGAGACTATATACCGGAGTGACGTCACAGCGAGTACAGGAGACTATATACAGGAGTGACGTCACCGCGAGTACGGGAGACTATATACAGGAGTGACGTCACCGCGCTTACGGGAGACTATATACTGGAGTGACGTCACCACGAGTACAGGAGACTATATACCGGAGTGACGTCACAGCGAGTACAGGAGACTATATACTGGAGTGACATCACCGCGAGTACGGGAGACTATATACAGGAGAGACGTCACCGCGCTTACGGGAGACTATATACTGGAGTGACGTCACAGCGAGTACAGGAGACTATATACTGGAGTGACATCACCGCGAGTACAGGAGACTATATACAGGAGAGACGTCACCGCGCTTACGGGAGACTATATACCGGAGTGATGTCACCGCGAGTACAGGAGACTATATACCGGAGTGACGTCACCGCGAGTACAGGAGACTATATACTGGAGTGACGTCACCGTGAGTACAGGAGACTATATACCGGAGTGACGTCACCGCGAGTACGGGAGACTATATACCGGAGTGACGTCACCGCGCTTACGGGAGACTATATACCGGAGTGACGTCACCGCGAGTACAGGAGACTATATACCGGAGTGACGTCACCGCGAGTACGGGAGACTAAATACCGGAGTGACGTCACCGCGAGTACGGGAGACTATATACCGGAGTGACGTCACCGCGAGTACGGGAGACTATATACGGGTCATGAGATACATGCTGGATACAGGTCGCGGGACATATGATGGATACAGGTCGTGAGATACATGTTGGATACAGGTCACGGATCATGAGATACATGATGGATACAGGTCGCGGGACATATGGATACAGGTCGTGAGATACATGATGGATACAGGTCACGGGTCATGAGATACATGATGGATACAGGTCGCGGGATACATGATGGATACAGGTGGTGGGACACACGATGGATACAGGTCACGAGTCATGAGATACATGATGGATACAGGTCGTGAGATACATGATGGATACAGGTGGTGGGACACATGATGGATACAGGTCACGGGTCATGAGATACATGATGGATACAGGTCACGGGTCATGAGATACATGATGGATACAGGTCGCGGGATATATGATGGATACAGGTGGTCGGACACCTGATGGATACAGGTCATGGGTCATGAGATACATGATGGATACAGGTCGCGGGATACATGATGGATACAGGTGGTGGGACACACGATGGATACAGGTCACGAGTCATGAGATACATGATGGATACAGGTCGTGAGATACATGATGGATACAGGTGGTGGGACACATAATGGATACAGGTCACGGGACATATGATGGGTACAGGTCATGAGATACATGATGGATACAGGTCACGGGTCATGAGATACATGATGGATACAGGCCGCGGGATACATGATGGATACAGATGGTGGGACACATGATGGATACAGGTCACGGGTCATGAGATACATGATGGATACAGGTCACGGGACATATGATGGATACAGGTCGTGAGATACATGATGGATACAGGTCACGGGTCATGAGATACATGATGGATACAGGTCGCGGGATACATGATGGATACAGGTCACGGGTCATGAGATACATGATGGATACAGGTCGTGAGATACATGATGGATACAGGTGGTGGGACACATGATGGATACAGGTCACGGGTCATGAGATACATGATGGATACAGGTCGCAGGACATATGATGGATACAGGTCGTGAGATACATGATGGATACAGGTCACGGGTCATGAGATACATGATGGATACAGGTCGCGGGACATATGATGGATACAGGTCGTGAGTCGCGGGACACATGATAGATACGGGTCGTGAGTCGCGGGACACATGATGAATACGGGTCGTGAGTCGCGGGACACATGATGAATACGGGTCTTGGGACACATGATGGATACAGGTCGTGAGTCGCGGGACACATGATGGCTACAGGTCGCGGGACACATGATGGATACAGGTCGCGGGACGCATGATGGATACAGGTCGCTGGACACATGATGGATACAGGTCGTGGGTCGTGAGATACATGAGGCATACAGGTAATCAGATACATGATTGATACAGGTCTTAAGACATGATGGATACAGGTAGTCGGATACATGATAGTTACAGGTAGTCAGATTCATGATGTATACAATTCATCGGACACAGGTGGTCGGACACTCGATGGATACAGGCTACATAATAGTTACAGGTCATCGGATACATGATGGATACAGGTCGCGGGACACATGATGGATACAGGTTGTGAGATACATGATAGATACAGGTCGCGGGACACATGACGGATACAGGTTGTGGGTCGTGAAATACATGATGGATACAGGTCATGGGTCGTGAGATACATGATGGATACAGGTTATGGGATACATGATGGATACAGGTCGTGGGTCTTGAGATACATGATGGAAACAGGTCATGGGTCGTGAGATACATGATGGACACAGGTCGTCGGACACACGATGGACACAGGTCGTCGGACACACGATGGACACAGGTCGTCGGACACACGATGGATACAGGTCGTCGGACACACGATGGACACAGGTCGTCGGACACACGATGGACACAGGTCGTCGGACACACGATGGACACAGGTCGTCGGACACACGATGGACACAGGTCGTCGGACACACGATGGACACAGGTCGTCGGACACACGATGGACACAGGTCGTCGGACACACGATGGACACAGGTCGTCGGACACACGATGGACACAGGTCGTCGGATACACGATGGACACAGGCTACATAATAGTTACAGGTCGTCGGATACATGATGGATACAGGTTGTGAGATACATGACAGATACAGGTCGCGGGACACATGATGGATACAGGTTGTGGGTCGTGAAATACATGATGGATACAGGTCAGGGGTCGTGAGATACATGATGGATACAGGTCATGGGTCGTGAGATACATGATGGATACAGGTTGTGGGATACATGATGGATACAGGTCGTGTGTCTTGAGATATATGATGGAAACAGGTCATGGGTCGTGAGATACATGATGGATACAGGTCGTGGGATACATGATGGATACAGGTCGTGGGTCATGAGATACATGATGGATACAGGTCGCGGGACACGTGATGGATACAGGTCGTGGGACACATGATGGATTCAGGTCGTCGGATACACAATGGATACTGGTTGTCAGACACATGATGATACGGACACATGATAGTTACAGGTCTTTGAATACATGATAGTTAGAGGTCATAAGACACATGATGGATATAGGTTGTCGGATTCATAATAGTTACAAGTAGTCGGATTCATGATGTATAAAATTCATTGGACACAGGTCGTCGGACACACGATGGATACAGGTCGTCGGACACACGATGGATACAGGTCGTCGGACACACGATGGATACAGGTCGTCGGACACGATGGATACAGGTCGACGGACACACGATGGATACAGGTCGACGGACACACGATGGATACAGGTCGACGGACACACGATGGACACAGGTCGTCGGACACACGATGGATACAGGTCGTCGGACACACGATGGATACATGTCGTCGGACACACGATGGATACAGGTCGTCGGACACACGATGGATACAGGTCGTCGGACACACGATGGATACAGGTCGTCGGACACACGATGGATACAGGTCGTCGGACACACGATGGACACAGGTCGTCGAACACACGATGGACACAGGTCTTCGGACACAGGTCGTCGGACACACGATGGACACAGGTCGTCGGACACACGATGCATACAGGTCGTCGGACACACGATGGATACAGGTCGTCGGACACATGATGGACACAGGTCGTCGGACACACGATGGACACAGGTCGTCGGACACACGATGGACACAGGTCGTCGGACACACGATGGACACAGGTCGTCGGACACACGATGGACACAGGTCGTCGGACACACGATGGACACAGGTCGTCGGACACACGATGGACACAGGTCGTCGGACACACGATGGACACAGGTCGTCGGACACACGATGGACACAGGTCGTCGGACACACGATGCATACAGGTCGTCAGACACACGATGGATACAGGTAGTCGGACACACGATGGACACAGGTCGTCGGACACACGATGGATACAGGTCGTCGGACACACGATGGATACAGGTCGTCGGACACAGGTCGTCGGACACACGATGGATACAGGTCGTCGGACACACGATGGACACAGGTCGTCGGACACACGATGGACACAGGTCGTCGGACACACGATGGATACAGGTCGACGGACACAGTTACAGGTAGTCAGCTACATGATGGATACAGGTCATCTGTCAGTGTACGGGGATTTCCTGCATGCGACGTCTATCAGTGTACGAGGGTCTCCGGTGTGTGATGTCTATCAGTGTAGGGGGTCTCTGGTGTGTGTGACGTCTATCAGTGTAGGGGGTCTCTGGTGTGTGTGACGTTTATCAGTGTAAGGAGGTCTCCGGTGTGTGTGACGTCTATCAGTGTAGGGGGTCTCTGGTGTTTGTGACGTTTATCAGTGTACGGGGGTCTCCGGTGTGTGTGACATCTATCAGTGTGTGTGACGTCTATCAATGTAGGGGGTCTCTGGTGTGTGTGACGTCTATCAATGTAGGGGGTCTTTGGTGTGTGTGTGACGTCTATCAGTGTACGGGGGTCTCCAGTGTGTGTGACATCTATCAGTGTGTGTGACACCTATCAATGTAGGGGGTCTCTGGTGTGTGTGACGTCTATCAGTGTAGGGGGTCTCTGGTGTGTGTGACGTTTATCAGTGTACGGGGGTCTCCGGTGTGTGTGACATCTATCAGTGTGTGTGACGTCTATCAATGTAGGGGGTCTCTGGTGTGTATGTGACGTCTATCAGTGTACGGGGGTCTCCAGTGTGTGTGACATCTATCAGTGTGTGTGACGTCTATCAATGTAGGGGGTCTCTGGTGTGTGTGTGACGTCTATCAGTGTAGGGGGTCTCTGGTGTGTGTGACGTCTATCAGTGTAGGGGGTCTCTGGTGTGTGTGACGTCTATCAGTGCAGGGGGTCTCTGGTGTGTGTGACGTCTATCAGTGTAGGGGGTCTCTGGTGTGTGAGAAGTCTATCAGTGTACGGGGGACTCTGGTGTGTGTGACATCTATCAGTGTAGAGGGTCTCTAGTGTGTGTGACATCTATCAATGTAGGGGGTCTCTGGTGTGTGTGACGTCTATCAGTGTAGGGGGTCTCTGGTCTGTGTGACGTTTATCAGTGTACGGGGGTCTCCGGTGTGTGTGACATCTATCAGTGTGTGTGACGTCTATCAATGTAGGGGGTCTCTGGTGTGTGTGACGTCTATCAGTGTAGGGGGTCTCTGGTGTGTGTGACGTCTATCAGTGCAGGGGGTCTCTGGTGTGTGTGAAGTCTATCAGTGTACGGGGGTCTCTGGTGTGTGTGACATCTATCAGTGTACGGGGGTCTCTGGTGTGTGTGACATCTATCAGTGTAGGGGGTCTCTGGTGTGTGTGACATCTATCAATGTAGGGGGTCTCTGGTGTGTGTGACATCTATCAGTGTGTGTGACGTCTATCAATGTAGGGGGTCTCTGGTGTGTGTGTGACGTCTATCAGTGTACGGGGGTCTCCAGTGTGTGTGACATCTATCAGTGTGTGTGACGTCTATCAGTGTAGGGGGTCTCTGGTGTGTGTGACGTCTATCAGTGTAGGGGGTCTCTGGTGTGTGTGAAGTCTATCAGTGTACGGGGGTCTCTGGTGTGTGTGACATCTATCAGTGTACGGGGGTCTCTGGTGTGTGTGACATCTATCAGTGTAGGGGGTCTCTGGTGTGTGTGACATCTATCAGTGTACGGGGGTCTCTGGTGTGTGTGACATCTATCAGTGTAGGGGGTCTCTGGTGTGTGTGACATCTATCAGTGTAGGGGGTCTCTGGTGTGTGTGACGTCTATCAGTGTAGGGGGTCTCTGGTGTGTGTGACATCTATCAGTGTAGGGGGTCTCTGGTGTGTGTGACGTCTATCAGTGCAGGGGGTCTCTGGTGTGTGTGACGTCTATCAGTGTAGGGGGTCTCTGGTGTGTGTGACATCTATCAGTGTACGGGGGTCTCTGGTGTGTGTGACATCTATCAGTGTAGGGGTCTCTGGTGTGTGTGACATCTATCAATGTAGGGGGTCTCTGGTGTGTGTGACATCTATCAGTGTAGGGGGTCTCTGGTGTGTGTGACGTCTATCAGTGCACGGGGGTCTCCGGTGTGACGTCTATCAGTGTAGGGGGTCTCTGGTGTGTGTGAAGTCTATCAGTGTACGGGGGTCTCTGGTGTGTGTGACATCTATCAGTGTACGGGGGTCTCTGGTGTGTGTGACATCTATCAGTGTAGGGGGTCTCTGGTGTGTGTGACATCTATCAATGTAGGGGGTCTCTGGTGTGTGTGACATCTATCAGTGTAGGGGGTCTCTGGTGTGTGTGACGTCTATCAGTGCACGGGGGTCTCCGGTGTGACGTCTATCAGTGTACGGGGTCTCCTATGTTTAGGGGGTCTCTGCTCAGAGGTACGTTCCCTATCAGTACATTCGAGACAGTGGTGATGGGGCTCTCATAGGGGTAATCTAATAATGATCATATAACGGACCTCCATTTCCAGGTCCCTGGTTACAGATGTCCTCCCGGACTCATAAGGGTTAATTGTCCAGGGGTCGGGGGGGCGTTTTCAGGTAATCCCCCCACAGCTAAACTTAGCGCTAAAGAAGGAACATCCGATTAGGAGGCAGAAAATGCGACTTACCGCGGCCGCAGGTGCCACATCCTCAGACTCCAAAACTTCAATGTGCTCCGCCTGAGAGCAACTCATCACTGCAGGGGAGCAGCCGACCACTGCTGGGGAGCAGCCGACCACTGCTGGGGAGCGACCCTCCGCTGCTGGGGAGCAGCCGACCACTGCTGGGGAGCGACCGACCACTGCTGGGGAGCGACCATCCACTGCTGGGGCGCAACCGACCACTGCTGGGGCGCAACCGACCACTGCCGGGGAGCGACAATCCAATTCCGGGGAGTGACAATCCACTGCCGGGGAGCGACCATCCAATGCTGGGGAGCGACAATCCACTGCCGGGGAGCGACCATCCGCTGCTGGGGAGCAACCGACCACTGCAAGGGAGCAGCCAGCTGCTGCTGGGGAACAACCGACCACCGCTGGGAAGTGACCATCCACTGCCGGGGAGCGACCGACCACTGCTGGGGATCGACCATCCGCTGCTGGGGAGCAACCGACCACTGCTGAGAAGCGACCATCCACTGCTGCGGAGCGACAATCCAATGCTGGGGAGCGACCATCCACTGCAGGGGAGTAACCGACCACAGCTGGGGAGCAACCCACCACTGTTGGGGAGAAACCAGCTGCTGCTGGGGAGCAACCGACCACTGCTGGGGAGCAACCAGCTGCTGCTGGGGAGCAACCGATCACTGCCGGGGAACAACCGACCACTGCTGGGAAGTGACCATCCACTGCCGGGGAGCATCCAACCAATACAGAGTAAAACCGGGGGGCGCTGCCATCTTGCTTCACCTGGGGTGCGCTAACTACTACTGGGGAGCAACCGATCACTGCTGAGCAGCACTGGGGAGTACTGCCATCCTGACCGCTGACCTCAGTGGGGGAAGAGCTTGGAGAAAGACCCCTCTCTTTTTGCTCCACCTGCGGACTGCTGACCTCTGCAGGGGATCCCCCATAGTTCTGCTCCAGCGGCGGACTGCTGACCTCTGCAGGGGATCCCCCATAGTTCTGCTCCAGCGGCGGACTGCTGACCTCTGCAGGGGATCCCCCATAGTTCTGCTCCACCTGCGGACTGCTGACCTCTGCAGGGGATCCCCCATAGTTCTGCTCCACCTGCGGACTGCTGACCTCTGCAGGGGATCCCCCATAGTTCTGCTCCACCTGCGGACTGCTGATCTCTGTAGGGGATCCCCCATAGTTCTGCTCCACCTGCAGACTGCTGACCTCTGCAGGGGATCCCTCATAGTTCTGCTCCACCTGCATGCTGCTGATCTCTGTAGGGGATCCCCCATAGTTCTGCTCCACCTGCAGGCTGCTGATCTCTGTAGGGGATCCCCCCTGGCTCTGCTCCACCTGCAGACTGCTGATCCGTGCAGGGGATCTCATCCTCTGGTCAGAAGTTGCCGGCTTCTGCGGCCGGGCTCTGCGTCCCGCCGCCCGGCTCCTCTGCGTCCCGCCGCAGCTGCCGGTGATGTGTGGAGGAGCCGCAGCCTCCGTCCGCCCGCGCTCTGCAGACTCTCCGGCAGAATGACCCGAGCCGCCGCCTGACAGCTCGTCTCCTGCAGCTCCAGCGCTCCCCCGCCCTGCACGCTGTACAGGGGGAGGCATCCGCCCACAGAGGATACCCCCAGCCTAGTCAGGAGACCCCCATCCAAGAGCAGGACACCCCACCCAATAGTAGGAGACCCCACAACTGAGACACCCACACAAGAGAAGGAAGCCCCACAACTGAGACCTCCACCCAAGAGTAGGAGATCTCACACGCTACAGCAAGAGACCCCACACCTGAGATCCGCACCCAAGAGCAGGAGAACCTACAACTGAGACCCCCAGCCAAAAGCAGGAAACCCTACAACTGAGATCCCCACCCAAGACTAGGAGATCCCACAACTGAGACCCCCACCCAAAAGCAGGGGAACCCACAACTGAGACCACCACCCAAGACTAGGAGATCCCACAACTGAGACCCCCACCCAAAAGCAGGGGAACCCACAACTGAGACACCCACCCAAGAGTAGGAGATCCCACACGCTACAGCAAGAGACCCCACACCTGAGATCCGCACCCAAGAGCAGGAGAACCTACAACTGAGACCCCCAGCCAAAAGCAGGAGACTCCACACCTGAGATCCCCACCCAAGACTAGGAGATCCCACAACTGAAACCCCCACCCAAAAGCAGGGGAACCCACAACTGAGACCACCACCCAAAAGCAGGAAACCCCACAACTGAGACACCCACACAAGAGTAGGAGATCCCACACGCTACAGCAAGAGACCCCACACCTGAGATCCGCACCCAAGAGCAGGAGAACCTACAGCTGAGACCCCCACCCAAAAGCAGGGGAACCCACAACTGAGACCACCACCCAAGACTAGGAGATCCCACAACTGAGACCCCCACCCAAAAGCAGGGGAACCCACAACTGAGACCACCACCCAAGAGTAGGAGATCCCACACGCTACAGCAAGTGACCCCACACCTGAGATCTGCACCCAAGAGCAGGAGAACCTACAACTGAGACCCCCAGCCAAAAGCAGGAGACTCCACACCTGAGATCCCCACCCAAGACTAGGAGATCCCATAACTGAGACCCCCACCCAAAAGCAGGGGAACCCACAACTGAGACCACCACCCAAAAGCAGGAAACCCCACAACTGAGACACCCACCCAAGAACAGGAAGCTCCACAACTGAGACCCCCACCCGAAAGCAGGAAACCCTACAACTGAGATCCCCACCCAAGAGGACCAGACTCCACACCTGAGATCCCCACCCAAGAGCAGGAGACCCCACAACTGAGATTTCCACCCAAGAGAAGGAAACCCCACAACTGATACCCCCACCCAAAAGCAGGAGACCCCACAACTGAGATCCCCACCCAAGAGTAGGAGATCCCACATGCTACAGCAAGAGACCCCACACCTGAGATCCCCACCCAAGAGCAGGAGACCCCACAACTGAGATTTCCACCCAAGAGAAGGAAACTCCACAACTGATACCCCCACCCAAAAGCAGGAGACCCCACAACTGAGATCCGCACCCAAGAGCAGGAGACCTCACAACTGAGACCTCCACCTAAGAGCAGGAGAACCTACAACTGAGACCCCCACCCAAAAGCAGGAGACCCCACAACTGAGATCCCC
Organism: Phyllobates terribilis; assembly: GCF_046119375.1. NCBI lineage: Eukaryota > Metazoa > Chordata > Amphibia > Anura > Dendrobatidae > Phyllobates > Phyllobates terribilis. The sequence continues at coordinate 12,026,650 of NW_027362785.1, read as the reverse complement.
ACCCAAAAGCAGGAGACACCACAACTGAGACACCCACCGAAGAGAAGGAAACCACACAACTGAGACCCCCACCCAAGAACAGGAAGCTCCACAATTGAGACCCCCACCTGAAAGCAGGAAACCCTACAACTGAGATCCCCACCCAAGAGGAGCAGACTCCACACACTACAGCAAGAGACCCCACACCTGAGATCCCCACCCAAGAGCAGGAGACCCCACAACTGAGATTTCCACCCAAGAGAAGGAGACCCCACAACCGAGACCTCCACCCAAGAGCAGGAGAACCCACAACTGAGACCCCACCTAAGAGCAGGAGGCTCCACCTTTGAGACCCCAATAAAGGGCAGGAGACCCATAACAAAGAGAAATGCACCCTAAAATAGAGACCTTTACCCTAAGAGAAGAAAACCCCCTCAACTGTGATCACCACCCAAGGTCAGGAAACCCCACACCCAAGAACAAGAGACCCACAGCCAAAAGTAGGAGACCACAACTGAGACCCCCACCGAAGAGCAGTAGACCCCATAACGAACAACCCCACCGAAGAGCAGGAGACCCATAAGGGAAACCCCCACCCAAGAGCAGAAGAACCCAAAACTGAGAGCTACACCCAAGGGCAGAAGATCCTACAACTAAGACCCCCACCCAAGAGCAGGAGATCCCTCAACTGAGACCCCACCAAAGGGTAGGAGACTCCCCACTCAAGAGAAAGAGACCCCAACCTAAGAGTAAGAGACCCCACAAACTGAGACCCCCACCCAAGAGCAGTAGATGCCACACCCAAGAGCAGGAGAACCCACAACTGAGACCCTACCCAAGAGCAGGAGACTCCACATTTGAGACCCCAATAAAGGGCAGAAAAATTCCACCCAAGAGCAGAAGACCCCCACTAAAGAGCAAGGTACCCCACAACGAAGACCCCCACCCAAGAGAAGACCCCCCAAACTGTGATCACCTCCCTAGGTCAGAAAACACCCAAGAACAGGAGACCCCACTGCCAAGATCAGGAGACCCCCACAACTGAGACCCAAACACAAGAGAAATAGAGCCCACAACAGAGACCTCCACCCAAGAGCAAGAGAACCCAAAACTGAGACCCCCACCCAAGAGCAGGAGACCCCACAGCTGAGACCCCCACCAAAGAGCAAAATACCCCCACTGAAGGGCAGGAGACCCCCAACTGCGATCCCCACCCAAGGTCAGGAGAAGCCACAGCCAAGAGCATGAGTCTCAAGAACTGAGACCCCCACCCAAGAGCAGGAGACCCCACAACTGAGACCCCCACCCAAGGGAAGGAGACCCCACCAAAGGGTAGGATATCCCCACCCAAGAGTATGAGAACACACAGCCAAGAGCAAGAGACCCCACATAAAGAGCTGCAGACCCCACAACTGAGATCCCACTAAAGGGCAGGAGACTCCACATTTGAGACCCCAATAAAGGACAGGAGACCCCACCAAAGAGCAATACACCTTACAACAGAGATGCCCTTCCAAGAGAAAAAGACCCCCTCAACTGCGATCACCACCCAAGGTCAGGAAACCCCACACCCAAGAACAGGAGACCCCGCAACCAAGAGCAGGAGACCCGACTACTGAGACACCACAAAAGGGCAAGAGACCCCGACCCAAGAGCAGGAGACTACACAACTGAGACCCCATTCAAAAGCAGGAGTCCCCACATCTGAGACCTCATACCCAAGAGCAGAAGACCCCACATCTGAGACTCCCACCGAAGAGCAGTGGACCCCACAATGAAGAACACCGAAGAGCAGGAGACGCATTAAGGAAACCCCCACCCAAGAGCAGAAGACCCCAAAACTGAGACCTACTCCCAATGGCAGAAGATCCCACACTTAAGACCCCCACCCAAGAGCAGGAGACTCCTCAACTGGGACCCCACCAAAGGGTAGGAGACCCCCACTCAAAAGAAAGAGACCCCAACCTAAGAGTAGGAGACCCCACAACTGAGAGCCCCACCCAAGAGCAGGAAATTCCACAACTGAGACCCCCACCCGAAAGCAGGAGACCCCACAACTGAGATTCCCACCCAAGAGCAGCAGACTCCACACGCTACAGCAAGAGACCCCACACCTGAGATCCCCACCCAAGAGCAGGAGACCCCACAACTGAGATTTACACCCGAGAGAAGGAGACCCCACAACTGAGACCTTCACCCAAGAGCAGGAGAACCCACTACTGAGACCCCCACCTAAGAGCAGGAGACTCCACCTTTGAGACCCCAATAAAGGGCAGGAGACCCCCAACAAAGAGAAAGGCATCCTAAAATAGAGACCTTTACCCTAAGAGAAGAAAACCCCCTCAACTGTGATCACCACCCAAGGTCAGGAAACCCCACACCCAAGAACAAGAGACCCTACAGCCAAAAGTAGGAGACCCCACAACTGAGACCCCCACCAAAGAGCAGGAGACCCCACAACATAGACCCCCACCCAAGTCAGGAGATGCCACAACTCAGACCCACACCCAAAGGCTTGATAAACCCAGCCAAAAGCAGGGGACCCCCACAACTTAGACGCAAACACAAGAGAATTAGCGCCCACAACAGAGACCTCCACCCAAGAGCAGGAGAACCCCAAACTGAGACCCCCACCCAAGAGCAGGAGACTCCACAACTGAGACCCCCACCAAAGAGCAAAATACCCCCACTGAAGGGCAGGAGACCCCCAAGTGCGATCCCCACCCAAGGTCAGGAGAAACCATAGCCAAGAGCAGGAAACTCAAGAAATGAGACCCTCACCCAAGAGCAGGAGACCCCACAACTAAGACTACCATCCAAGAGCAGGAGATCCCACAACTCAGACCCCCACCCAAGTGCAGGAGACCCCACAACTGAGACCCCCATCCAAGGGAAGGAGACCCCACAACTGAGATCCCATTAAAGGGCAGGAAACCCCCATCCAACAGCAGAAAACCTCCAGCCAAGAGCAGGAGACCCCACAATTGAGACATCACCAAAGGGCAGGAGACCCCAGGCGAAGAAAAGGAAATCCCAAAACTGAGACCCAACCAAAGGGCAGGTGACCCACACCCAAGAGCAAGAGACCCCACATCTGAGACTCCCACCCAAGAGAAATAGACCCCACAAATAAGACTCCCACCCAAGAGCAGGAGACCCCACAGCCAAGAGCAAAGGACCCCAAATCTGAGACTCTCACCGTAGGGCAATAATCACCACATCGAAGAACCCCACCGAAGAGCAGGAGACCCATAAAGGAAACCTCCACGAAAGAGCAGAAGACTCCAAAACTGGGATCCACACCCAAGAGCAGGAGAACCCACACCCAAGATCATGAGAACCCACAACTGATACCCTCACCCCAAAGCAGGAGATGCCACACCCACGTGCAGGAGAACAAACAACTGAGACCCCCATCCAAGAGCAGGAGATTACACAATTGAGACTCCAATAAAGAGCAGAAGAACCCCAATGAAGAGCAGGAGACCCCCACAATGGAGTTCCGCACGCAAGAGAAGAAAAGCCCCCCAACTGCAATCACAACCCAAGTTCAAAAGAACCCACAGCCAGGAGCAGGATACCCCACAACTGAGACCCTCACCCTAGGGCAGGAGACCCCACAACTCAGACTCCACCAAAGACCAGGAAACCCACAGCCAAGAGCAAGAGATCCCAAAACTGAGACCACCACCCAAGAGCAGAAGACCCCCCACCCAAGTCAAAAGTAGAGATGAGCAAACGTTTTGAAGCTCGGGTTCGTCGACTAAACCTGAGCAGCAAAAAAAGGTTTATGTTCGGTCACGCGAGTCCGAGCACGAACCCGAACATCCCTGGTTTCCCACACTGTCATCTGTGTAACAGTGCGGGAAACAGGAAAATTGATCTGCGGTAACATAATTACTATGTTACCGCCGGTCACAGCGCTGTGTGATCACGCTGTCAGATATCAGCGTGATCCCGCAACTGTCACTGTGACCCGCGGTAAAAAGCTTACCCCGGGTCACAGGCGCCAGCTGATGGGACTACTTCTCTGTTAACAGCGAGCGCAAGCAGCTCTGATGAGAAAAGTAGTCTCACATCAGCCGGCGCTTGTGCAGTGAAAGTAAATAAAAGTTAAAATTAATAAATAATTATTTAAATAAAAAAAAAAAACACATTATACTCACCTACACCTAATCGCCGATGTCCTTGTCCCCTGTAAAAAAAGAAAAAAGAAAAAAACATCATATACTCACCTTATTACAGGTGCCCTTGTCACCTGTAATAAAGAAAAAATAATAAGCCACCATAATCCTTACCTTGCATTAGTCCACGTGATTCAGATTGTCCCACGATGTTCGGATCATTGATGGAACAGCCACATTTGGAGATGAGTTGCCGTGAGAGAGGTCACATGAGTTCATCAGCTGATGAACTCCTGAAACCTCACGGCACCAGGGCTGTGTGAGAAAATTCTCATGCAGCGCAGGTGCGATAAGTGAGGTCACAGGAGTTCATCAGCTGATTAACTCAAGTGACCTCTCTCACGGCAGCTCAGCGCTATACACTGCAGGAGCGATAATGCCCCTATCAGTATATCGCCGACTGCTGGATAGAGTAGTCACTGATGTCACTGTTCTATCAATGATCCGATTGCCGTGGGACAATCTGGATTATTTCATCACGTCAGATAGGTGAGTATTTTGTTGCTTTATTATTTTATTTTTGTTACAGGAGACATGGGCTTCAGTGGATTAGGCATTAGGTGAGTATAATTGTTTTTGGTTAATTAAGAATCTTAAATAATTATTTCAGATAAATTACTTTATTCTGTGTGTTTGGTGTCTTTTCTTACAATTTTACTATGGGGTTAGTAATGGGGTGTGTCTTATACACTCCTCTCCATTACTAACCTGGGCTTCATGTCAGCTGCCAAAACAAGGCAGACATGAACCCCAACCCTGTTACCCCACTTGCCACCGCACCATGGCAAGTGGGAAGAGCGGAGGCTAAGCACTAGAATTGGCTCATCTTATGGATGCGCCATTTCTGGGGCAGCTGAGAGCTGATGTTAATAGCCTCGGAGGGGACCAGGATCCAAGGCCTCTTCCCTGGCTATTAATATCAGCCTGCAGCTGTCTGCCTAGCCTTCACTGGTTAGAATTTATAGGGGGACCCTCCGTCAATTTTTTTCTGGGGTCCCCCTGTAATCTAGCCAGTAAAGGCTAACCAAACAGCTGAGAGCTGTTATTAATAGCCAGGGAACATTTTGAGCTAATGGCCCCTTTCCCTGGCTAATAATATCAGCCCCCAGTGGTCGGCTTTCCCTCTGCTGGTTATAAAAATTACAGGGGACCCCACACCATTTTTTTCATTTATTTTTTTATTTATTAACAAGTACAGTAAAATACACCTTAGTTCACAGCCTCCAGGTGTTCCAGCAGCTGGAAACTCCAGTGAACATTAAACGTCTCTCAAAGTTTCCCATGAGTTTTCCTTGGCCTCGCAGCTGCCAGGAGACCTGGTGGCCCTGAACCGTGAGACCTTGTTTAAGTCACCAGGTTTCACGGTAGCTCTAGTGTTGGACTGTTGAATGCCAGAGTGCCGAGTGTCAGGTACTGAGTGCAGCTCACATCATTGTCGCCTGGTCTCCCTGAGATTAGAGTGAACAGGGGACATTGGTGAGAGTTCTCCTCATCACCCACAGTGTACATTATGTGTAAACTCATAAAATCAACTGTGAGCTGATATTAATAGCCAGGGAAGGGCCCTTGGATGCTAGCCACTTCCGAGTCTAATAATATCAGCCCTCAGTGGCCCCAGAAATGGTGCATCCATAAGATGTGCCAAATCTGGCGCTTAGCCTTGCTCTTCCCACTTGCACTGGTGAGGTGGCAAGTAGGGTAATAGGGTTGGGGTTCATGTCACCCTTGTATTGGCAGCTGACATGAAACCAAGGTTAATAATGGAGAGGTGTCTACAAGACGCCCCCATTACAAACTAAATAGTAAAGGTTTGGAAATAAAGACACGGCAAGAATAAAGTTTTTAATCCCAAATAAAAGTCCACACCGTTTTTTACATATTTAAAAATAAAAAACGCAGTTATACTTACCTAACGTCTAATCCACTAAAGCCATTGTCATCTGTAAAAAAACAGAAAATAAAAAACAACCATATCCCTCACCTGTCTGATGTGAAGACAAAATCCCGAGTTTCCCACGGCGATTGGATCATTTGTAGGACAGTCGCATCAGTAGTCACTGATGTGACTGCTTTACAAGACAGCAGGCTATACACTGACACGGTAGTGTAATCACTCCTGTTTCAGTGTATAGTGCTGAGCTGCCAGGAGTGAGGTCACTGGAGTTCAATCAGCTTAAGAGCCTTGGTAACCTCACTTACAGTACTGGTGCTGCATGAGAATTTTATCACGCAGCGGTTGTGCTGTAAGTGAGATCACCGGAGCTTCATCAGCTGATGAACTCCAGTGACCTCACTTCCGGCAGCTCAGCCCTATACACTGCAGGAGCGATTATGCTACTGTCAGTGTATTGCCAGCTGCTGAATAGAGTGGTCATATTTTACGATGTGGCTGTTTCTAATATTGAGATCTGCGTGGAACACTCAGGATTTCAACAGATAGGTGAGGAATATGGTTGTTTATTATTTTTCTTTATTACAGGTGACATAGGCATCGGGGATTAGGTGTCAAGTTGAGTATATGGTGTTTTCTTATTTTTTATTTTTTCAGGGGACGAGGGCATCGGGGACAAGGTGTTGGTAAGTATAATGTGTTTTTTTCTTATTTGAATGTTTTTTTTATTAATTTTAACTTTTTTTTTTACTTTCAGCACAGGCGCCGGCTGATGAGAGGCTACTGCTCCCATCCAGTGGCGCCTGCCAAAGCTATTTACATTGATAGCAGGCACCAGCTGATGGGGGTAGTAGTCTCATCAGCTGGTGCATGTCACCCACGGTAAGCTTTTTTTCCCACGAGTCACTGTCACAGCTGCAGGATCACACTGACATCTGACAATGTGATCCCACAGCATTCTCACCCGCCCTAATGATGTTATCGCTGATCAGAGCCCGTGTTTCCTGTGCTGTCATGTAGATGACAGCACGGGAAACACCCGAACCCAAACAGCAATATGGACTTCCTGGTGAAGTCTGTGTTCACCCCGAACACGGACTGAACAGTAGGTGTTCAGTATGGACCCCAAAACTTTTCGGGTTTGCCCATCTCTAGTCAGGATAATTATGACGCGCCCCCTGGGCCGTGGGGTACTCGGTGCCAGGCCGGTCATTGCTAGGGGAGATGTCACAGTGACGGTGACCCGGTCCGTGACCCAGGGCGGTCAATAAAAGGGGAATTTTGGAAAGGGGATTTACAGAGGTTTTATAGTTTTTATATAAAATGTTCGTGACGCCACCTGTGGTATGTGGCTATATGGAGCCGCCGCTGCGGAGCAGGTCCTCTGGAGCTGATGTCAGTGCAGCAGAGTTGGTTTAGCTCTCCACAGGTAGAGCTTAGCTCCAGGGCAGTGTAGATGTTGTAGATGTTGAGGCAGCGGTTGTGGTGCAGTGTAGTGTAGGTGGTGATGGCGCAGTAGTTATACAAAGAGACAGTGGGGTGCAGTCTTCCAGATTTACTCACAGTTCTCACATTGCTCCTGGTTACAACTGCAGATCATAACTTCCCACGTCACGCTGCGTTCACCAGGCAGGGGCTCGGCCAACCCTCAGGTATTTCAAGAGTGCCTTACAGGACCCCGTTCTATATGCCCTTCTCAGCCGTCTTCCTGCGCTGGCTCTCACCCTTCCTGCCCTGCGCCTTGCAAACAGAGTCCCAAGCCGGTACCCTAGGATCTTTCTGGGCAACCTGGAGTTCCCTGGATCCTATGTGGTTACCTTTTTGGCGACTTGAGTGCGGATGTGGCAACTGCACCCTGAAAGTACAAAAGCCTCCGGTTTCTATTTGAACTTTGTAATTCTCACTAGTTAGGGGCTGGTCCCCTCTGCGGTTCGATCCCTCCACCGCCTGGTAGATTCGGGCATACGGGAGGCCTCCAGCACTGCCCGTACCCCTGAGAGCCCTTCTTCACTCCTGGAGCCTTCCCTCTGCTCCCGTTCCTTCCTCCTCTCCTTCTCCTGGGCCTCCTCACTCAGGCACGCGCTTCCCTGAGCAGAGCTCCTGCAGAGCTCCTGAACCCAACTCCTCCTCTGACTCAATCTCCTCAGACTCTCTCTAGAATGTTCCACCCTCTCTTTTATATCGCTTCTTCTGCCTGTTCTCCCCTAAACTACGTCCTCCACCCACACCCACTACATGGTTCCACCCTCTAGCTAGGGACCAGGGACTGTGCTCTCCCTTAGGAGCAATCTCGCCCTTCCCCTACTGAAGTGGAATGTGTTAGATGCAGGTGTGTGGGTCCCGGGCAGTACTCCATCCTTATCTGAGAGTGAGATACCACACCTCTGGGTGAGATGCAGTACCTCTGTGGCGACTGAACCCGCAGGGGCGCCACATACCCCCCTGGTAAAACACAGCACGTCCGCGGGCTGGAACAGAGTAAAAACAAGGTATTTCAGACATGCAGAAAAATTTTGAATGCATTCACATAGAAGATCATAAACAAACTTTTTCTTCCCTTTATGGGAGGCACATTACTTGAACGTTACATGTTTCTTATCAAGACTTTTTAAAACTTTATAAAACTTTCTTCAGGTATATAAAACATTTCTCATATCAAACATTTTAAATCAACTACAGTGAAATCTATAGCCGGGTGGCCATTTCACTGGACAAGGTGCAATCTGATGAACATGAGGGACCCGTCCGAAAACCCTCAACCTAGGCCTTGGGCATGGCTGCAGGGCATAGGTGATCCAGCTGTTGGACCATGTCTTCGGCCACACCAAACGGGTTTTTGTTCAGTGGTCTTTTTTTAATATAAAACCAATAAGAGGCACTTTAATAAGTGCAAACCATTTACAGTTAAAAGTTTTTGGCTGCTCATTGTCCATGTACCTTAACCGGGTACACTAAACAAATAAGCATAAACTTTTTAAACACACACTTTTAACTCTGCACTGCTGCTGTACCCTTCCGGGTAACTATATACAGTCTCTTTTTCTCTCAACTGAACAGTTCAACAGTGGTGCTCCCTCCTGGGAAACACCTGTTTGCTGTAGGCTGGCCCAGCCGGGTCATCAGCCTCAACCTGCAGGGGGACTAGGGATGGAGCAGCGCCAGCTGCGTCCGGGACAGGGACTTCACTCCTACCTGCTCCCGCGACTGCTTCAGCTTGGCCTGACACCTCCCGGTCCATGAGCAGCTCCGCCGTCGCTGAGGCGCTGCCGGTCACTAGCAGCGCCGACAACTGCCGGGTCATCATCTTCTCCACGAACTCCGCTCTCCAGGCGGCAATTGCAGCTTGCTGGGCCTCCTCCATTCTCCTGCCCAGCTCCTGCACCTCATCACGGAGGAATCCAGTATCCTCCAGGGACAGTTTCATCAGGATCCCCTCCAGGGTGAGGGGTGATGCGCTCCCTTGCAGGCCACAAGACGGAGCTTCAGGCTGACCTCTCTCCATCTTGCCTACCGGGTGCGGTCTGTCTAGACTGCTGGAGACTCCGTCCTGTCTCCAGGGTTTCTTCTCTCCCCTCCCCTTTCTGGGGCGGTCCCATGGCTGCTTGCTGTCGGCCACACCCGGAGGCGGTTTCCTCAGGACGATGGACAGCTCCAGGTATATGGCCACAGGCGCATGGGGCGAGTTGCGCTTTTGGCGCCATTCTGGGACCCAGCCCACGATGGAAGGTTCTTGGTTGTCCTCGATAATGCACATAATGGCACCCGTTCTTCTGGTGCGGGCGCCACATTGAGTATAGAACACAGTCTCTAGGCGCACAATACCCGGTGATAACGAGTGGGTTCATATCCTGTTTGTGACGCCAAAGATGACGCGCCCCCTGGGCCGTGGGGTACTCGGTGCCGGGCCGGTTGTTGCTAGGGGAGGTGTCACAGTGGCGGTGACCCAGTCCGTGACCCAGGACGGCCAATAAAAGGGGAATTTGGGAAAGGGGATTTACAGGGGTTTTATAGTTTTTATATAAAGTGTTCGTGACGCTGTGGCACCCTGCTACTACAGGTACCACAGGACCCAAAAGGGTGCATGGACGGACTCCTCCACAAGAGGCCCTCATTACATTACAAACACCTCCACCCTTCCACCTCATACCACCAGAGGGAGCCCTGTTAGTGATATATATATGGAGCGTGGAATTAGGCGGTCAGACAGTGTGCTGGCACTTAGACCAGTAAAGAAGCAGCACGTGAGCTGCTGTGTACTGAGGGCCCCGAGTGTGGCCAAGGAGAGGAGAGAGGAGTTGAGGGGGCAGAGGAGCATCACAACCTCACCCCAAGACACTAGCCGGACACCAGGTCCGCGCCTACAGGGTTCTCTACACCCAGTAGGGACAACCGGCATACCAGGAGGCTTCCAGACCCCTGGTCATCCTGAAGCTACCATCAAATACAGGACTAGGAACCACGAAGGCCAGGGATAGTGGTTGCCAAGGAAAAGTCCTACTACCAAGCGGTCAGGTGAGAGAGCAACACAACATAGAAGCTAGGCCAAGTTCCAGGCGGGCCAGAAGCTTAGAGAGAGGAAGACACGGATCAGGAGGCCTTACACCCGCTCACTGGGGAGAGTCCTGAAGTGCACCCTTCCTAGCAAGTACCCTGGACCATACCTTCCGTTACACCAGTAAAGGTACTGAAGCGAATCCCCCTGTGTGCGTGTCCGTCATTCCCCCTGACCCGACCGGGCCATCTCTCACCTGCATTCCTTCCATCAACCCTGCCCTGGGGGCCCGCTCCGCTTGTGGGGAGCAGAAACATCCCAGCTGCCATCCCATTACCACCGGAGGTCTGCAGCAGCGCTGGTAACCATTACCAGAAACCACAGGTGGCGTCACGAGACAAACTGTATACTAAAACCCTTTTTAAAGAGTGACCCCAGGGTACGGGCCCGGGAGCCGACTGCCGTGATATCCTGCAAAGGCCCGGGTACTGAGTATCCCTTCATATCCCCCTGAGTGAGTCACACTCTTTCCTGGCGTGACGAACAGGATTTCGTGCCCGTTGCCACCGGGTACTGTGTGCTGTAATTGAACTGTGTTTAAACTGTGGTGAACATCGCCGCCATTACCGCGTCGCCGCGCGGGAAGAAAAGGGGCGTAACCGTGGGAACCAGAGAGGGGTGACCGTTGGTAGCGCGCGAAGCTAAAGTCCCGCCTCGCGCTCTGACGCAGCACCAGGAAGCGTCAGGTCCTGGAAGGAGACCGTCGTCTGCGGAGCTGCGGCCTTCCCAAAAAAGAAAGAGATGGTAGGCTACGGTTTACTAGGGGGGCGCAACCATGGCTGACGACCAGCAAGACGCCGGAGCACCGGTTAATGCTCCCGATGCTCAACTCACGCCCGGCGCTGCTCAGGCCGGAGCGGCCGCCCCACCAGCAGGGGTCGTGACTCCATTGATACCCATGGCCCTGCCGTATATCCCCGGAGCGAAATGGCTTCCCCAGTATGACGGCAAACCAGACACCCTGTCTGGATTCAAAAGGAAAATATGCGGTGTACTGGACATGTATTCTATGACTGGTAAGCAGAGAGCCGCTGTTGTGCTGGGACAATTGACTGGTGTCGCAGAGCGGGAAGTTGAAACCTGACCAGCCGCAGACCAGGAGTCAGTATCCATTATCTTTAAGAGACTGCAAACTGTGTTTGAAAACCGCACTGAGACAGATCTCCGGATGAGGTTCTACCACTGTGTCCAGCAACCTGAGGACAGTATCCGGGACTATGCCTGGTGTCTACAAGAGGCACTATGGGCCCTGAAACAGGTTAGTACGGCCAGCATACATGATGAGGACAAAATGCTGATAGAACAATTCATCCGGGGGTTAAGGTCTCAGGAGGAGAGCAGAACCGTACGGTGGTGGGCCTTAAATCATCCAAATGCCACCTTTGACACCCTGAAGGACATGGCTATTAAGGGCCTTCAGCCCCTGGAACCATCAGAGACTGCTATCCAGCGTTACCAGGGTGGGGCCACCCAAGTGCCCGCAGCACTCACTGCCCCTTCATTAGCGGCTGAGACAAAAGTGCAAACAGCGCCCCCTAGCGAGCTGGACAGCCTGCGCTCTGAAGTGCGTCAGCTAAGTGAAACCCTGACCACTGTCCTGAGTGCCCTGCAGCTACAGACGGAGCCCGAGCCAGATGGAAGGATCCTATTCGCCAACAGTTCGGAGGATGTCCCCTGGATGAGGAGAAGAAGGAGGACAACGCCACCTCATGGGAGGACCAACAACCGACCTCGCCCTCCAGGTGAACCCTGGGGCCGAAGGCCGACACCCAGGAGTAGATCATCCAGGCCCATCAAGCTGGTACGACCAGTTTGTAGGAGGAAGGCCTTTCCTGTCCATCGTGCTGGATGGCATAGCAACACCTGCATTACTGGACACCGGCTCACAGGTAACCATCATACCTGATGTCCTCAACAAAAGGTACTGGTCCATAGATAAACTCCACTCGCCAGCCCCGAACCTCTCTGTGTATGCCTCTAACGGCCTTCCTCTTAACCTAGTAGGGGTTAAGGACGTGACAGTGAAGGTGGGGAGAGCGGAACTAAAGGACCAAGGACTGATTGTCATAGAATCTAACCCTGGTGATACCAATCCGTATATGATACTTGGTACAAATATTGTTGGTAACTGTTTGGGAGAAGTGTTGTTCTTGCTCCAACAGATTGCTGAAACCAGGGCAGAGGAAGGTGCTCCAGAGAGAGATCCGAGCCCTCTTGTACCAGCAACAGGTAAATCTAACCGGCGGTGAGATTGGTAATGTACGGGTGACAGACCCGATACCCATTGTGATTCCCCCAATGAGTGAGATGCTGATTTGGTGTAGGGCAGCAATAGGTCTCAAGGGACAGAACTACCAGGCGGTACTGGAGCCCATTAGCTCAGAGCACAGACCTACACTCCTAACTGCTAGAGGGGTAGTTGATGTAAGCAATGGGAGGGTGCCCATACGTTCCAGAGGTTGATGGAGTGTTGCTTGGGACACCGGAACTTTGAGACAGTGCTGCTGTACCTGGATGATGTTATCGTGTACTCGAGGACGTATGAGGACCATCTGAAGCACCTGGCGGAGATATTTGAGGCATTGTCCCGGTATGGGATGAAATTAAAACCTTCCAAGTGCCACCTGCTCAAACGGAAGGTTCAGTACCTGGGACACGTAGTCAGCTCAGAGGGGGTAGCACGAGACCCAGAGAAGGTCACTGCCATCCAGAAGTGGCCTGAACCGAGAAGCATCAAAGAAGTACGGCAATTCCTGAGACTGGTCGGGTACTACAGGAGGTTCATAATGGACTATACCAAAAAGGTAGCACCTCTACAAGACCTCCTGGTAGGACAGTCCAAAAGAGGAAAGAGTCCCCCATTCCAGTGGGGCAAAGAGCAGACTGAGTCCTTTGCATCAATGAAGGAAATCCTGACCGGTGAGGAAATCCTGGCTTACCCTGACTACAGCCAGCCTTTCCTGTTGTACACCGACGCCAGCAACAAGGGACTGGGAGCTATGTTGTCCCAGAAGCAAAACGGCAGAGAAAAGGTAATTGCCTATGCCAGTAGGAGGCTTCACCCTACTGAGAGGAACCCGGAGAACTACAGTTCCTTCAAGCTGGAGCTCCTGGCCTTGGTCTGGAAGATTCAAGCATTACCTAGCCTCAACGAAATTCACAGCCTTTACCGACAATAATCCCTTGACACACCTGGAGACAGCCAGGTTGGGAGCCATGGAACAGCGTTGGGTGGCCAGACTGTCGAATTATCAGTTCACCATCAAGTATCGGGCAGGTCACAAGAACACCAATGCTGATGCCCTGTCAAGGATGCCTCACCAGTCGGACACCGAGGATGAAGTAGATGACCTAGAAGAAATTGAACTACCTGCTTTCCACAGAAGCGGAATGGTTCACGAGCAACACGCCTCCAGAATACGTCATGGTAGGACGCCAAACCCTCTACCTCATCACAGCTGGAAGGAGACCCAGGACAGTGACCCGGTTGTCAGCCTCATCAAAGGACTGATAACCCAGGAAGGTTCTCACCTGGCGAAGGATGCTCCTCCACAAGCCAAACACCTGTGGAATGAGAGAAGCCGGCTGTTCATCTACAGAGAGAAGCTGTGCAGAAGGTATGTCAACCCCAAGACCCATGAAATGGTGTAGCAGATTGTTGTACCCAGGACGGACATCCAGATGGTGTTAGAGGCCTACCACAATCAAGCAGGTCACTTTGGCTGGAAGAAGCTGGAAACCCTGCTGAAGGACCGGTTCTATTGGGTTGGAATGCGGAGCTCCATAGAGAGGTGGTGCCGGAATTGTGGACCCTGTAGCCTCAGAAGGAAAGACTATGGCAGCCAGAAAGCACCCTTGCAGTCCATCAAAACAACCCAACCCCTGGAGATTGTCGCTCTGGATCACGTCAAACTGTCGCCCAGCAGATCAGGTTATTCCTATGCCCTGACCATGGTGGATCACTATTCCCGGTTCCTGGTGGTAGCCCCTGTCAAGGATCTGACTGTAGAAACTGCAGCAAGAACGTTTCAAGCCTACTTCTGCAGGCCCCATGGATATCCGGACAAGGTGCTAACAGATCAAGGCCCAGCTTTTGAAGCTGAGCTATTCAAGGAATTCTGTCACCTGTATGGATGCAAGAAGATCCGGACTACACCGTATCATCCGCAAACCAACGGTATGTGCGAGAAAATGAACAACATCGTGATAGCCCTGTTAAAAACCCTACCTTTGGAAGAGAGGAACCAGTGGCCAGACAAGCTACCTGACCTAGTGGACCTGTATAATCACATACCCGTGAGTTCTACTAATTGTACCCCAGCGTACCTTATGAGAGCAAGACCCGGAAAGTTGCCCATGGACCTGGAACTCGGAGTGGTAGAACCAGAAGCAGATATGTCCACTGAAGATTGGGACACAAATCGGCAAGAGCAGTACAGGAGAGTACAGGCCTGTGTCGAATACAGTCTAAACAAGGTGAGGGAAAGACAAGAAGAGCAGTACAATAAACATGCACCAGCAGAACCCTTGGCACCTGGAGAGATAGTGCGAAAGTGGAAAAGAAGAGGTCACAAGCTCGATGACCAGTTGGAAAGAGAACCCTACACAGTGCTGAACTCCAAATTTGACAACACCAAAACCTACCTGATTAGCAAAGATGAAGGTAAAACAACCGCAACAGTCTCAAGAGACCACTTGAAATTGTGCCCAGGTCTACTGAAGACACCGGAGGAAGAAGCACTTCTTGTAATACCGGAGAAACCCAAGGAAGATGTACTTCATACAGTTCTAGGAGATTTCCCTGCGGACTGGCCTCAACTTGATGGAGCAGTGAGTATACCCGTAATACACTTCTATCAGCCACAAGAAGAACCTGTGAGAGCTCTAGAAGAACCTCCTCAGGAACAGGTAGAGTCCCCAGTCAGAGGAGGATCACCCGTTGAAACAGAGCCTGCAGGCCCAGTGGACAGTGCACTTGCCAGTCCCATAGAGAGATTCAGGCAGTTTTATAATCTACCAGCACGTACACCTGCTAGATTAACAGAAAGTGCACGCACAGACACCAGTACCACCCCAGTGCTACGAAGGTCCACACGCAGCACACAAGGCCAAATCCCTGCCAGGTATAGGGAATAAGTACAAAGTGCCTACAGTGTAAATAGTTACCCAGTTGGGTATTGCCTACTGTTATTTATTGTGTGAACTGAAAATAATGTGTTCATTTAGTTACCCGTAAGGGTATAAAGACTTGTAGGCGGAGGACTGTGAGCAGCCAAAAACTTTCCTTGTAAATAGTTGCACTTATCAAAGTGCCCCCTTATTTGTTTCATAAAAAGACCACAGAACAAAAACCCTTTTGGCGTGGCTGAAGACGTGGTCCAACATCTGGATCACTTATGCCCTGCAGCCACGCCCAGGGCCTACGTTGAGGGTTTTCAGGCGGGTCCCTCATGCTGCTCTTGTTACACCTTCACCAGTGAAATGGACACCGGGTTACGGGACTTACTGTAACATTGTTATTGTTATTACTTTTGTTACTTTTCGTTACCTGTTTAAAATGCTTCAGTCCAGGAGTACTGAATTGTACTAGGGGGGGAATGTGGCACCCTGCTACTACAGGTACCACAGGACCCAAAATGGTGCATGGATGGACTTCTCCACAAGAGGCCCTCACTACAAACAGACACCTCCACCCTTCCACCTCATACCACCAGAGGGAGCCCTGATAGGGATATATATATGGAGGGTGGAGTTAGGCAGTTAGAAAGTCAGAGAGCGTGCTGGCTCTGAGACCAGTGAAGAAGCAGCACGTGAGCTGCTGTGTTGAGGGCCCCGAGTGTGGCCGAGGCAAGGAGAGAGGAGTTAACGGGGCAGAGGAGCATCTGAGGCTCACCCCAAGACACAAACCGGACACTGAGTCCACGCCTACAGGGTCTTTTATACACAGTAGGGACAACCGGCATACCAGGAGGCTTCCAGACCTCCTGGTCATCCTGAAGCTACCATCAGATACAGGACTAGGAACCACGAAGGCCCCAGCGTCCAGGGATATTGGTTGCCAAAGAGAAGTCCTACTACCAAGCGGTCAGGTGAGAAAGCAACACAACATAGAAGCTAGGCCAAGTTCCAGGCGGGCTAGAAGCTTAGAGAGAGGGAGACACATATCAGGAGGCCTTATACCCGCTCACTGAGGAGAGTCCTGAAGTGCACCCTTCCTACTGAATACCCTGGACCATACCTGCCATTACACCAGTAAAGGTACTGAAGCGAATCCCCCTGTGTGCGTGTCCGTCATTCCCCCTAACCCGACCGGGCCATTTCTCACCTGCATCCCTACCTTCAACCCTGCCCCGGGGGCCCGCTCCACCTGTGGGGAGGAGAAACATCCTAGCTGCCATCCCATCACCACCGCAGGTCTGAATCAGCGCTGGTAACTATTACCAGAAACCACAGGTGGCGTCACAAGACAAAACTGTTAACAAAACCACTTTTAAAGAGAGACCCAGAGTACGGGCCCAGGAGCCGACTGCCGTGACATCCCCAGAAGGTAAAGGCCCGGGTACCGAGTATCCCCCCATATTCCCCTGGGCGAGTCATTGTCATGACGACATCGGGTCATCATGGCAACATCCGGGAAGCCGCGGCAGACAGCGCTGGAGGCCGGAAGAGGAGGTGAGTATCCTGATCACCTCTCCTTGCCACCGCAATGCGGGGGTTAATGTGCCGGAAGCGGTGCCTGCACATAGTACCGGGTGTCAGCTGTAACAAACAGCTGACACCTGGCGGCGATCGCCTGTGTGCGGGCGCGATCGCAAAGACCTATTAATACGTGTCAGGCTCTTAAAGCCCAGGGCACAGATACGTATTAATATGTCTTGGGCTTTAAAGGGGTTAAAACCTTACCAATTGTGACATATATATGGATAAGGGCTGAGAGACTGAACCCTTAGTTCATTCCTGAACTGATAGGGCACGACCAGCTGTCTTTCCCTCACCCACTCCTGTTGGGGGGTAACACGGTATCGTCTCCTGGTACAACATCCCCTGGTCCCAGAATACCCTCTCCATATGTGGAACCCCAGGAGTCCAGTTGCCACAGTGGCAGTGCCTCCCTCACAAGGGGTGATGCCATGCCTGGAAGCAAGCAGGGGTCCCCCAGTCAGGTATACCAGCATACAACACTTTCCCAGCTCCAGACCAGCAAGGGGAGCTCCTCCCCTTAGCAACTAGGATCTGGGGGCGGGGTTAGTCAGAGTTAGTGAGAGGAGTTGAAGTCAGGAGAGCGAAGAGGAAAGACCTGGGGAGTGGAGCTGCACGGCAGTTCACCACAGAGAGGAGCGCAGAAGAACCGGACACCGGAGTCCGAGGTTGGGGGCACTGAAGGCCCAGCAGCAGAAACCGGAGGGCAGGAGACTGCAGGTGTCCTGGCCCCATCAGACGCCCGGAGGCTCAGCAGCACATAGGTCCCAGCACCACCACGAGGGAGCGAGACTCCAGGAAGGCCCGAGCTGCCTGCCATACGGGTGACCACAAAGATGTTTTACTCAGGGACGAGGGCCACAGCACAGCTATAAGCAGCAGGGCCAAAGAGATTAGCGCAAAGGGAAGGTCTCCAACTTCACCAGGCGAGGTGGATTCCCAACTTGCTTCCAGGCCGCCCGGACCTCTACTACAAGCTAGTACCCATGCCCCGGTCTGCCTAACCACCGCAAGTAAAGATAAGAGGAAACCGCCATTAAGTTGTGGACTGGTCATTATCTGCGCCATCCCCTGCACTACACCGCACAGCAACATCTATAACATAACCATTTCCTGGCCTGGAGCTAAGCTCTGCCTGTGGAGAGCTGAACCAACTCTGCTGCGTCACCATCAGCTCCAGAGGACCTGCTCCGCAGCGACGGCTCCATATAGCCGCATACCACAGGTGACGTCACGAATATTATATTAAAACTATATTCCCCTTTCAATAACCCCCTTTTATTGACCACTCTGGGTCACGGACTCGGTCACTGCCACTGTGACATCCCCAGCACCGACCGGCCCGACTACCGAGTACCCCACGGCCCAGGGGGCGCATAATACTTGGCGTCACGAACAGGATTCACAAAGCCCGGTATAATCTGGTCCTGTGTGCCATAGACTGTACTGAACTGTGTTATCACGTGGTTTGCTGCCCGCCGAGGGGAAGTAGGAGGCCCCGATTCGGAACCCCCGGGTAAGAGATCCTTCCGCCTGCAGAGCAGCAGACTGGTACGTCAGCAGACACCCAGGACCTGGCTGAGGTTCACTATGGGGGAGGAAGATGCCCAACATGGAGGAGGGTTCAGCTGCAGGCGCGGCCGCCGCCACTGTGATGCCGTTATCAATGCCGTACATACCGGGGTCGGCGTGGTTGCCCCAGTACTCAGGAGAGTCGCACACCCTGAATGACTTTGAGGAGAGACTGCGCAGTTTGTTTAAAGTGTACCCCCTGTCTGAGGAGCAGAAAGTCAGCATCCTCATAGGCCAGCTAATCGGTGCAGCCCAGAGAGAGGTGAAGTCCTGGCCGGGCAGGGACAAAGGCACTGTCAAGGAAATACTGGCCCGGTTGAAGGATACCTTTGAAACCTGCACCGCAGCAGAAATTAAGATGAAGTTCTACGGGTGCAAACAAAGGGTGCAGGACAGTGTACGGGACTATGCTCTAAACCTGCAGGAGGTGCTGCGGGCCATTAAACAGGTAGACCCCGACAGTGTGCGAGATGAGGACAGATTGCTAACTGAGCAGTTTATTGAGGGGCTCCTGTCCAGCGCTCACAGGACACAGCTGCGCATTATGGCTCTGCAAAACCCTGATCTGGACTTTGCACAATTTAAAGACCGAGCCATCCGGGTGGTGCGAGAACCAACCCCAGGCAGCACTGCATCCCTCCAGCGCCCGGATATCACATACCACCAGGAGGTGGCGTCCTTTTCCCCAGCACCTGTGGAGGCTGACGCGCAGACCCTAGATAATGACCCGTCTGCAGACCTACGCCTTCAGGTCCAGGAGCTGACCAAAAGTGTGGCTGCACTAACCAAAACCGTGCAGGCCATGCAAGTGTCTCCAAAGGAAAGGATCCAGCTGGCTTCCAGTCCAGATGATGTCTCGTGGTGACGACAGAGAAGAATTCCACTGATCAGAGGGAGGAACAGCGATCACTACGACCAGGACGGACAACCCATCTGCCGCCGCTGTCAAAAGGTGGGGCACTACGCATGGTTCTGTAATTTAAACGAGCAACCCCTGGGGCAGAGGGCCAACCCCCAGGAGTAAGACCACCAGGCCCACAAAGCTGGTGAGACAAGTACGTGGGAGGACGGCCGGTCCTACCTGTCGTGCTTGATGGCATCCCGATGAACGCACTGCTGGACACTGGTTCCCAGGTGACCACGATGCCATATGTCCTTTATAAACGATACTGGACTGACTCAGACATTACCCGCCATCCAGATGAACATCTTAGTATCTATGCCAGCAATGGTCAGCCCTTGCCTCAGGTGGGGTATAAAGAGGTGACCATAAAGGTTGGCCGAGTAGAATTGCCATCACAAGGAATGATTATTGTTGATATCGATCTCTGAGAAAGTCATCCCATGATAACCTTAGGCACCAGTGTGATAGAGAATTGTCTTGGGGAAATTATTCTTTTGTTGCAGCAGGTCGCAGAGACTGCCAGTTCCAGTCAGCAGTGAGTTCTGCAGAAGGAGATCAGAGCCCTGATGAGGAGACAACAGGTAGAGCTGTCTGGTGGAGAAGTCGGCAGTGTCAGGATGAGTGATCCATTCCCCATTGCAATGCCCCCTAGGAGTGAAATGTTAATATGGTGTCGGGCAGCAATAGGTCTCAGGGGTCAAGAATATCAGGCTCTGGTAGAACCCGTATACTCTGATAGTAGGCCCACCACCTTGACGGCCAGGGGGGTAGTCGATGTCCGCAAGGGGAGAGTACCGATAAGCATCCTGAATTGTGGGGCGAAAGAGGTCCATTTACCCCGGTATGCCACCCTTGCTAAGCTGTTCACTGTCAGTAACAACGCAATAAAGGCAGTGGAGCCCTTGCCTCCATCCAAACCGGTGGAGGATAATGGCTCCAAGGGGCAGATGGAGGATTGGTGTCAGAAGCTACAAGTGGGCACTGACTCCACCTCTTTGCACCAAAAGCATGGAGTATACCGGGTGGTCCAAGAATATGAGTGAGTCTTCAGCAAACACCCACTAGACTTTGGGCAGGTAAAAGGGGTCCAGAATCATATCCCCACAGGAGATCATCCGCCCATTAAAGAGAGGTACCGGCCTGTACCGCCAGCTCACTATCAATGTGCCAAAGGAATGTTACGGGAGATGAAGGAGGCTGGGGTGATCAGAGATAGTTGTAGCCCCTGGGCAGCTCCATTAGTTCTCGTTAGAAAGAAGGATGGTACAATGAGGATGTGTGTTGATTACAGGCAGATTAACCACATTACACAATAAGGACGCCTACCCATTACCAAGAATTGAGGAATCATTAGCAGCACTGAGATCAGCTAACTATTTCTCCACTAGGGATCTCACCAGTGGGTATTGGCAGATTCCTGTAGCAGAGGCAGACAGAGAAAAGACCGCGTTTACAACACCAATGGGCCTCAGCGAGTTCAACTGCATGCCATTCGGGCTCTGCAACGCCCCAGGAACCTTCCAGCGGTTAATGGAGTACTGCCTGGGACACAAAAACTTCGAAACCGTTCTGCTGTACCTAGACGACGTAATTGTCTACTCGAAGACATATGAAGACCACCTGGAGCACCTGGCCGAGGTGTTCGAAGCCCTATCTGGTTATGGCCTGAAGGTAAAGCCGTCCAAGTGCCACCTGTTGAAGCCCAAGGTGCAGTACCTAGGTCATGTGGTAAGCGCCGAAGGTGAGGCACCAGACCCTGAAAAAGTCACTGTGATCAAGGACTGGCCAAGACCCTCCACTATCAAGGAAGTGCGGCAGTTCCTCGGGCTGGTAGGCTACTACAGGAGATTCATCAAGGGTTTCACCAAGATAGCAGCACCCATGCAGGACCTCCAAGTGGGCCAGTCCAAGAAGGCCAAGAACCCGAATCCTCCATTCAAGTGGGGTAAAACAAGAAGAATTTTTCACTCGACTGAAAGTGGCTCTTACGGGAGACGAAGTCCTGGCCTACCCCGACTATGGCCAACCCTTTATACTCCATACGGATGCCAGCAACGTGGGATTGGGAGCGGTGCTGTCCCAGGTACAGCAAGGCAGAGAGAGAGTGATTGCCTATGCCAGCAGGAAGCTCCAGCCCACGGAAAGGAACCCCGGCAACTATAGTTCCTTCAAGTTGGAGTTTTTAGCCATAGTCTGGGCTGTAACAGAGCACTTCAAACACTATCTCGCCTCCTCCAGATTTACAATTTTCACGGATAACAACCCGCTGACGCACCTGGAGACTGCGAAGCTTGGTGCCCTAGAACAACGATGGATGGCTCGACTGTCTAACTACGAGTTTACCATCAAGTATCGGGCGGGGCATAAAAATGCTAATGCTGATGCGCTGTCCAGGATGCCTAACTTGCCAGATGGGGGAGAAGACCCGGAAGATCTGGAGGAGATAGAGATACCCGCTTTCCATCGTCACGGGGTGACCCAGTGCTCTCACCGTGTGAGGGACAAGCGCTCCGCCAACAGAGAGGCCACGTTCAACCCATTACCCCACCATGGATGGGCAGAGACGCAGGATAGCGACCCGGCTGTCCGCCTGGTAAAGGAGTTGCTGACACAAGCTGACTCGCACCCTGATCCAGATGCTCCACAGGAGACCCAACAGTTGTGGAAGGAGAAGGGCAAGCTGTTCATCTACGAGGGAAATCTGTTACGGAGAAGCATCAACTTCCGGACACACGAACTGGTCTGGCAGGTGGTAGTCCTGAGGCGGGCTGTGCCAATGGTCTTAGAAGCGTACCACAATGGAGCAGGACACTTCGGGTGGAAGAAGTTGGAAGCCCTGCTACATGAGCGATTCTACTGGGCTGGCATGAGGAAAGCAATCGAGAGATGGTGTCCAGAATGTTGGCCATGCAACCTGAGACGGAAGGACCGTGACAGCCAGAGGGCTCCCCTGCAGCCCATAGTCACCAAACAGCCACTTGAACTGGTAGCCTTGGACCATGTGAAGCTAGCCCCAAGCTGGTCAGGATATGTCTATGCTCTCACCAATTCTGTAACTTGTACCGCTGCAAGAAAATAAGGACAACGTCGTATCATCCCCAGACCAACGGGTTGTGCGAGAAGATGAACCGGGTGGTAATAGACCTGTTGAAGACGTTGCCCCTTGAAGAACGCAGCTTGTGGCCAGAGAAGTTACCAGATTTGGTGGACCTATATAACCACATCCCGGTGTACTCCACCAACTGTACACCCGCCTACTTGATGAGAGCAAGACCTGGCAAGCTACCCATTGACTTAGACATGGGAGTCTTAACACCTGAGACGACATCACCAGATGCAGATTGGGATACGGAGCGGCAGCAACAATACCGCAAGGTGCAAGAATGTGTGGAAAGAAGTTTGTCCCAGGCGAGAGAGAGGCAGAAGAAAACTTACAATCAGCACGCACCTGCAGTTCCATTGTCACCTGGAGAACAGGTACTCAAGAGGAAGAGACGAGTCCATAAATTAGATGACCAGTGGGAGGTTGAGCCATACACCGTCCAACATTCAATTTTCGATAGCACCAAAGTGCGCCTGATCAGTAAAGATGGAGGGGAAACTTCAGCGGCAGTCTCAAGAGACCACTTGAAGATATGCCCTGATCAGTTGAAACACCAAGAAGAAGATCAAGACAACTCTCAGCCCACAGAAAAAGTGGAGGAAATGGTCCAGACAGTCCTTGGAGAATTTCCCCGGTCTTGGACGCAGGTGAACCAAGCAATCGTGGTACCGGTCCTGACCTTTCTCAAGTGGCCTCACTGGAAGCTGCAGAGGCTCCAGAACAGCAGAGAGACCAGTCGGCTCCAGAGACAGATGCTTCATCAGCAGTGGAACAAGTGAATCCACCCCCTGCTAGCGGCGAATCTGTCATACCCATGGTGAGTCAAAAAGTTCGTAGAAGACTACCAAGTCTACCAGTGTTACCTCAGACTACCCGTAGAGTAGTCCACACAGAGTTCACCACACCAGCGGTAGACACAAGGGACCAGGGTAGGTCAGTGACAACAAATGTACTGCGTAGATCAACCCTTAGTACTAAAGGTCAGCTCCCTGCCCGCTGGAGGAACTAAAGTGTAAGAGAATAAAAATGTAAAGTATATAGTTGTTAAGCTTATGGACAATTGGACCACAGGACTAGGTGTGGTCAGGACAATGTTGAAAATAGTTAATAATTGGCCATGAAAATAAACCGCAGGCGTGGCCGAAAACCAGGCCCACCGAAAGAGTGCCCTGAAGCAACGCCCAGGGACGATACACAAAGTGGGTTGAAGCGGTTCCCACCAACCAAACTTCAGTACCCGGAAAAAGACAATTCCCGGATTGTGGCGTAAAGACTAAGCGCCGCAGTGACTGCTCTCAATTCTAGTTTGGTTTTTGTGATTTTTGCTTTTTGAGATTTTGTAAACTATTTGTAATGTGAATTCTTAGTGTTAATTGTTAATTCAAAATGGTGTCCTCAGTCCGGGAGTACTGAATTAAACTAGGGGGGAATGTGGCACCCCAGGGGTCCGGTTGCCACAGTGGCATTGCCTCCCTCACAAGGGGTGATGCCATGCCTGGAAGCAAGGAGGGGTCCCCTAATCAGGTATACCAGCATACAACACTTTCCTGGCTCCAGACCAGCAAGGGGAGCTCCTCCCCTTAGCAACTGGGATCTGGAGGCGGGGTTAGTGAAAGATAGTTGAGGGGAGTTGAAGATAGGACAGCGGAAAGACCTGGGGAGTGGAGCTGTAAGCCAGCTCACCCCAGAGAGGAGGGCAGAAGAACCGGACACCGGAGTCCGAGGTTGTGGGACACTGAAGGCCCAGCAGCAGAAACTGGAGGGCAGAAGACTGCAGGTCTCCTGGCCCCATCAGACGCCTGGAGGCTCAGCAGCACATAGGGCCCAGCACCGCCACGTGGGAGCGACACTCCAGGAAGGCCCAAGCTGTCTGCCATACGGGTGAGCACAAAGACGTTTTACTCAGGGACGAGGGCCGCAGCATAGCTACAAGCAGCAGGGCCAAAGAGATTAGCGCAGAGGGAAGGCCTACAACTTTACCTGGCGAGGTGGATTCCCAACTTACTTCCAGGCCGCCCGGACCTCCACTACCAGCTAGTACCCGTGCCCCGGTCCGCCTAACCACCGCAAGTAAAGATAAGAGGAAACCGCCATTAAGTTGTGGACTGGTCATTATCTGCGCCATCACCTGCATTACACCGCACCAACCACATCTACCCTATAGTATCACTACATCCTGCCTTTGAGCTAAGCTCTGCCTGTGGAGAGCTGAACCAACTCTGCTGTGTCACCATCAGCTCCGGAGGATCCGCACCGCATACCACAGGTGGCATCACAAACATTATATATAAAAACTATATTCCCCTTTCAATAATCCCCTTTTATTGACCTCCCTGGGTCACGGACCGGGTCACTGCCACTGTGACATCCCCAGCACCGACCGGCCCGGCACCAAGCACCCCACGGCCCAGGGGGCGCGTCACTTATTGGACTCGGAGATGGGGTTCTTTTCGATGTCCCTCAACGTCTCTAGACTGGCATCTAAGTGCAGGGATGCCTGGAACTCCTGGCTAGAGGTAGCCAGAAGCGACTGGAACCATCTGGGACATGCTGTGGGTCCGTAACTGGTTCGATTATCCTGCTGGACGATGAGGGTCCAGAAGTTTGCGCATTATCTGCATTCTGGGCACTCTGACTGCGGGTGACAGTGGCTATGTAGGCTGTCTCCCTGGAAAATAACACCTTCCCCTCATCATAACAGGCTATGGGTACCACTTTCCCTTCCTCCCCTGTTACCTCAGGAGCAGCGCTCATCATGGGGCAGCTGCCACCAGCCATGTCACTGTCCACCGTGACACTGGTCAGCTGCATGCGAGCATCTTCCTCATGGTCCTCGTGTCTGTTCCCACCACCCTTAGCACTGATTCTCTCTCCTTTTAGGGGATGCTCAGCAGCATCACTCTGCAGCGTAACATGACTGAGCTCTCCTGTACAATAAGACACATCATCATGCATCACATTGACATTCACATTATCAACATCGGAATCACATGAAGCACCAGATCTGGAAGAGTTGTCAGGAATGTATTGAGCGTCCAACCATCCCAGATCAGTCATCAATAACACATTTGTGGGGAGATTCTCAGAAACCACCACTTCCCTTAACCCCCTCCCGGCACTCTAGTCTAGAAAAACCCAGGCCATCAGCAAAGGTTGGAGGACATTCCGAATCCCGGTGACAGTCAGGGTCTTCCCAGGGATGAGTTGTTCAGGGGACACCAATTCAGAGCGGATGAGGGTTTATTCTTCACCGGAGTCCTTGAGCCCCACAGTGATGGTGTTGCCCACAGTATCTGACTGCAAGTTTTCACAAGCCCTCCCAACTGCCCTTCCCACAAGAATAAAAAATGCATTAGGCCCCTGGGCCTTGGATGTGGGGTTCCTCTTCTGCCTCTCCGGGCAGGTGCTAATATGTACAGGTCAACCGCAGGTAAACACCGGCAGGAGTCAGATGCAGGCCGGGTGCTGAAAGATGTGGAGAGACCCCCCGAGGACCGGCTGGCAGGGGCATTGATTGTCAGTTTATCCCCTTTACAGCTGATGAAGGCGGCTGACTTCTGCACCTCAGGCGTATGGTTGGCCTCATTAGTATCGGCAATCTGTGCGACTTTGGCGGTCTCCTTTGGCTCCCGGTCCATCACGAACTGCACCTCCACAGGGCGAAGATGAAGAAATTGGTCCTTCACTATCAGGTCCATGAAGTCCTAGAAAATGATAACCGATAGTTCCTGGACGCACTGCTGTCATGAGGTGCGCGTTGGAGGGTCCGGAACTTTTTTCGCTACACCTCAGGAGTCAACTGATATTTCCTTATCAGGACCTGTTTGATGGGCTCATAGTTTCCATCATGTTCTCATGGGAGAGCGGCGAACACCTCCAGACCTTTGCCTTGGCGCTCAGGGGTTAAATATCGGGCCCATTGGTCATCAGGCCTTTTCAAACTCCTTCAAAAATGTCTTCAGATCCGCGTCTTTTTCAATGACAGAAAAATGCTCGGGACGGGGTTTAAAGGTGTGGACATTACTGGTCTCACTGTTCAGTGGGGTAGATTGCTCCTTCTGGAGTCGGGCTAATGACAGCGGGTGCTCTGTCAGCCTCTTGCTCCTGGTATTGCTGAATCAACTTCAGCCATCCCTCGTGATTGTCTGCATCGAGTTGCAGTAGGGAAACTGCCGGTGGGGGTCCATGCTAGCCTGGTTGCTGATGTGGCTTGAAACCACGGGTGGAACCTCTGCAACAGAACCATCCAGGCCTTGGCTGACCTCCCCATCATCAGGGCTAGCGTGACGGACTTGCTGTTGCACCAGCACATCAATCATTTGCTGCCTGTTTTTGTCAGTGGGGTCAATCTGTCTCATTTCATAGATGGTGTGACAAATGGCACTGGAGAGATCACACAGAATCCCACCGCTGCCACCACATGGGAAGGATCCCCACCGCGCCCCCGCCTGGCATTGCTATTACGTCAGACGGATCACGGGATACGGATCCGCACTTTGTACCAACGTGATGTTCTGCGCCTCCTCGGGGACACATTAGTTCAGATTGGTACAATTCTACACAGACACCCCCTGTCCTCACGGGTCTAGGAAGGTACCAGGGGTGAGAAGAGGTCGTCCACTCAGTCACTGATGTGACACCACACTCGCTCACACCCCTGTCAGGCTGAGAGGCCCCACTCACTGACCCCAGTGAAGCAGAACCTTATCAGCCCGGTAGAGCTGCCACCAGTTCCTATTAGACATAAGCCCCGGTCCGTAACGGGATTATATCGGGCCAGAAACCAGCCCTGGTAGCGTGTTAGTTGAACAGAACAACAAACATGTGGATTCGTGGATCAAGATAAAAGAGCAGCCCAAGGTTAAATTATATATTTAATCGCCTTAAGGGAACACTAGACAATACACTATATACATAAGGGTTATACATACATAATGGTCAGAGATGCAAACACAATAGTAGTGGTACAAAAGATATAAGCAGATATGAAGAGTCAGTTACCAGTCAGATGAAAGGCCTGGCTTGCAGGGGAGGGGCTGCCAATAGGAAACTTGTGGGTCCTTATGTTGGGTGATTTCTCTCCAATGTGTCTTCGCGACCTCCCAGAGAAGAAGCAATAGGCCAAGAGCTGCAGGAGCATTTTATCCCCTCTGGGTCATCCCCCTTCTGCCCCCTGGGCTGGACCTAAATCTCAACCCCTGGCTTCTAGCAGCTATAAACTCCAGAAACTAAGATGGGTCATACGTCCTGAATGGATGGTCCTAGGGAGCCGGTTCTGGTGTCATCGGATCCAGTTGGGCCCCTGCTACGCGTGGAGACTAAACACAGTGGCCCTAGGAGTTTCCAAACAGCTGTGCCGTGTATCTCCATATCCCTATGTACTAGACTGGATCGAGACCCAGGCGGACATTCGCCATGTCCTTGAGATTTCAAAAATCTATTCGGTGTAGGCCTAGGAAGTATAGTATTTCCATAACTCGATATTGACTTATAGCTGTCTAAAACAAAGGGAGACCACATGGCTTAGATCCACAGGGGTCTTTCTGTAGTAGCTCACCAGCTAGCTGGTGGGGGTGTAACTCCTCATAAATACAAAGTACAAGATCTGATTTGGCTAGGTGAGAGGCTAAGACTGGGATCTAAGGGGTAAGGTTTCTCTTCTTGTGAATTACACAACTGACTGACGAGTGATAAAAGAGGTCACGGCTGCTTTCACTACTAGGCCGGTTATTGGGAAGCTCACAGTTAGCGTATAGTATATACACATCCGATTCCAATGCATGGAATATATATGTGTATATATCCCCCTCCAACTGGCTGTTATTTACCGTACCCCAGGACCGGCCACCACCTTCCTAGACCATTTCACCACCTGGCTACTTTATATCCTTTCCGCTGACATCCCCACTATCATCATGGGCGACTTCAACATCACCATTGACACTTCTCTCTCAGCTGCCTCTAAGATTCTATCCCTCACTTCCTCCTTCGGCCTTTCCCAATGGTCTTCCGCAACCACTCACCAAAATGGCCACACACTGGACCTCATCTTCACCCACCTCTGTTCCCTGTCTAACCTCTCTAACTCACCTCTCCCTCTTTCTGACCATAACCTACTTACATTCTCTACCCTCTCCTCTTCAGGTCAACAATCCCCACTCCACAAACTTGCATACCCTCCAGAAATCTTAAACATCTTGACCTACACTCACTCTCTGAATCCCTTCTCCTCTTACAGACATAAGTTGCTTACATGATGCAGATGTTGCTGCCGCTTTATACCGTGCAGACCAAAAGTTTGGACACACCTTCTCATTTAAAGATTTTTCTGTATTTTCATGACTATGAAAATTGTACATTCACACTGAAGCCATCAAAACTATGAATTACCACATGTGGAATTATATACTTAACAAAAAAGTGTGAAACAACTGAAAATATGTCTTATATTCTATGTTCTTCACAGTAGCCACCTTCTGCTTTGATGACTGCTTTGCACACTCTTGGCTTTCTCTTGATGAGCTTCAAGAGGTAGTCACCGGAAATGGTCTTCCAACAATCTTGAAGGAGTTCCCAGAGATGCTTAGCACTTGTTGGCCCTTTTGCCTTCACTCTGCGGTCCAGCTCACCCCAAACCATCTCGATTGGGTTCAGGTCTGGTGACTGTGGAGGCCAGGTCATCTGGCGTAGCCCCCCATCACTCTCCTTCTTGGTCAAATAGCCCTTACACAGCCTGGAGGTGTGTTTGGGGTCATTGTCCTGTTGAAAAATAAATGATGGTCCAACTAAACGCAAACCGGATGGAATAGCATGCCGCTGCAAGATGCTGTGGTAGCCATGCTGGTTCAGTATGCCTTCAATTTTGAATAAATCCCCAACAGTGTCACCAGCAAAGCCCCCCCACACCATCACACCTCCTCCTCCATGCTTCACGGTGGGAACCAGGCATGTAGAGTCCATCCGTTCACCTTTCCTGCGTCACACAAAGACACGGTGGTTGGAACCAAAGATCTCAAATTTGGACTCATCAGACCAAAGCACAGATTTCCACTGGTCTAATGTCCATTCCTTGTGTTCTTTAGCCCAAACAAGTCTCTTCTGCTTGTTGCCTGTCCTTAGCAGTGGTTTCCTAGCAGCTATTTTACCATGAAGGCCTGCTGCACAAAGTCTCCTCTTAACAGTTGTTATAGAGATGTGTCTGCTGCTAGAACTCGGTGTGGCATTGACCTGGTCTCTAATCTGAGCTGCTGTTAACATGCGATTTCTGAGGCTGGTGACTCGGATAAACTTATCCTCAGAAGCAGAGGTGACTCTTGGTCTTCGTTTCCTGGGGCGGTCCTCATGTGAGCCAGTTTCTTTGTAGCTGCACTTGGGGACACTTTCAAAGTTTTCCCAATTTTTAGCACTGACTGGCCTTCATTTCTTAAAGTAATGATGGCCACTCGTTTTTCTTTACTTAGTTGCTTTTTTCTTGCCATAATACAAATTCTAACAGTCTATTCAGTAGGACTATCAGCTGTGTATCCACCAGACTTCTGCACAACACAACTGATGGTCCCAACCCCATTTATAAGGCAAGAAATCCCACTTATTAAACCTGACAGGGCACACCTGTGAAGTGAAAACCATTTCCGGTGACTACCTCTTGAAGCTCATCAAGAGAATGCCAAGAGTGTTCAAAGCAGTCATCAAAGCAAAAGGTGGCTACTTTGAAGAACCTAGAATATAAGACATATTTTCAGTTGTTTCACACTTTTTTATTAAGTATATAATTCCACATGTGTTAATTCATAGTTTTGATGCCTTCAGTGTGAATGTACAATTTTCATAGTCAAGAAAATACAGAAAAATCTTTAAATGAGAAGGTGTGTCCAAACTTTTGGTCTGTTCTGTATAACACCACAACAGCTGCAGCTCTCAACTCTCAATTCGGTCGCCCCCCTCACACATACCAAAGCTCGCACAATCAACATGCAACCCTGGCACACCAGCCTAACCAAAGAACTGCGATGGGCCTCCAGGGTTGCTGAGCGTAGATGGAAAAGGTCCCGCTCCATACAAGCACTTCATCGCATTCAAACAGTCCGTCACTACCTTCAAGTCCACACTCACTGCAGCAAAACAAACCTACTTCTCATCTCTCATATCCTCCCTGTCTCACAACCCTAAACAGCTATTCAACACCTTCAATTCTCTCCTCCGCCTCCAGTGCATCCTCATTCTCCTCTCATCTCAGCTGAAGACTTTGCCTCATTCTTCAAGCAGAAGATTGACACCATCAGACAAAGTTTTTGCCTAAAGTCCCCTTAGCCCTTCTTCACACCTACTCAACCATCCTCTTCCAAAACCAGCTTCTCCACCATTATGGAAGATTAACTTTCCTCTTTACTCTCCAAATCACACCTCACCACCTGTGAACTTGACCCAATCCCGTCCCTCCTCATCCCCAACCTTACCACTATCTTCATCCCAACCCTAACCTACCTTTTCAACCTGTCACTAACAACTGGTGTCTTCCCCTCATGCATCAAGCATGCCTCGATCACACCCATCCTCAAAAAGCCCTCCCTTGTCCCTTCCTCTCTGACAAGCTACCGCCCCATATCACTCCTCCCCTATGTCTCAAAACTACTGGAACAACATGGCTACTTTAAACTGTCCTCCCACCTCTCCTCCTGCTCTCGCTTTGACCACCTCCAATCTGGCTTCCGACTGCACCACTCTACTGAAACTGCCCTGACCAAAGTCACCAACGAGCTACTAACTGCCAAATCCAAGCGACACTACTCTGTCCTCCTCCTCCTGGACTGTCATCTGCCTTCGACACAGTGGACCATTCCCTGTTACTACAAACTCTCTCATCTCTCGGCATCACAGACTTGGCCCTATTTTGGATCTCCTCATACCTAACAGACCGGACATTCAGCGTCTCCCACTCACACACCACCTCCTCATCTCGCCCCCTATCTGTCGGTGTCCCCCAAGGTTCAGTTCTAGGACCCCTGCTCTTCTCCATCTACACCTTAGGCCTGGGACAGCTTATAGAGTCTCACAGCTTTCAGTATCACCTCTATGCTGATGACACACAGATCTACCTCTCTGGACCCGATATTTCCTCCCTACTAACTAGAATCCCACAATGTCTGTCTGCTATCTCATCCTTCTCAGCTAGATTTCTAAAACTTACCATGGATAAAACAGAATTCATCATCTTTCCACCATCTCACTCATCTCCCCCAACTGACCTATCTATCAATGTCAAATGGCTGTCCACTCTCCCCAGTCCCGCAAGCTCGCTGCATGGGGTAACTCTGGTCTCTGATCTCTCCTTCAAACCTCATATCCAAGCCCTTTCCACCTCCTGCTGACTCCAACTCAAAAATATCTCCCGGATCCGCACATTCCTCAACCATGAATCTGCAAAAACACTAGTGCACGCCCTCATTATCTCCCGTCTCGACTACTGCAACCTCCTGCTCTGTAGCCTCCCTTCCAACACTCTCGCACCCCTGCAATCTATCCTAAACTCTGCTGCCCGACTAATCCACCTGTCCCCCCGCTATTCCCCGGCCTCTCCTCTCTGTCAATCCCTTCACTGGCTCCCCATTGCCCAGAGACTCCAGTTCAGAATCCTAACCCTGGCATACAAAGCCATCCACAGCCTCCATATATCTGTGACCTAGTCTCTCGATACATACTTGCATGCAGCTTCCGATCCTCACAATGTGGCGCCCCTGAGGGTTCAGTCGCCATAGAGGTACTGCACCTCACCCAGAGGTGTGGTGTCTCCTTCTCTCAGGTAAGGAGGGAGTGCTGCCCGGGACCCCAACACCTGCATCCAACACTACACTGCTCCAGGCCGGCTGGAAGGGCATTATGCACTTCTTCTGCAGCCCTGTCCCTGGCTGGAGTGGGGGGGGACCAAAGAGAGGGGGAACCAAGTAGTGGGTGTGGGTGGAGGAAGGAGTTTAGGGGAGCAGTTGTTAGGTATATAAAAAGGGAAGCCATCTTAGGGTAGCAGTGCAGTGCGGAACTGTTGAGTGAGTAGTAAGGAGAGGAGGGGAGCAGAGTCTCTTCACGAGCTCTGCTCCATGACTGGGGCTTAGTAAGAGAGGCCCAGGAGGGGAGCAGAGGAGAAAGGCTCCGGTAACATAAGGGATCCCAGGGGTACGGAAGGAGCAGGAAGCCACCCATATGCCCGTGTCTGCCAAGTGTCAGAGGGATCAGGCCGCAAGAAGGGAACCGGCCCCTGGACCAGCCGTGTTACTCCAGGTCTCGGCTGGAAAAAACGGAGGCTTCTGCACTTCCATGGTGCAGTTGCCACAGTCTCACCCTAGTGACCGTGAAGGGCATCAAGTAGGTCCGGGAACTCCAGGTTGCCCAGAGGGACTTCAGAGCACCCGATCGGGACTGTGTGTGGGGAGTGCAGGGCAGGAGGGAGAGGACCCGGCGCAAGAAGTCGGTCTAGAAAGGAACATACAGAAGTGGGGTTCCGTCAAGCACTCCTGATATACTTCAGAAAGTGCTGGACCCCTGGTCTGGTAGACGCAGTGCGACGCGGGAGGCAGACACCCGTACAGTGTACCTGAGGTACTTGAACAGAACTGTGAGTAAAACTCGGATGACTGCACTGCATCGCCTCCGTCAGTTATTTCCGCTGCGCCATCTCTCCTGCACCACAAGCCCCAGCATCACCACCATCTGCACCTACACTGCCCCGGGGGGCTTGCTCCGCCTGTGGGGAGCGAAAACATCCCAGCTGCCATCCCATCACCCCCGGAGGTCTGCAGCAGCGCTGGTTACCATTACCAGAAACCACAGGTGGCGTCACGAGACAAACCATATGTAGCGTCGGCGTCCCTGCCCTCTGCTAGGCAGGGACGCTGTTCCCCTCACCTCCCTGCTCCGAGCCCGGCGTCCTCCTCCCGCTCTGCTGGCAGCGCGCGCTCCTTCCCGGCCACTGTGCTTAGGGCGCGCGCGCGCGCGCTCCCTCCCTCTTAAAGGGGCCGCGCGCGCCGTCCTAAGGAGTCCCCGGCCAATGGCCGGAGGACTTGACCATATATAAGGCACCTCCTCCAAAATGGAGGTGCCCGAGCAATGTTGTTGCACTGTTCACTACTCTGCTTCAGCCCTCAGGTCCCGTTGCCAGTTACCTGCCTGATTCCTGCCAGAGTCCTGCCAGTTTGCTGTCTGTTTCCTGTCTGATATTCCTGCTACCTGCCTGCTAGCCTGAGGTCCGACGGTCTGCCTTCCTACTCCTGTCAGTCTGTCTATGGACCAGCTTGGCCGCTCACCTGGGAGCGCACATCTGCTACCTGCCTGCTAGCCTTCCTGGAGGCTCCGCCGTCACGTGCTGTGACCACCTGCTATTCCAGAGACTCCTGCCCGCTCACCTGGGAGCGCTCCTCCGCTACCTGCCTGCTTGCCTACCTGGAGGCTCCGCCGTCACGTGCTGTGACCACCTGCTATTCCAGAGACTCTTGCCCGCTCACCTGGGAGCGCTCATCTGCTACCTGTCTGTTGATCTTCCTGGAGGCTCCGCCGTCACATGCTGTGACCACCCGATTATCCAGAGACTCTCGCCTGCTCACCTGGGAGCTCACGTCCATCATCTGCCGCCACAGGTCGTACCAATCCTTTACCCAGAGACTGCCCCGGTCACTTGCCGTGACCTCCTGCCCGTTTATCCAGAGACTGCCCCGGTCACTTGCCGTGACCTCCTGCCCGTTCATCCAGAGATTGCCCCGGTCACTTGCCGTGACCTCCTGCCCGTTCTTCCAGAGACTGCCCCGGTCACTTGCCGTGACCTCCTGCCCGTTCATCCAGAGACTGCCCCGGTCACTTGCCGTGACCTCCTGTCCGTTCATTCAGAGACTGTCCCAGTCACCTGCTGTGACTGCCTGCCCGTCTACCCTGGTCGCCACCCGCTCCCTTACAAGGACCGCCCCCTTGTATAGTAGCTCAGAGGTTCCGCCTCCCAGACCCGTTACAGTTTGCTCGGGCCATGGAACCCGGTGGCACCCAAGCTCCCTCACTCTCAGACCTCTGTCATGAACTGTCCCGTCAGAGGTCCCAACAGGAGTCCATCCTGGGTCACCTGCGGAATGTCAATTCTCGCCTGGACACTCTGACTGCTCCACCAGCAACCACCGCCAGTGCCATGACTCGCAACCCGGCAGCTCCGCTGCCCACCAATACCATGGTATCCTACCCCGGACCCCGGCTTTCTGCACCTCCTCGCTTCGGAGGCGACTCCGCCCAGGCTCGGGGCTTCATAAATCAGTGCACCCTGCACTTTGAACTCCTGTCCCACCAGTTTAACTCCGACCAGGCCAAAATTGCCTTCATCATGTCCCATCTCACCGGGGAGGCCCTGGCCTGGCTAAATCCTCTATGGGAGAGAGGAGACCCCCTGGTGTCCGACTTGCCTGCCTTTCTCATGGCTTTCCGGAAAATCTTCGACGAACCCGGACGGAAGACCTCATCCGCATCATCTCTGCTACGCCTCCGTCAGGGAAGTCTCACCGTGGGCCAATATGCCATACGGTTCCGTACCCTTGCCTCGGAGCTGGCCTGGGATAACGACGCTCTGGTATCCGTCTTCTGGGAGGGTCTGTCCGGCCGTATTAAAGACGAACTTGCCGGTCGGGACATTCCTACCACTCTCGATGACCTAATAACTCTTGCCACCCGGATTGACCTACGGTTCCAGGAGCGTGCCAAAGAGGTCACCCGTGAGAGGAGGTTTCCACGTCTAGCTCCTACTTTTCAGAAATCCGTCTCTCCCCAGGTACACTCTCCTGAGCCTATGCAGGTCGACCAGACCAAGATGGTCAAAACCCGTCAGGACTTACGCCGTGCCGAAGGGAGCTGCTTCTACTGTGGCAGTAAGGAGCACCGGATCCGTACCTGCCCGGAGAGGTCGGGAAACGCCTGTGTCTAGGTTCGCTCAGAGAGGTCAACCTAGACAAGAATAAATCCTCTCCATCTCTGCTACTGTCAGTCTCTATTATCTGCGGGGAGAATCGTTATTTCGAACTAGCCCAACTTGACTCTGGAGCGGCCGGGAATCTTATCTCACAGTCCCTGGTAGAAAAATACCGCATTCCCACCAAACCTCTGGCTGTACCATTATCTGTCGCTGCTGTGGATGGGGGCCTCTTACCACGTCCCATCCAACTCATCACCGAATCCGTAACTCTGCAGGTGGGAATGCTGCATTCTGAGAGCATCTCTTTTCATGTTCTGCCTGGACTCTCTCACGCCCTCTTACTAGGCCTACCTTGGCTCCAGAGACATGCACCCGTGCTTGACTGGCAGACCGGAGAAGTCCTTCGCTGGGGACAGGACTGTCATAAGACTTGTTTGGTTCCTGTTCATCCCGTCCGTCCTTCTCCTACCCCAACTAATCTACCTGGACTTCCGATTCCCTACTGGTCATTTGCTGATGTCTTTAATAAAAAGGAGGCAGAGACATTACCCCCTCATAGACCATACGACTGTCCTATCGACCTGTTACCCGGTACTACTCCTCCCCGTGGGCGTATTTACCCATTGTCCGCTGCTGAGACCCGGTCGATGTCCGAATATATTGAGGAGAATTTGGCCAGGGGATTCATCCGGAAATCTACCTCCCCGGCGGGAGCAGGCTTCTTCTTCGTAAAAAAGAAGGACGGCTCTCTCCGTCCCTGTATAGACTATAGAGGCCTTAACCAGATCACGGTGAAGAATAAGTACCCCCTTCCGCTCATTCCAGTATTATTTGATCGCCTGAGGGGGGCTAGAGTCTTCACCAAACTGGACCTCCGTGGGGCGTACAACCTGGTCCGTATCCGTCAAGGGGATGAATGGAAGACTGCATTCAACACCCGGGACGGCCACTATGAATATCTGGTAATGCCCTTTGGTCTCTGTAACGCTCCTGCCGTCTTTCAAGAGTTGGTCAATGACATCTTCCGGGACCTTCTCTACTCCTGCGTTGTGGTGTACCTGGACGACATCTTGGTCTTCTCTCCGGATCTCCAGACTCACCGGAGGGACGTTCGTCAGGTCCTGCTCAGGCTCAGGCAGAACCACCTCTTCGCTAAATATGAGAAGTGCCTCTTTGAGCAGACCTCGCTTCCGTTTTTGGGCTACATTATTTCTCAGACCGGCCTACGAATGGATCCAGAGAAACTGTCTGCCATCGAGAAATGGCCCCGACCGGAGGGGTTGAAGGCCATTCAGCGGTTCCTGGGCTTCGCCAACTACTACCGCCTCTTCATACCGCACTTCTCTTCCCGGACTGCCCCAATTTCCGCGCTCACCCGTAAGGGTACTAATCCCAAAGAGTGGCCGCCCGAAGCAGAGGAGGCCTTTCTTTCCTTAAAACAGGCCTTCTCTTCCGCCCCGGTGCTGCATCGTCCGGACGGCAACAAGCAGTTCTTTCTGGAGGTTGACGCCTCCTCCTCTGGAGCCGGAGCTGTACTTACTCAGAAATCTTCTTCCGGGAGGATTGTAACTTGCGGCTTCTTCTCCAAACTCTTCTCCTCTTCTGAGCGCAATTATTCCATAGGAGACCGAGAGTTATTGGCCATCAAGCTGGCATTGGAGGAGTGGCGTTACCTACTCGAGGGGGCTCTTCATCCGGTAATAATTTACACTGACCACAAGAACTTGGCTTATCTCCAGCATGCCCAGAGACTTAATCCGCGCCAAGCCCGGTGGTCCTTGTTTTTTGCTCGCTTTGATTTTGTTCTACATTTTCGCCCGGCTGACAAGAACATCAAAGCAGACGCCTTGTCCCGATCCTTTCAGGTATCTGATCTCGAGGAAGAACCTAAACATATCATCGATCCCGCCAGAGTAATGCAGGTGGCTCCCGTGAGTCTAAATCGTCTCCCTCCCGGTAAGACGTTCGTATCGGTACCTGATTGGGAGAGGATCCTACACTGGGGTCATTCGTCTAAACTTGCTGGCCACGCCGGTCAGAAAAAGACCCTCCAGCTTATTTCCCGGCACTACTGGTGGCCTAACCTGCGCAAGGATGTAATAGACTTTGTTTCTGCCTGTGTGTCCTGTGCCCGCAACAAAGTTCCGAGACACCTGCCAGCCGGTCGCCTTCTTCCTCTGCCAGTACCTGCTGCCCCCTGGCAGCATATAGCGATGGACTTCATAACTGATCTTCCCGTCTCTGCCGGTTGTACGGTCATTTGGGTGGTCGCTGACCGCTTTTCCAAGATGGCTCACTTCTTTCCCCTGCCAGGCCTCCCGTCTGCACCCGAGCTGGCTAAAGACTTTATCCGCCACATCTTCCGTCTTTATGGCCTGCCCCGTCACATCGTGTCGGATCGTGGGGTACAGTTCACTTCTCGTTTCTGGAGAGCCACTTGTAAATTGCTAGACGTCACCCTGGACTTCTCCTCCGCTTACCACCCACAGTCTAATGGTCAAGTGGAGCGGATCAATCAGATCCTGACCTGTTACCTCCGGCACTTCGTTAATGCCCACCATTCTGACTGGGTGGATCTCCTGCCATGGGCCGAATTCTCGTACAACAATCACGAGAGCGAATCTTCCTCCAAATCCCCGTTTTTTGTAGTCTTCGGTCAGCATCCTCGGATCCCGTTTCCCGTCTCCACCTCGGTGGACAATCCGGCTGCGGAATCTCTTGTTAACAAATTTTCCTCCACATGGGAGAGTACCCGGTCCGCACTCCTTCTGTCATCCGAGCGTATGAAAAGACATGCTGACAAAAAACGTCTGGATCCTCCTCAATTCCGTCCAGGGGATAAGGTCTGGCTCTCGTCCAAGTATGTCCGGCTCAAGATTCCTTCCTATAAGTTAGGGCCTCGGTTCATCGGTCCTCTGGAGGTCATCAGTCAGATCAACCCGGTGACCTATAAATTGAAACTCCCGGCCAACTTGCGGATCCCTAACTCCTTCCATGTATCTCTCCTCAAACCTGTGGTACTTAACCCTTTTTCCAAGTCTACAGGCACGCCTCCTGCTCCGGTTTCCGCTGAAAACGAATTTGAGGTAGAAAACATTCTGGCCACCAAAAGGGTAAGAGGGAAGACCTTTTTTCTAGTAGATTGGAAGGGGTTTGGTCCTGAAGAGAGAACGTGGGAGCCCCGGGAGAACATCCATGCCCCTCTCATCCTTGCTAAATTTCTGTCTGGCCTAAAAAAGGGGGGGCCTAAAGGGGGGGGGGTACTGTAGCGTCGGCGTCCCTGCCCTCTGCTAGGCAGGGACGCTGTTCCCCTCACCTCCCTGCTCCGAGCCCGGCGTCCTCCTCCCGCTCTGCTGGCAGCGCGCGCTCCTTCCCGGCCACTGTGCTTAAGGCGCGCGCGCGCGCGCTCCCTCCCTCTTAAAGGGGCCGCGCGCGCCGTCCTAAGGAGTCCCCGGCCAATGGCCGGAGGACTTCACCATATATAAGGCACCTCCTCCAAAATGGAGGTGCCCGAGCAATGTTGTTGCACTGTTCACTACTCTGCTTCAGCCCTCAGGTCCCGTTGCCAGTTACCTGCCTGATTCCTGCCAGAGTCCTGCCAGTTTGCTGTCTGTTTCCTGTCTGATATTCCTGCTACCTGCTTGCCAGCCTGAGGTCCGACGGTCTGCCTTCCTACTCCTGTCAGTCTGTCTATGGACCAGCTTGGCCGCTCACCTGGGAGCGCACATCTGCTACCTGCCTGCTAGCCTTCCTGGAGGCTCCGCCGTCACGTGCTGTTGACGCGCCCCTGGGCCTGTGTCGCGCTGCGTTGCGCACGCGGGAGCTTACCCGGAGCCGGATCTGTTTAGGGTTGTAGTCTCGTGGCGGTGACCCGGTCCGTGCCCAGGGAGTCAAACTGGACGGCAGTCTGTTAGCGGTAGAAAATGGTTGATGACTACGCCACCCGTTGAATGCAGCCAGGGGGCTGCTGCTGCAGGGCAGACCGCTGAGGCCGGTGGAAGGATGGTGCAGCGTGATAGTATAACCCCCAACGGGAGGGGTATGGCCTCAGGGCAGCCGACGTGGATGATGGGGGTAGCAGGAACCACTCAGAGACGGTATGGTAGCGTTCAGGGTCTTTACTGGTAACAACGATAGACCCTCCCGGAGTACTTGCTAGCGAACGGGGCCTGGTCAGTCCTTGAGCAGATGGGATCTCCCCTGGCCAGGCGTAGTTGTAGGCCTCCCAAACTGACTGTACTCTTCTGGCTACCTTGCTAGAAGCTGATGTAAGTAGCCCACGTCCCTGAGTGTACCGTGTGGTGCTCACCCGTATGGCCGGTGACTCGGGGCCTTCTAATGGCTTCCGCTCCACGATGGCGGTGCTGGTCCCACGCGTGTGACCGGGCCTTCGGGCTTCTGGGCCAGGGGACCTGAAATCCCCTGCCTGACGGATTCTGCTGCTGGGTAGAAGTTAGTCCCCACAGCCTCGGACTCCGGGTCCGGTAAAGAATCTTCTTAGTCAGGGCGAGCTCTTTAGCTGCCAGCCCCTGACTCCTTGTGACTCTGCTGCTTCCTATGCTGCTCTTGTCTCTACTCTTCCTGGACTCACTAACCCTGCCTCAGCCCCGGGTTTATACAGGGGAAGTTCTTCCCCTCCCAAGGCTGGGCAGGAGGTGTGGCATGCACAGGATCCCTGACCAAAGGACCTCCCACCTGCTCTCAGACGTAATATCTCTATCACTGTGACAACCAGACCCCTGGGGTGTCACACTCCCCCCTAGTGAAATTTAGTACTCCGGGACTAAACACTTTTTAGAAAAATATAACAAGGTATATCAAAGAACAATAAAATACAATAAGGAAACACAATAAGATGGTCACGGATGTCCGCAACCGGGTGCAGTCTTTGAAGAAAAGCAAAGGTGTCCATTTCACCAACACAGGGAGACGTAACCAGGTAGGGGTCTGTCCTACCCCGAGTCCTTAACAGTCTCTAGTCCATCCTGGGTTACGCTCCAACTATAT
Source organism: Phyllobates terribilis (assembly GCF_046119375.1). Taxonomy (NCBI): domain Eukaryota; kingdom Metazoa; phylum Chordata; class Amphibia; order Anura; family Dendrobatidae; genus Phyllobates; species Phyllobates terribilis. The sequence goes on along the minus strand of NW_027362785.1, from coordinate 11,985,828 downwards.
ACAAAGGATTCCCGGTAAATCCACCGAAGACTCCTAAAAACAACTAGAAACACAAAATTACACACAAGCAACAATAAACAGGTAAACATTGTAAAACAACTTAAACATTTAGATCCTCCAACGTGCGGGTAACTGGCCTCTAGTGGCCCTAGTGGACCTACGGAGCTGACTGTCTGGCCCTGAACTACAGGGTGTAGGAGCTGTCAAGGGTAAACTGGGCAGCTGTCTACCGGCTCTTTGTCTCACTAGGGGTACGGCAGGCTCACTATAAGCAGAGGGTGGATTCTCCTGTTCCGCTTGGGTGGAGTCTTCTGCCTCCTGGACCGGCTGCTCTTCCAGCTCTACCCGTTGCTCCGTAGGTTCTTGGGATGATGGTTGGAGGAAGGTGAGTACGGGTACCACAACTGCACCATTGACTTGAGTCCAAGACCGAGGGAAGTCCCCGAGCACGGTACTAACCATATCTTCCCTTTCTTCCACGGGTCGATGGTCTTCCTGTTCCTCCTCAGGGTTCCTCAGTTGTTCGGGGCACTTCTTCAGGTGGTCCCGGGATACAATGGCTGTGGTTTCCCCTCCGTCTTTACTGATGGTACAGACCTTCGGGTTCTCGTGGCTTGAGGGCAGTACGGTGTACGGGTCCTTCTCCCACTGGTCGTCCAACTTGTGGAGCCGTCTCTTCCTCTTCAAGACCTGCTCTCCGGGTACCAGGGGAACAGCGGGAGCATACTGGTTGTAAGTCTTCTCTTGTCTTTCCCTAGCCTGACAGAGACTTCGCTCCACGCTCTCCTGTACTTTCCGGTACTGCTGCTGCCTCTCTGTGTCCCAGTCCGTTTCTGGTGAAGTGTCCTCGGGCGTCAGGACTCCCATTTCCAGGTCAACAGGTAACTTACCAGGTCTTGCCCTCATTAGGTAAGCCGGGGTACAGTTGGTGGAACCTACCGGGATGTGGTTGTATAGGTCCACCAGATCGGGCAACTTCTCAGGCCACAGACTGCGTTCTTCCAGGGGCAACGTTTTTAGAAGATCCATTACCACCTGGTTCATTTTCTCACAAAGTCCATTAGTTTGCGGATGGTAGGGTGTCGTCCTTATCTTCCGGCAGCCATACAGATTGCAGAATTCCTGGAAGACCTCCGCTTCAAAGGCAGGTCCCTGGTCCGTCAGCACTTGGTCCGGGTACCCGTGTGGACGGCAAAAGTGCTGCTGGAAGGCTCTAGCTGCTGTTCGAGCCGTTAAGTCCTTGACGGGGACGACAACCAGAAACCGGGAGTAATGATCCACGATGGTTAACGCGTAGACGTAGCCACTTCTGCTGGGGGTCAGTTTTACATGATCCAAGGCTACCAGTTCCAACGGTTGCCGGGTGACGATGGACTGCAGGGGAGTCTTCTGGCTGGCCCGGTCCTTCCTTCTCAGATTGCACGGGCCACAGTCTCTGCACCACTTCTCGATGGTTCCCCTCATGCCTACCCAGTGGAACCGCTCGCGCAGCAGGAACTCCAGCTTTTTCCACCCGAAGTGTCCAGCTCCGTCGTGGTATGCCTCCATCACCATGGCTGCGTCTCTTCGTGGCACCACTACTTGCCAGAGTAGTTCATGCGTCCTGGAGTTAACCATTCTGCGGCACAACTTCCCCTTGTAAAGGAACAGTCGACTCTTCTCTGCCCATAGTTGTTTGGCTTCCTCTGGAGCGTCTGATTCCAGGCTAGCCTCCGGGCGAGTCAGCATCTCCTTCACCAGTCGGACGGCAGGGTCGCTGTCTTGCGTTTCCGCCCAGTTGTAGTGAGGTAAGGGGTTCAACGTAGCAGCCTGCTTACTCCTTACCCGGTGGGAATACTGGATAGTCCCATGACGGTGGAACGCAGGGAGTTCAACTTCTTCCAGTCCCTCCGGATCTTCTCCTCCGTCCGGCAGGTTGGGCATCCTGGACAGGGCGTCCGCGTTGGTATTGGAGCGCCCTGCCCGGTATTTAATTGTGAACTCGTAGTTGGACAGACGGGCCATCCACCTCTGCTCCAGGGCACCGAGTCTTGCCGTGTCCAGGTGTGTCAGCGGGTTGTTATCCGTGTATACGGTGAACCGGGAAGAAGCGAGGTAATGCCTAAAGCGCTCGGTGACTGCCCATACCACGGCCAGGAACTCTAGCTTAAATGAGCTGTAATTTTCGGGGTTCCTTTCGGTGGGTCGCAGTTTTCGGCTGGCATAGGAGATTACTCGTTCTCTCCCCTGCTGAATCTGGGACAGTACGGCTCCTAGCCCGATGTTACTGGCGTCGGTGTAGAGGATGAAGGGCTGGCTATAGTCCGGGTACGCCAAGATTTCATCCCCCGTGAGGGCCATCTTCAGCTGGCGGAAGGACTCTTCTTCTAGCTTTTCCCATTTGAAGGGCGGCTTCTGGTTCTTGGCCTTCCGGGACTGGCCTATCAGGAGGTCCTGCATAGGTGCTGCCTTTTTGGTGAAACCGGGAATAAACCTTCGGTAGTAGCCTACCAACCCTAGGAACTGCCGCACTTCTTTTACGCTGGAGGGGCTTGGCCATCCCTTAATTGCGGTGATCTTATCGGGGTCGGGAGCCACTCCGTCAGCGCTCACCACGTGTCCCAGGTATTGCACCTTTGGTTTCAGGAGGTGACACTTGGAGGGTTTCACCTTTAGGCCGTAACTCGCCAGAGCTTCGAACACCTCCGCCAGGTGTTTCAGGTGGTCCTCATAAGTTTTGGAGTATACGATGACATCGTCCAGGTACAACAGGACCGTCTCGAAGTTTCTGTGGCCCAGACAGCACTCCATTAATCGTTGGAAGGTTCCTGGGGCGTTGCAGAGTCCGAACGGCATGCAGGTGAACTCGCTAAGTCCCATCGGGGTGGTGAATGCGGTCTTCTCCCGGTCCGCCTCTGCTACAGGAACCTGCCAGTACCCGCTAGTGAGATCCAAGGTAGAGAAGAAGTTAGCAGATCTTAAAGCAGCCAATGACTCCTCTATCCTTGGTAAGGGGTACGCATCCTTGTGTGTGATACGGTTGATTTTCCGGTAATCTACACACATCCTCATGGTGTTGTCTTTCTTTTTGACTAAAACTAGTGGGGCTGCCCAGGGGCTACAGCTATCCCGGATTACCCCAGCCTCCTTCATGTCTCTAAGCATCCCCTTGGCGTGTTGGTAATGTGCAGGGGGTACGGGTCGATACCTCTCTTTTATGGGAGGATGATCTCCCGTGGGGATGCGGTGTTCTACCCCCTTGACTCGCCCGAAGTCTAACGGGTGTTTACTAAACACTCTCTCATACTCTTGAACCACCCGATAGACTCCTTGTTTCTGGTGTGAGGGAGTGGAGTCAGTACCCAGATGTAGTTGCTGACACCAGTCCTCCATGTCTTTCTTAGAGCCGTTACCTTCCTCCGGGTGAGATGGAGGCAAGGGTTCCACAGATTGTATAGAATTTTGATTAGTGGTATATAATTTGGCTAGCGTGGCATACCGGGGCAGGTACACTTCCCTCTCCCCGATATTTATTATGCGAACGGGCACCCTCCCATGGCGTACATTGACCACCCCCCGTGCTGTCAAAATGGTGGGCCTACTGTCTGAGTAAACTGGTTCTACCATTGCCTGGTAATCTCTACCTCTCAGACCAATAGCTGCCCGGCACCAAATCATCATTTCACTTTTTGGGGGCATGGCAATAGGAAAAGGGTCACACATTCTTACGCTACCAATCTCACCGCCGGAGAGTTCCACTTGTTGCCGTTGCATCAGTGCCCGGATCTCTTTCTGGAGCACCCGCTGCTCGCCGGAGCTGGCATTCTTGGCAACCTGCTGTAAAAGGAAAATCACCTCTGCAAGACAATTTTCAATTACATTAGTTCCTAGAGTTATTTTTGGGTGACTCTCATGTTTGTCAATATCTACAATGATCAGTCCCTGTGCGGCCAGTTCGACTCTACCAATTTTGATGGTCACCTCTTTAAATCCGATCTGTGGCACGGGCTGACCATTGCTGGCGATGATACTCAAGTCGTCGTCAGGGTAGCGGGTAATATCCGAGTCATTCCAGTACTGCTTGAAGAGCACGTACGGGATGGTGGTGACCTGTGACCCGGTGTCCAGTAGGGCACTCATGGGAATGCCATCCAGTACCACAGGCAAGACTGGACGTCCTCCCACATATCTGTCGCGCCAGTTCGATGGGCCTGGTGATCTTTTTCCTGGGGGTAGGCCCTCTACCCCAGGTTGTGCCCGTTTAAAGAACAGTACCTTTCCATATGTCCGGGTTGATTGCAGCGGCGGCAGATGGGTCGTCCGTCCTCGCTGTATCGGTCACTGGGTCTTCCTCTGGCCGGTGGGGTCCTCCTTGGTCGACGCCACGGGATGTCCTCCGGTCCGGATGCCAGCTGGATCTTCCCTGGAGTGGAAACCTGTAAAGACTGCACAGTTCGGGTTAGCGCAGCAACGCTTTTAGCTAGCTCTTGGACCTGATGGTGTAGGTCTGGAGCCGGGTCATTGTCCAAAGCCTGCGCATCAGCTCCCACAGGCCCTGCTGACAAGGGCGCCGCCTCCTGGTAGTAAGTGGTAGTGGGGCGTCTGTGGGTCACAACGCCACCTGGTGCCGGTTCTCGGAGCACCCGGATGGCTCTGTCCTTGAACTGTGCAAATTCTAGATGAGGGTCCTGTAAGGCCATTGCCCGCAACTGGGTGCGGTGGGCATTGCAATATAAACCCTCTATAAATTGTTCGGTCAACAGCCTGTCCTCGTTTCCCACTCCATTAGGGTCGGTCTGCTTAATGGCCCTCAGGGCCTCTTGTAGGTTGAGTGCATAGTCCCTTATACTCTCATGCGCTCGCTGCTTGCACCCGTAGAATCTAAGTTTAATCTCGGCTGAGGTGCGGGTATCAAAGGTGTCCTTCAGCCGGGTTAGTATCCCTGCGACAGTCTTCCTCCCAGGTGGCCAGGATTTTACTTCCCTTTTGGCTGCCCCAGTTAGTTGGGCCACCAGGATGCTCACTTTTTGCTCTTCTGTGAGGGGGTACACCTGGAAGAGGCTATCCAGCTTTTCTCTAAAGTCATGCAGGGTATGTGACTCCCCTGAGTACTGGGGTAGCCAAGCTGCTCCCGGGATATAGGGCATGGTGAAGGGCATAACTGCAACAGCGGTAGCGCTGGCGGGGGTTGAGGCAGTGGAGCTCTCCTCCGTATCCGACATCTTCCTCCCCCCTAGTGGACCGTGGCCTACCTTGCGATGATCCTGTTCCGTAGGCCGCGGCTCCGCAGTGGATCGTCAGGGTTGAGGACCTTCCGTCGCGCTCCTGTGACGTCGGCGTCTGCTGGGCTCCTTCCAGGACCTTACGCAACGTCCGGACGTGAGGCGGGGCTTCAGTTCTCGCGCGCTTTCGGAGTCCACGCCCCTCTTCTTCCCGCGCGGCGTCCTCAAGATGGCGTCCAATGGCGGGAAAACTCCACGGATGGCGGGAAGAAGGCTGAAGATGGCGCCGGATGGCGGGAAACTTCACCGATGGCGGGAAGAAGGCTGAAGATGGCGCCGGATGGCGGGAATCTTCACCGATGGCGGGAATCTTCACCACTGGTAAGTTTGAACAGTCTTTGCTTTTCAGGCACGCAGTACCCGGTGGTTGCGGGCACGTGATCCTGCCGACTACGCCAAAGTTGACGCGCCCCTGGGCCTGTGTCGCGCTGCGTTGCGCACGCGGGAGCTTACCCGGAGCCGGATCTGTTTAGGGTTGTAGTCTCGTGGCGGTGACCCGGTCCGTGCCCAGGGAGTCAAACTGGACGGCAGTCTGTTAGCGGTAGAAAATGGTTGATGACTACGCCACCCGTTGAATGCAGCCAGGGGGCTGCTGCTGCAGGGCAGACCGCTGAGGCCGGTGGAAGGATGGTGCAGCGTGATAGTATAACCCCCAACGGGAGGGGTATGGCCTCAGGGCAGCCGACGTGGATGATGGGGGTAGCAGGAACCACTCAGAGACGGTATGGTAGCGTTCAGGGTCTTTACTGGTAACAACGATAGACCCTCCCGGAGTACTTGCTAGCGAACGGGGCCTGGTCAGTCCTTGAGCAGATGGGATCTCCCCTGGCCAGGCGTAGTTGTAGGCCTCCCAAACTGACTGTACTCTTCTGGCTACCTTGCTAGAAGCTGATGTAAGTAGCCCACGTCCCTGAGTGTACCGTGTGGTGCTCACCCGTATGGCCGGTGACTCGGGGCCTTCTAATGGCTTCCGCTCCACGATGGCGGTGCTGGTCCCACGCGTGTGACCGGGCCTTCGGGCTTCTGGGCCAGGGGACCTGAAATCCCCTGCCTGACGGATTCTGCTGCTGGGTAGAAGTTAGTCCCCACAGCCTCGGACTCCGGGTCCGGTAAAGAATCTTCTTAGTCAGGGCGAGCTCTTTAGCTGCCAGCCCCTGACTCCTTGTGACTCTGCTGCTTCCTATGCTGCTCTTGTCTCTACTCTTCCTGGACTCACTAACCCTGCCTCAGCCCCGGGTTTATACAGGGGAAGTTCTTCCCCTCCCAAGGCTGGGCAGGAGGTGTGGCATGCACAGGATCCCTGACCAAAGGACCTCCCACCTGCTCTCAGACGTAATATCTCTATCACTGTGACAACCAGACCCCTGGGGTGTCACACTGTGACCACCTGCTATTCCAGAGACTCCTGCCCGCTCACCTGGAAGCGCTCCTCCGCTACCTGCCTGCTTGCCTACCTGGAGGCTCCTCCGTCACGTGCTGTGACCACCTGCTATTCCAGAGACTTCTGCCCGCTCACCTGGGAGCGCTCATCTGCTACCTGTCTGTTGATCTTCCTGGAGGCTCCGCCGTCACATGCTGTGACCACCCGATTATCCAGAGACTCTCGCCTGCTCACCTGGGAGCTCACGTCCATCATCTGCCGCCACAGGTCGTACCAATCCTTTACCCAGAGACTGCCCCGGTCACTTGCCGTGACCTCCTGCCCGTTTATCCAGAGACTGCCCCGGTCACTTGCCGTGACCTCCTGCCCGTTCATCCAGAGATTGCCCCGGTCACTTGCCGTGACCTCCTGCCCGTTCTTCCAGAGACTGCCCCAGTCACTTGCCGTGACCTCCTGCCCGTTCATCCAGAGACTGCCCCGGTCACTTGCCGTGACCTCCTGTCCGTTCATTCAGAGACTGTCCCAGTCACCTGCTGTGACTGCCTGCCCGTCTACCCTGGTCGCCACCCGCTCCCTTACAAGGACCGCCCCCTTGTATAGTAGCTCAGAGGTTCCGCCTCCCAGACCCGTTACACCATACACTACAAACCCCTTTTTCAAGAGAGACCCCAGAGTACGGGCCCGGGAGCCGACTGCCGTGACATCCTAAGCAAGGTAAAAGGCCCGGGTACCGAGTCCCATATATCCCCCTGGGTCACACAACAAGATCTCCTTCTCTACTCCCCTCTTATCTCCTCTTCCCACAATCGCATACAAGATTTCTCCCGTGCAGCCCCCCTACTCTGGAACTCTGTACCCCAACACATCAGACTCTCGCCTACCATGGAAGCCTTCAAAAGGAACCTGAAGACCCACCTCTTCCGACAAGACTACAACCTGCAGTAACCACCACTCCACCATACTGCTGCACGAACAGCTCTACCCCCACCTACTGTATCCTCACCCATCCCTTGTAGACTGTGAGTCCTCGCGGGCCTGGTCCTCGCTCCACCATACCGCTGCACGACCAGCTCTACCCTCACCTACTGTATCCTCACCCATCCCTTGTAGACTGTGAGCCCTCGCGGGCCAGGTCCTCGCTCCACCATACCGCTGCACGACCAGCTCTACCCTCACCTACTGTATCCTCACCCATCCCTTGTAGACTGTGAGCTCTCGCGGGCAGGATCCTCGCTCCACCATACCGCTGCACGACCAGCTCTACCCTCACCTACTGTATCCTCACCCATCCCTTGTAGACTGTGAGCCCTCGCGGGCCAGGTCCTCGCTCCACCATACCGCTGCACGACCAGCTCTACCCTCACCTACTGTATCCTCACCCATCCCTTGTAGACTGTGAGCCCTCGCGGGCAGGATCCTCGCTCCACCATACCGCTGCACGACCAGCTCTACCCTCACCTACTGTATCCTCACACATCCCCTGTAGACTGTGAGCCCTCGCAGGCAGGGTCCTCGCTCCACCATACCGCTGCACGACCAGCTCTACCCTCACCTACTGTATCCTCACCCATCCCTTGTAGACTGTGAGCCCTCGCGGGCAGGGTCATCGCTCCACCATACCGCTGCACGACCAGCTCTACCCTCACCTACTGTATCCTCACCCATCCCTTGTAGACTGTGAGCCCTCGCGGGCAGGGTCATCGCTCCACCATACCGCTGCACGACCAGCTCTACCCTCACCTACTGTATCCTCACCCATTCCTTGTAGACTGTGAGCCCTCGCGGGCAAGTTCCTCGCCCCACCATACCACTGCACGACCAGCTCTACCCTCACTTACTGTATCCTCACCCATTCCTTGTAGACTGTGAGCCCTCGCGGGCAGGGTCCTCGCCCCACCATACCGCTGCACGACCAGTTCTGCCCTCACCTACTGTATCCTCACCCATCCCTTGTAGACTGTGAGCCCTCGCGGGCAGGGTCAGCGTCCCACCATACCGCTGCACGACCAGCTCTACCCCCATCTACTGTATCCTCACCCATCCCTTGTAGACTGTGAGCCCTCGCGGGCAGGGTCCTCGCTCCACCATACCGCTCCATGCCCAGCTCTACCCCCACCTACTGTATCCTCACCCATTCCTTGTAGACTGTGAGCCCTCACGGGCAGGGTCATCGTCCCACCATACCGCTCCATGACCAGCTCTACCCTCACCTACTGTATCCTCATCCATCCCTTGTAGACTGAGAACCCTCGCGGGCAGGATCCTCGCCCCACCATACCGCTCCATGACCAGCTCTACCCTCACCTACTGTATCCTCATCCATCCCTTGTAGACTGAGAACCCTCGCGGGCAGGATCCTCGCCCCACCATACCGCTCCACAACCAGCTCTACCCTCACCTAATGTATCCTCACCCAACCCCTGTAGACTGTGAGCCCTCACGGGCAGGGTCCTCGCTCCACCATACCGCTGCACGACCAGCTCTACCCTCACCTACTGTATCCTCACCCATCCCTTGTAGACTGTGAGCCCTCGCGGGCAGGGTCCTCGCCCCACCATACCACTGTACGACCAGCTCTACCCTCACTTACTGTATCCTCACCCATCCCTTGTAGACTGTGAGCCCTCGCGGGCAGGGTCCTCGCCCCACCATACCACTGTACGACCAGCTCTACCCTCACCTACTGTATCCTCACCCATCCCTTGTAGATTGTGAGCCCTCGCAGGCAGGGTCCTCGCTCCACCATACCTCTCCACGACCAGCTCTACCCTCACCTACTGTACCCTCATCCATCCCTTGTAGACTGTCAGCCCTCGGGGGCAGGGTCCTCGCCCCACCATACCGCTGCACGACCAGCTCTACCCACACCTACTGTATCCTCACCCATCCCTCGTAGACTGAGAGCCCTCGCGGGCAGGGTCCTCGCTCCACCATACTGCTCCACGACCAGCTCTACCCCCACCTACTGTATCCTCACCCATTCCTTGTAGACTGTGAGCCCTCGCGGGCAGGGTCCTCGCCCCACCATGCCACTGTATGACCAGCTCTACCCTCACCTATTGTATCCTCACCCATCCCTTGTAGACTGTGGGCCCTCGCAGGCAGGGTCCTCGCTCCACCATACCGCTCCACGACCAGTTCTACCCTCACCTACTGTATCCTCACCTATCCCTTGTAGACTGAGAGCCCTCGCGGGCAGGGTCCTCGCTCCACCATACTGCTCCACGACCAGCTCTACCCCCATCTACTGTATCCTCACCCATCCCTTGTAGACTGAGAGCCCTCGCGGGCAGGGTCCTCGCCCCACCATACCACTGTACGACCAGCCCTACCCTCACCTACTGTATCCTCACCTATCCCTTGTAGACTGTGAGCCCTCGCGGGCAGGGTCCTCGCCCCACCATACTGCTGTACGACTAGCTCTACCCTCACCTACTGTATCCTCACCCATCCCTTGTAGACTGTGAGCCCTCGCGGGCCGGGTCCTCGCCCCACCATACCGCTGTACGACCAGCCCTACCCCCACCTACTGTATCCTCACCCATCCCTTGTAGACTGTGAGCCCTCGCGGGCCGGGTCCTCGCTCCACCATACCGCTCCACGACCAGCCCTACCCTCACCTAATGTATCCTCACCCATCCCTTGTAGACTGTGAGCCCTCGCGGGCAGGGTCCTCGCTCCACCATACCGCTGTACGACCAGCTCTGCCCTCACCTCCTGTATCCTCACCCATCCCTTGTAGACTGTGAGTCCTCGCGGGCAGGGTCCTCGCCCCACCATTCCGCTCCACGACCAGCTCTACCCTCACCTACTGTTTCCTCACCCATCCCCTGTAGACTGTGAGCCCTCGCGGGCAGGATCCTCGCTCCACCATACCGCTCCACGACCAGCTCTGCCCTCACCTACTGTATCCTCACCCATCCCTTGTAGACTGTGAGCCCTCGCGGGCAGGGTCTTCACCCCACCATACTGCTGTACGACCAGCTCTACCCTCACCTACTGTATCCTCACCCATCCCTTGTAGACTGTGAGCCCCCGGAAGAAGCTTAACAGCGAAACGGCGTAGGGGTTCCGAGAGGTAAATGCTGTTAATATGGTCAGTTTGTAGCAATTTTTAATGGCCACATTGACTATTCCATAGCACTTTGCATATTTGTAAGCCGTGGTTTACGGTCTATTTAATGGAATGGGGTAATGCAGACATTTTCTTTCTAAAGATAAGCACTTAGCACTTTATGATCATAGATTTAAATGTCTGACTCCCCACCCTGTAATTTATTTCATTATTATATTGATCGACTGTGTATTGCACAATTTGCACTTTGCATTTTCACAGTGTCTAGTGTTGTTTAGAATTTTTTTGGACTTGGAGAGTAACCCGTTACAGGTCGCGTATGGCTTCAGGGGTGCGGTTTCCAGAGCAAGAGGAACAGACTTATTAAATTATATATTTAATCTAGAAAGGTAGGCAGGGTTTACTAAAGATATACAAAGATGATACAAAATAAACAAAACAATACGATATATCCAAAAGGATAAACAGAAGATAATTACTAAACCTGAGGTCACAGGATTGGCTTTGGCTTTTATGAAGGAAAACGCTTTGTTGTTGGACATGAACAGAACCACAGTGAACTGCATCTCCCAGGACTGACACTGATTATAATTCGGCACTTCCTTTTATTAACATCAATCAATCTATCTCCCCTCTGGTGACGAATAACAGGGCCAATCAGGGATGTGGCTAGTTCTGTTTAGAAAACAATGGGATCCCTAACTTCTACGATATCTTCGCCCCTAGAGGTCCCAGGTGGGAGATATTACTGTCATGGTTCCTATAACGATTTTATCTATCCATAGACAGCAACAATGGCATACACATCGTCATCCATCTGCCCGATGTTAATTTTGAAATGTTACTGTAACCGCCCAGTGACATAAGACAATTCGATACACTTCGTGAAATATGATTTTCATAACTTTAATTACATGCTTGCTGGACGGCGAGTTAGAGGGATTCTGCAGCAGTTAAGGGTCATCTGGAAGTCAAGGAGTCAGACATCACTCCATTCAATCCTCACTTCAATGTTAATATGAGAACTCCATAGATTTTACAATTATATCTATAACAATCACTAAGATACTACGGCAGAAGATACAGAATAAGCTAGAGGATAATTAAAGACAAACCTTGTCAAGTGATACAGTGTGAGCTGCAGGGTAATCAGTGAGACACTGTGATAGGTGATACAGACTGAGCTGCAGGGTAATCAGCGAGACACTGTGATAGGTGATACAGACTGAGCTGCAGGGTAATCAGCGAGACACTGTGATAGGTGATACAGACTGAGCTGCAGGGTAATCAGTGAGACACTGTGATAGGTGATACAGACTGAGCTGCAGGGTAATCAGCGAGACACTGTGATAGGTGATACAGACTGAGCTGCAGGGTAATCAGCGAGACACTGTGATAGGTGATACAGACTGAGCTGCAGGGTAATCAGCGAGACACTGTGATAGGTGATACAGACTGAGCTGCAGGGTAATCAGTGAGACACTGTGATAGGTGATACAGTCTGAGCTGCAGGGTAATCAGTGAGACACTGTGATAGGTGATACAGACTGAGCTGCAGCGTAATCAGTGAGACACTGTGATAGGTGATACAGACTGAGCTGCAGGGTAATCAGTCAGACACTGTGATAGGTGATACAGTCTGAGCTGCAGGGTAATCAGTGAGACACTGTGACAGGTGATACAGACTGAGCTGCAGGGTAATCAGTGAGACACTGTGATAGGTGATACAGACTGAGCTGCAGGGTAATCAGTGAGACACTGTGACAGGTGATACAGACTGAGCTGCAGGGTAATCAGTGAGACACTGTGATAGGTGATACAGACTGAGCTGCAGGGTAATCAGTGAGACACTGTGACAGGTGATACAGACTGAGCTGCAGGGTAATCAGTGAGACACTGTGATAGGTGATACAGACTGAGCTGCAGGGTAATCAGTGAGACACTGTGATAGGTGATACAGACTGAGCTGCAGGGTAATCAGTGAGACACTGTGATAGGTGATACAGACTGAGCTGCAGGGTAATCAGTGAGACACTGTGATAGGTGATACAGACTGAGCTGCAGGGTAATCAGTGAGACACTGTGATAGGTGATACAGTCTGAGCTGCAGGGTAATCAGTGAGACACTGTGATAGGTGATACAGACTCAGCTGCAGGGTAATCAGTGAGACACTGTGATAGGTGATACAGACTGAGCTGCAGGGTAATCAGTGAGACACTGTGATAGGTGATACAGTCTGAGCTGCAGGGTAATCAGTGAGACACTGTGATAGGTGATACAGACTGAGCTGCAGGGTAATCAGTGAGACACTGTGACAGGTGATACAGACTGAGCTGCAGGGTAATCAGTGAGACACTGTGATAGGTGATACAGACTGAGCTGCAGGGTAATCAGTGAGACACTGTGATAGGTGATACAGACTGAGCTGCAGGGTAATCAGTGAGACACTGTGATAGGTGATACAGACTGAGCTGCAGGGTAATCAGTGAGACACTGTGACAGGTGATACAGACTGAGCTGCAGGGTAATCAGTGAGACACTGTGACAGGTGATACAGACTGAGCTGCAGGGTAATCAGTGAGACACTGTGATAGGTGATACAGACTGAGCTGCAGGGTAATCAGTGAGACACTGTGATAGGTGATACAGACTGAGCTGCAGGGTAATCAGTGAGATACTGTGATAGGTGATACAGACTGAGCTGCAGGGTAATCAGTGAGACACTGTGATAGGTGATACAGACTGAGCTGCAGGGTAATCAGTGAGACACTGTGATAGGTGATACAGACTGAGTTGCAGGGTAATCAGTGAGACACTGTGATAGGTGATACAGTCTGAGCTGCAGGGTAATCAGTGAGACACTGTGATAGGTGATACAGACTGAGCTGCAGGATAATCAGTGAGACACTGTGATAGGTGATACAGTCTGAGCTGCAGGGTAATCAGTGAGACACTGTGATAGGTGATACAGTCTGAGCTGCAGGGTAATCAGCGAGACACTGTAATAGGTGATACAGACTGAGCTGCAGGGTAATCAGTGAGACACTGTGATAGGTGATACAGACTGAGCTGCAGGGTAATCAGTGAGACACTGTGATAGGTGATACAGACTCAGCTGCAGGGTAATCAGTGAGACACTGTGATAGGTGATACAGACTGAGCTGCAGGGTAATCAGTGAGACACTGTGATAGGTGATACAGACTGAGCTGCAGGGTAATCAGTGAGACACTGTGATAGGTGATACAGACTGAGCTGCAGGGTAATCAGTCAGACACTGTGATAGGTGATACAGACTGAGCTGCAGGGTAATCAGTCAGACACTGTGATAGGTGATACAGACTGAGCTGCAGGGTAAACAGTGAGACACTGTGATAGGTGATACAGACTGAGCTGCAGGGTAATCAGTGAGACACTGTGATAGGTGATACAGACTGAGCTGCAGGGTAATCAGTCAGACACTGTGATAGGTGATACAGACTGAGCTGCAGGGTAAACAGTGAGACACTGTGATAGGTGATACAGACTGAGCTGCAGGGTAATCAGTGAGACACTGTGATAGGTGATACAGACTGAGCTGCAGGGTAATCAGTCAGACACTGTGATAGGTGATACAGACTGAGCTGCAGGGTAATCAGTCAGACACTGTGATAGGTGATACAGACTGAGCTGCAGGGTAAACAGTGAGACACTGTGATAGGTGATACAGTCTGAGCAGCAGGATAATCAGTGAGACACTGTGATAGGTGATACAGACTGAGCTGCAGGGTAATCAGTGAGACACTGTGATAGGTGATACAGTCTGAGCAGCAGGATAATCAGTGAGACACTGTGATAGGTGATACAGTCTGAGCTGCAGGGTAATCAGTGAGACACTGTGATAGGTGATACAGTCTGAGCTGCAGGGTAATCAGCGAGACACTGTAATAGGTGATACAGACTGAGCTGCAGGGTAATCAGTGAGACACTGTGATAGGTGATACAGACTGAGCTGCAGGGTAATCAGTCAGACACTGTGATAGGTGATACAGACTGAGCTGCAGGGTAATCAGTGAGACACTGTGATAGGTGATACAGTCTGAGCAGCAGGATAATCAGTGAGACACTGTGATAGGTGATACAGACTGAGCTGCAGGGTAATCAGTGAGACACTGTGATAGGTGATACAGTCTGAGCTGCAGGGTAATCAGTGAGACACTGTGATAGGTGATACAGACAGAGCTGCAGGGTAATCAGTGAGACACTGTGATAGGTGATACAGACTGAGCTGCAGGGTAATCAGCGAGACACTGTGATAGGTGATACAGACTGAGCTGCAGGGTAATCAGCGAGACACTGTGACAGGTGATACAGACTGAGCTGCAGGGTAATCAGTGAGACACTGTGACAGGTGATACAGACTGAGCTGCAGGGTAATCAGTGAGACACTGTGATAGGTGATACAGACTGAGCTGCAGGGTAATCAGTGAGACACTGTGATAGGTGATACAGACTGAGCTGCAGGGTAATCAGTGAGACACTGTGATAGGTGATACAGACTGAGCTGCAGGGTAATCAGTGAGACACTGTGATAGGTGATACAGACTGATCTGCAGGGTAATCAGTGAGACACTGTGATAGGTGATACAGACTGAGCTGCAGGGCAATCAGTGAGACACTGTGATAGGTGATACAGACTGAGCTGCAGGGTAATCAGTGAGACACTGTGATAGGTGATACAGTCTGATCTGCAGGGTAATCAGTGAGACACGGTGATAGGTGATACAGACTGAGCTGCAGGGTAATCAGTGAGACACTGTGATAGGTGATACAGACTGAGCTGCAGGGTAATCACTGAGACACTGTGATAGGTGATACAGACTGAACTGCAGGGTAATCAGTGAGACACTGTGATAGGTGATACAGACTGAGCTGCAGGGTAATCAGTGAGACACTGTGACAGGTGATACAGACTGAGCTGCAGGGTAATCAGCGAGACACTGTGATAGGTGATACAGACTGAGCTGCAGGGTAATCAGTCAGACACTGTGATAGGTGATACAGACTGAGCTGCAGGGTAATCAGTGAGACACTGTGACAGGTGATACAGACTGAGCTGCAGGGTAATCAGCGAGACACTGTGATAGGTGATACAGACTGAGCTGCAGGGTAATCAGTGAGTCACTGTGACAGGTGATACAGACTGAGCTGCAGGGTAATCAGTGAGACACTGTGATAGGTGATACATACTGAGCTGCAGGGTAATCAGTGAGACACTGTGATAGGTGATACAGACTGAGCTGCAGGGTAATCAGTGAGACACTGTGATAGGTGATACAGACTGAGCTGCAGGGTAATCACTGAGACACTGTGATAGGTGATACAGACTGAACTGCAGGGTAATCAGTGAGACACTGTGATAGGTGATACAGACTGAGTTGCAGGGTAATCAGTGAGACACTGTGATAGGTGATACAGACAGAGCTGCAGGGTAATCAGTGAGACACTGTGATAGGTGATACAGTCTGAGCTGCAGGGTAATCAGTGAGACACTGTGATAGGTGATACAGACTGAGCTGCAGGGTAATCAGTAAGACACTGTGATAGGTGATACAGACTCAGCTGCAGGGTAATCAGTGAGACACTGTGATAGGTGATACAGACTGAGCTGCAGGGTAATCAGTGAGACACTGTGATAGGTGATACAGACTGAGCTGCAGGGTAATCAGTGAGACACTGTGATAGGTGATACAGTCTGAGCTGCAGGGTAATCAGTGAGACACTGTGATAGGTGATACAGTCTGAGCTGCAGGGTAATCAGTGAGACACTGTGATAGGTGATACAGTCTGAGCTGCAGGGTAATCAGTGAGACACTGTGATAGGTGATACAGTCTGAGCTGCAGGGTAATCAGTGAGACACTGTGATAGGTGATACAGACTGAGCTGCAGGGTAATCAGCGAGACACTGTAATAGGTGATACAGACTGAGCTGCAGGGTAATCAGTGAGACACTGTGATAGGTGATACAGACTGAGCTGCAGGGTAATCAGTCAGACACTGTGATAGGTGATACAGACTGAGCTGCAGGGTAATCAGTCAGACACTGTGATAGGTGATACAGACTGAGCTGCAGGGTAATCAGTGAGACACTGTGATAGGTGATACAGACTGAGCTGCAGGGTAATCAGTGAGACACTGTGATAGGTGATACAGTCTGAGCAGCAGGATAATCAGTGAGACACTGTGACAGGTGATACAGACTGAGCTGCAGGGTAATCAGTGAGACACTGTGATAGGTGATACAGACTGAGCTGCAGGGTAATCAGTGAGTCACTGTGACAGGTGATACAGACTGAGCTGCAGGGTAATCAGTGAGACAATGTGATAGGTGATACAGACTGAGCTGCAGGGTAAACAGTGAGACACTGTGATAGGTGATACAGTCTGAGCAGCAGGATAATCAGTGAGACACTGTGATAGGTGATACAGTCTGAGCTGCAGGGTAATCAGCGAGACACTGTGATAGGTGATACAGACTGAGCTGCAGGGTAATCAGTGAGACACTGTGATAGGTGATACAGACTGAGCTGCAGGGTAATCAGTGAGACACTGTGATAGGTGATACAGACTGAGCAGCAGGATAATCAGTGAGACACTGTGATAGGTGATACAGACTGAGCTGCAGGGTAATCAGTGAGACACTGTGATAGGTGATACAGACTGAGCTGCAGGGTAATCAGTGAGACACTGTGATAGGTGATACAGTCTGAGCAGCAGGATAATCAGTGAGACACTGTGATAGGTGATACAGACTGAGCTGCAGGGTAATCAGTGAGACACTGTGATAGGTGATACAGACTGAGCTGCAGGGTAATCACTGAGACACTGTGATAGGTGATACAGACTGAACTGCAGGGTAATCAGTGAGACACTGTGATAGGTGATACAGACTGAGTTGCAGGGTAATCAGTGAGACACTGTGATAGGTGATACAGACAGAGCTGCAGGGTAATCAGTGAGACACTGTGATAGGTGATACAGTCTGAGCTGCAGGGTAATCAGTGAGACACTGTGATAGGTGATACAGACTGAGCTTCAGGGTAATCAGTGAGACACTGTGATAGGTGATACAGACTGAGCTGCAGGGTAATCAGTGAGACACTGTGACAGGTGATACAGACTGAGCTGCAGGGTAATCAGTCAGACACTGTGATAGGTGATACAGACTGAGCTGCAGGGTAATCAGTGAGACACTGTAATAGGTGATACAGACTGAGCTGCAGGGTAATCAGTGAGACACTGTGATAGGTGATACAGACTGAGCTGCAGGGTAATCAGTGAGACACTGTGATAGGTGATACAGACTGAGCTGCAGGGTAATCAGTGAGACACTGTGATAGGTGATACAGACTGAGCTGCAGGGTAATCAGTGAGACACTGTGATAGGTGATACAGACTGATCTGCAGGGTAATCAGTGAGACACTGTGATAGGTGATACAGACTGAGCTGCAGGGTAATCAGTGAGACACTGTGATAGGTGATACAGTCTGATCTGCAGGGTAATCAGTGAGACACTGTGATAGGTGATACAGTCTGATCTGCAGGGTAATCAGTGAGACACTGTGATAGGTGATACAGACTGAGCTGCAGGGTAATCAGTCAGACACTGTGATAGGTGATACAGACTGAGCTGCAGGGTAATCAGCGAGACACTGTGATAGGTGATACAGACTGAGCTGCAGGGTAATCAGTGAGACACTGTGATAGGTGATACAGTCTGAGCTGCAGGGTAATCAGTGAGACACTGTGATAGGTGATACAGACAGAGCTGCAGGGTAATCAGTGAGACACTGTGATAGGTGATACAGACTGAGCTGCAGGGTAATCAGCGAGACACTGTGATAGGTGATACAGACTGAGCTGCAGGGTAATCAGTGAGACACTGTGACAGGTGATACAGACTGAGCTGCAGGGTAATCAGTCAGACACTGTGATAGGTGATACAGACTGAGCTGCAGGGTAATCAGTGAGACACTGTAATAGGTGATACAGACTGAGCTGCAGGGTAATCAGTGAGACACTGTGATAGGTGATACAGACTGAGCTGCAGGGTAATCAGTGAGACACTGTGATAGGTGATACAGACTGAGCTGCAGGGTAATCAGTGAGACACTGTGATAGGTGATACAGACTGAGCTGCAGGGTAATCAGTGAGACACTGTGATAGGTGATACAGACTGAGCTGCAGGGTAATCAGTGAGACACTGTGATAGGTGATACAGACTGAGCTGCAGGGTAATCAGTGAGACACTGTGATAGGTGATACAGACTGATCTGCAGGGTAATCAGTGAGACACTGTGATAGGTGATACAGACTGAGCTGCAGGGTAATCAGTGAGACACTGTGATAGGTGATACAGTCTGATCTGCAGGGTAATCAGTGAGACACTGTGATAGGTGATACAGACTGAGCTGCAGGGTAATCAGTCAGACACTGTGATAGGTGATACAGACTGAGCTGCAGGGTAATCAGTGAGACACTGTGATAGGTGATACAGTCTGAGCTGCAGGGTAATCAGTGAGACACTGTGATAGGTGATACAGACTCAGCTGCAGGGTAATCAGTGAGACACTGTGATAGGTGATACAGACTGAGCTGCAGGGTAATCAGTGAGACACTGTGATAGGTGATACAGACTGAGCTGCAGGGTAATCAGTGAGACACTGTGATAGGTGATACAGACTGAGCTGCAGGGTAATCAGTCAGACACTGTGATAGGTGATACAGACTGAGCTGCAGGGTAATCAGTCAGACACTGTGATAGGTGATACAGACTCAGCTGCAGGGTAATCAGTGAGACACTGTGATAGGTGATACAGACTGAGCTGCAGGGTAATCAGCGAGACACTGTGATAGGTGATACAGACTGAGCTGCAGGGTAATCAGTGAGTCACTGTGACAGGTGATACAGACTGAGCTGCAGGGTAATCAGTGAGACACTGTGATAGGTGATACATACTGAGCTGCAGGGTAATCAGTGAGACACTGTGATAGGTGATACAGACTGAGCTGCAGGGTAATCAGTCAGACACTGTGATAGGTGATACAGACTGAGCTGCAGGGTAATCAGTGAGACACTGTGACAGGTGATACAGACTGAGCTGCAGGGTAATCAGCGAGACACTGTGATAGGTGATACAGACTGAGCTGCAGGGTAATCAGTGAGTCAATGTGACAGGTGATACAGACTGAGCTGCAGGGTAATCAGTGAGACACTGTGATAGGTGATACATACTGAGCTGCAGGGTAATCAGTGAGACACTGTGATAGGTGATACAGACTGAGCTGCAGGGTAATCAGTCAGACACTGTGATAGGTGATACAGACTGAGCTGAAGGGTAATCAGTGAGACACTGTGATAGGTGATACAGTCTGAGCAGCAGGGTAATCAGTCAGACACTGTGATAGGTGATACAGACTGAGCTGCAGGGTAATCAGTGAGACACTGTGATAGGTGATACATACTGAGCTGCAGGGTAATCAGTGAGACACTGTGATAGGTGATACAGACTGAGCTGCAGGGTAATCAGTCAGACACTGTGATAGGTGATACAGACTGAGCTGCAGGGTAATCAGTGAGACACTGTGATAGGTGATACAGTCTGAGCAGCAGGATAATCAGTGAGACACTGTGATAGGTGATACAGTCTGAGCTGCAGGGTAATCAGCGAGACACTGTGATAGGTGATACAGACTGAGCTGCAGGGTAATCAGCGAGACACTGTGATAGGTGATACAGACTGAGCTGCAGGGTAATCAGTGAGACACTGTGACAGGTGATACAGACTGAGCTGCAGGGTAATCAGTCAGACACTGTGATAGGTGATACAGACTGAGCTGTAGGGTAATCAGTGAGACACTGTGATAGGTGATACAGACTGAGCTGCAGGGTAATCAGTGAGACACTGATAGGTGATACAGTCTGAGATGCAGGGTAATCAGTGAGACACTGTGATAGATGATACAGACTGAGCTGCAGGGTAATCAGTGAGACACTGTGATAGGTGATACAGACTGAGCTGCAGGGTAATCAGTGAGACACTGTGATAGGTGATACAGACTGAGCTGCAGGGTAATCAGTGAGACACTGTGACAGGTGATACAGTCTGAGCTGCAGGGTAATCAGTGAGACACTGTGATAGGTGATACAGACTGAGCTGCAGGGTAATCAGTGAGACACTGTGATAGGTGATACAGTCTGAGCAGCAGGATAATCAGTGAGACACTGTGATAGGTGATACAGACTGAGCTGCAGGGTAATCAGTGAGACACTGTGATAGGTGATACAGACTGAGCTGCAGGGTAATCAGTGAGACACTGTGATAGGTGATACAGACTGAGCTGCAGGGTAATCAGTGAGACACTGTGACAGGTGATACAGTCTGAGCTGCAGGGTAATCAGTGAGACACTGTGATAGGTGATACAGACTGAGCTGCAGGGTAATCAGTGAGACACTGTGATAGGTGATACAGTCTGAGCAGCAGGATAATCAGTGAGACACTGTGATAGGTGATACAGACTGAGCTGCAGGGTAATCAGTGAGACACTGTGATAGGTGATACAGACTGAGCTGCAGGGTAATCAGTGAGACACTGTGATAGGTGATACAGACTGAGCTGCAGGGTAATCAGTGAGACACTGTGATAGGTGATACAGACTGAGTTGCAGGGTAATCAGTGAGACACTGTGATAGGTGATACAGACTGAGCTGCAGGGTAATCAGTGAGACACTGTGATAGGTGATACAGTCTGAGATGCAGGGTAATCAGTGAGACACTGTGATAGATGATACAGACTGAGCTGCAGGGTAATCAGCGAGACACTGTGATAGGTGATACAGACTGAGCTGCAGGGTAATCAGTGAGACACTGTGACAGGTGATACAGACTGAGCAGCAGGGTAATCAGTGAGACACTGTGATAGGTGATACAGACTGAGCTGCAGGGTAATCAGTGAGACACTGTGATAGGTGATACAGACTGAGCTGCAGGGTAATCAGTGAGACACTGTGATAGGTGATACAGACTGAGCTGCAGGGTAATCAGTGAGACACTGTGACAGGTGATACAGACTGAGCTGCAGGGTAATCAGTGAGACACTGTGATAGGTGATACAGACTGAGCTGCAGGGTAATCAGTGAGACACTGTGATAGGTGATACAGACTGAGCTGCAGGGTAATCAGTCAGACACTGTGATAGGTGATACAGACTGAGCTGCAGGGTAATCAGTGAGACACTGTGATAGGTGATACAGTCTGAGCAGCAGGATAATCAGTGAGACACTGTGATAGGTGATACAGTCTGAGCAGCAGGATAATCAGTGAGACACTGTGATAGGTGATACAGACTGAGCTGCAGGGTAATCAGTGAGACACTGTGATAGGTGATACAGACTGAGCTGCAGGGTAATCAGCGAGACACTGTGATAGGTGATACAGACTGAGCTGCAGGGTAATCAGTGAGACACTGTGACAGGTGATACAGACTGAGCTGCAGGGTAATCAGTCAGACACTGTGATAGGTGATACAGACTGAGCTGCAGGGTAATCAGTGAGACACTGTGATAGGTGATACAGACTGAGCTGCAGGGTAATCAGTGAGACACTGTGATAGGTGATACAGACTGAGCTGCAGGGTAATCAGTGAGACACTGTGATAGGTGATACAGTCTGAGCAGCAGGATAATCAGTGAGACACTGTGATAGGTGATACAGACTGAGCTGCAGGGTAATCAGTGAGACACTGTGATAGGTGATACAGACTGAGCTGCAGGGTAATCAGTGAGACACTGTGATAGGTGATACAGACTGAGTTGCAGGGTAATCAGTGAGACACTGTGATAGGTGATACAGACTGAGCTGCAGGGTAATCAGTGAGACACTGTGATAGGTGATACAGTCTGAGATGCAGGGTAATCAGTGAGACACTGTGATAGATGATACAGACTGAGCTGCAGGGTAATCAGCGAGACACTGTGATAGGTGATACAGTCTGAGATGCAGGGTAATCAGTGAGACACTGTGATAGATGATACAGACTGAGCTGCAGGGTAATCAGTGAGACACTGTGATAGGTGATACAGACTGAGCTGCAGGGTAATCAGTGAGACACTGTGATAGGTGATACAGACTGAGCTGCAGGGTAATCAGTGAGACACTGTGACAGGTGATACAGTCTGAGCTGCAGGGTAATCAGTGAGACACTGTGATAGGTGATACAGACTGAGCTGCAGGGTAATCAGTGAGACACTGTGATAGGTGATACAGTCTGAGCAGCAGGATAATCAGTGAGACACTGTGATAGGTGATACAGACTGAGCTGCAGGGTAATCAGTGAGACACTGTGATAGGTGATACAGACTGAGCTGCAGGGTAATCAGTGAGACACTGTGATAGGTGATACAGACTGAGTTGCAGGGTAATCAGTGAGACACTGTGATAGGTGATACAGACTGAGCTGCAGGGTAATCAGTGAGACACTGTGATAGGTGATACAGTCTGAGATGCAGGGTAATCAGTGAGACACTGTGATAGATGATACAGACTGAGCTGCAGGGTAATCAGCGAGACACTGTGATAGGTGATACAGACTGAGCTGCAGGGTAATCAGTGAGACACTGTGACAGGTGATACAGACTGAGCTGCAGGGTAATCAGTGAGACACTGTGATAGGTGATACAGACTGAGCTGCAGGGTAATCAGTGAGACACTGTGATAGGTGATACAGACTGAGCTGCAGGGTAATCAGTGAGACACTGTGATAGGTGATACAGACTGAGCTGCAGGGTAATCAGTGAGACACTGTGACAGGTGATACAGACTGAGCTGCAGGGTAATCAGTGAGACACTGTGATAGGTGATACAGACTGAGCTGCAGGGTAATCAGTGAGACACTGTGATAGGTGATACAGACTGAGCTGCAGGGTAATCAGTGAGACACTGTGATAGGTGATACAGACTGAGCTGCAGGGTAATCAGTGAGACACTGTGATAGGTGATACAGACTGAGCTGCAGGGTAATCAGTCAGACACTGTGATAGGTGATACAGACTGAGCTGCAGGGTAATCAGTGAGACACTGTGATAGGTGATACAGTCTGAGCAGCAGGATAATCAGTGAGACACTGTGATAGGTGATACAGTCTGAGCTGCAGGGTAATCAGTGAGACACTGTGATAGGTGATACAGACTGAGCTGCAGGGTAATCAGCGAGACACTGTGATAGGTGATACAGACTGAGCTGCAGGGTAATCAGTGAGACACTGTGACAGGTGATACAGACTGAGCTGCAGGGTAATCAGTCAGACACTGTGATAGGTGATACAGACTGAGCTGCAGGGTAATCAGTGAGACACTGTGATAGGTGATACAGACTGAGCTGCAGGGTAATCAGTGAGACACTGTGATAGGTGATACAGACTGAGCTGCAGGGTAATCAGTGAGACACTGTGATAGGTGATACAGTCTGAGCAGCAGGATAATCAGTGAGACACTGTGATAGGTGATACAGACTGAGCTGCAGGGTAATCAGTGAGACACTGTGATAGGTGATACAGACTGAGCTGCAGGGTAATCAGTGAGACACTGTGATAGGTGATACAGACTGAGTTGCAGGGTAATCAGTGAGACACTGTGATAGGTGATACAGACTGAGCTGCAGGGTAATCAGTGAGACACTGTGATAGGTGATACAGTCTGAGATGCAGGGTAATCAGTGAGACACTGTGATAGATGATACAGACTGAGCTGCAGGGTAATCAGCGAGACACTGTGATAGGTGATACAGACTGAGCTGCAGGGTAATCAGTGAGACACTGTGACAGGTGATACAGACTGAGCTGCAGGGTAATCAGTGAGACACTGTGATAGGTGATACAGTCTGAGCTGCAGGGTAATCAGTGAGACACTGTGATAGGTGATACAGACTGAGCTGCAGAGTAATCAGTGAGACACTGTGATAGGTGATACAGTCTGATCTGCAGGGTAAACAGTGAAACACTGTGATAGGTGATACAGACTGAGCTGCAGGGTAATCAGTCAGACACTGTGATAGGTGATACAGACTGATCTGCAGGGTAATCAGTGAGACACCGTGATAGGTGATACAGACTCAGCTGCAGGGTAATCAGTGAGACACTGTGATAGGTGATACAGACTGAGCTGCAGGGTAATCAGTGAGACACTGTGATAGGTGATACAGACTGAGCTGCAGGGTAATCAGTGAGACACTGTGATAGGTGATACAGTCTGAGCTGCAGGGTAATCAGTGAGACACTGTGATAGGTGATACAGACTGAGCTGCAGGGTAATCAGTCAGACACTGTGATAGGTGATACAGACTGAGCTGCAGGGTAATCAGTGAAACACTGTGATAGGTGATACAGTCTGAGCAGCAGGGTAATCAGTCAGACACTGTGATAGGTGATACAGACTGAGCTGCAGGGTAATCAGTGAGACACTGTGACATGTGATACAGACTGAGCTGCAGGGTAATCAGTGAGACACTGTGATAGGTGATACAGACTGAGCTGCAGGGTAATCAGTCAGACACTGTGATAGGTGATACAGACTGAGCTGCAGGGTAATCAGTGAGACACTGTGATAGGTGATACAGTCTGAGCAGCAGGGTAATCAGTCAGACACTGTGATAGGTGATACAGACTGAGCTGCAGGGTAATCAGTGAGACACTGTGATAGGTGATACAGTCTGAGCAGCAGAGTAATCAGTCAGACACTGTGATAGGTGATACAGACTCAGCTGCAGGGTAATCAGTGAGACACTGTGATAGGTGATACAGACTGATCTGCAGGGTAATCAGTGAGACACCGTGATAGGTGATACAGACTCAGCTGCAGGGTAATCAGTGAGACACTGTGATAGGTGATACAGACTGAGCTGCAGGGTCATCAGTCAGACACTGTGATAGGTGATACAGACTGAGCTGCAGGGTAATCAGTGAGACACTGTGATAGGTGATACAGTCTGAGCTGCAGGGTAATCAGTGAGACACTGTGATAGGTGATACAGACTGAGCTGCAGGGTAATCAGTGAGACACTGTGATAGGTGATACAGACTGAGCTGCAGGGTAATCAGTGAGACACTGTGATAGGTGATACAGACTGAGCTGCAGGGTAATCAGTGAGACACTGTAATAGGTGATACAGACTGAGCTGCAGGGTAATCAGTGAGACACTGTGATAGGTGATACAGACTGATCTGCAGGGTAATCAGTGAGACACTGTGATAGGTGATACAGACTGAGCTGCAGGGTAATCAGTCAGACACTGTGATAGGTGATACAGACTGAGCTGCAGGGTAATCAGTGAGACACTGTGATAGGTGATACAGACTGAGCTGCAGGGTAATCAGTCAGACACTGTGATAGGTGATACAGACTGAGCTGCAGGGTAATCAGTGAGACACTGTGATAGGTGATACAGACTGAGCTGCAGGGTAATCAGTGAGACACTGTGATAGGTGATACAGACTGAGCTGCAGGGTAATCAGTGAGACACTGTGATAGGTGATACAGTCTGAGCAGCAGGGTAATCAGTCAGACACTGTGATAGGTGATACAGACTGAGCTGCAGGGTAATCAGTGAGTCACTGTGACAGGTGATACAGACTGAGCTGCAGGGTAATCAGTGAGACACTGTGATAGGTGATACAGACTGAGCTGCAGGGTAATCAGTGAGACACTGTGATAGGTGATACAGACTGAGCTGCAGGGTAATCAGTGAGACACTGTGATAGGTGATACAGACTGATCTGCAGGGTAATCAGTGAGACACTGTGATAGGTGATACAGTCTGAGCAGCAGGATAATCAGTGAGACACTGTGATAGGTGATACAGTCTGAGCTGCAGGGTAATCAGTGAGACACTGTGATAGGTGATACAGACTGAGCTGCAGGGTAATCAGTGAGACACTGTGATAGGTGATACAGACTGAGCTGCAGGGTAATCAGCGAGACACTGTGATAGGTGATACAGACTGAGCTGCAGGGTAATCAGTGAGACACTGTGATAGGTGATACAGACTGAGCTGCAGGGTAATCAGTGAGACACTGTGATAGGTGATACAGACTGAGCTGCAGGGTAATCAGTGAGACACTGTGATAGGTGATACAGACTGAGCTGCAGGGTAATCAGTGAGACACTGTGATAGGTGATACAGACTGAGCTGCAGGGTAATCAGTGAGACACTGTGATAGGTGATACAGACTGAGCTGCAGGGTAATCAGTGAGACACTGTAATAGGTGATACAGACTGAGCTGCAGGGTAATCAGTGAGACACTGTGATAGGTGATACAGACTGAGCTGCAGGGTAATCAGTGAGACACTGTGATAGGTGATACAGACTGAGCTGCAGGGTAATCAGTGAGACACTGTGATAGGTGATACAGACTGAGCTGCAGGGTAATCAGTGAGACACTGTGACAGGTGATACAGACTGAGCTGCAGGGTAATCAGTGAGACACTGTGATAGGTGATACAGACTGAGCTGCAGGGTAATCAGTGAGACACTGTGATAGGTGATACAGACTCAGCTGCAGGGTAATCAGTGAGACACTGTGATAGGTGATACAGACTGAGCTGCAGGGTAATCAGTGAGACACTGTGATAGGTGATACAGACTGATCTGCAGGGTAATCAGTCAGACACTGTGATAGGTGATACAGACTGAGCTGCAGGGTAATCAGTGAGTCACTGTGACAGGTGATACAGACTGAGCTGCAGGGTAATCAGTGAGACACTGTGATAGGTGATACATACTGAGCTGCAGGGTAATCAGTGAGACACTGTGATAGGTGATACAGACTGAGCTGCAGGGTAATCAGTGAGACACTGTGATAGGTGATACAGACTGAGCTGCAGGGTAATCAGTGAGACACTGTGATAGGTGATACAGACTGAGCTGCAGGGTAATCAGTGAGACACTGTGATAGGTGATACAGACTGAGCTGCAGGGTAATCAGCGAGACACTGTGATAGGTGATACAGACTGAGCTGCAGGGTAATCAGTGAGACACTGTGATAGGTGATACAGACTGAGCTGCAGGGTAATCAGTGAGACACTGTGATAGGTGATACAGACTGAGCTGCAGGGTAATCAGTGAGACACTGTGATAGGTGATACAGTCTGAGCTGCAGGGTAATCAGTGAGACACTGTGACAGGTGATACAGACTGAGCTGCAGGGTAATCAGTGAGACACTGTGATAGGTGATACAGACTCAGCTGCAGGGTAATCAGTGAGACACTGTGATAGGTGATACAGACTGAGCTGCAGGGTAATCAGTGAGACACTGTGATAGGTGATACAGTCTGAGCTGCAGGGTAATCAGTCAGACACTGTGAAAGGTGATACAGTCTGAGCTGCAGGGTAATCAGTCAGACACTGTGATAGGTGATACAGACTGAGCTGCAGGGTAATCAGTGAGACACTGTGACAGGTGATACAGACTGAGCTGCAGGGTAATCAGCGAGACACTGTGATAGGTGATACAGACTGAGCTGCAGGGTAATCAGTGAGACACTGTGATAGGTGATACAGACTGAGCTGCAGGGTAATCAGTGAGACACTGTGATAGGTGATACAGCCTGAATGTCATAGATGTAATTGTAAAATCTATAAGCCATTTCATAATTGATAGTGAATATTGAAGCAAGGATGGATGACCCCGATGCAAGGTGATCCCCCCAGATATGAACAGGTAATTAAAGAGGATTATCTGATGGGTCTCAGACCAGGCAGGGCTGACAGAGGAATTTTGGGATACAACAGATTTTTGACGGGTAGAGATAACCCATCACCTCCAGCCTCAGCTTGAGCAGGAAGGCAAGCAGATTACTTTGGGCTGTTTTGTTTTATTCCAGTTAAGAATACAGTTTTTTTTAGGAATAGGAAGATTCCTACGGTGATGAAAGACATATTTTCGACGTCGTAGCGAAGAGGCGAACGTAGCGCATGGACTTGTGTCACTGGGCGGTTGCATCAGATGAATCATGCTATCCATGCCATGTTTCCAATCTATAGAAGGTAAAATTGTGATGAGAAATGTAACAGTAATATCTCCCGCCTGGGACCTACAGCGGAGAAGATATCTTGGAAATTGGAGATCCCTTAATTTTCTAAGGATCAGTCACATCTCATCATTTTCTGAAGACCGACCCTGTTATAAGTCACCAGAGGGGAGGTACGTAGATGTGACTGGTGTTAATAAATGCAAATACTGAACTATGATCAGTGTCAGTCCTGGGTGACAGTGCGCTATAGTTCTGTACCGTTGCCCCTAGAAAACGAAGAGCTCCATTTCATAAGAGCCAGAGCCAACCCTGCGGCATCAGGTTTAGTACTTTTCTTTCGTTATTCCTTTTTATATGATGTAATTGTATATATCGTATTGTTTTGTCCATTTTGTTTCATCTTTGTATATTTTTATTAGCGCCGCTCACTTTCATATTAAATCTATACATTTAATAACTCTGCTCCTCTTGCTCTATTAACCGCACCCCTGAAGCCATACGATCCCTGTAAACGGCGTCCAATTGGCCTGTATAAACGATTGGTGGTGGCAGCTATTAATTCTTTTTGTTATTGCGGAGCTGGCAATGACCGTACAGGGGTATATATATATATATTCCATGCTTTGGAATCGGAGGTGTATATACCATACGCTCACTGTGAGTTCCCCAATAACCGGCCTGGTACTGGAAGCAACCGCGGCCTCGTCCATCACTCGTCAGTCCATTGTGTAATTGTCCTGACGATTGGAGGCAGCGGAGTTGTGTCTCTGGACAGACTGGAGGACGGGATCTGTGTGATCTGTCGGCTGTTCTGCTTCACAGCACACATTGGCCAATTCATGAGAGGATCACTGTTGTGGGGGCTCTGTGGCCAATGCTCTTATGGGGGCACTTGCAGGCGGCGTTGTGCTGAGTGACGCCATCGCGTGTCAGTCATTATATCTCACCGGTCATTTATTAATGATACATGATTACAGGTCATGTGACCCTTCCTGAGTCCAGGGGTCATTGATCCAGGACCCCCAGACTCTGCAGTTTTCATACACAGAGGACCCCCATCTGTATCCACTTCTGTTGGTTCTGCCACATCAGGGGAGACCCCCAACCCTGCAACCTCCGGACATGAAGTATAATGGTCCAATCCAGTGTGTCCGCAGGTGGAGCAGACCTTTCTGCAGCTTTCTCCGGTAATCCAGAATCCCTGGGATCTACTGTCCGAGCTGTGACCGATCCTGAGGAAGAACACGTTACTGCAGGAGACGGCACTAAAGAACGCCCCATCTGCACTGCTGCCGCAACACTCACCTGCCAGTCCGTGTGTGTGACCTCCAGATCCGACATCAGCATGTACTGCGCCTCCACAGCTGCAACGCAAGAGGAGACACTGCTACTCCATCACCTCCAGAGCTGCACTCACTATTCTGCCATATCATTCCTGATCCCACAGTCACCTCCAGAGCGGCACTCACATCTACAGCTGCAACGCAAGAGGAGACACTGCTACTCCATCACCTCCAGAGCTGCACTCACTATTCTGCCATATCATTCCTGATCCCACAGTCACCTCCAGAGCTGCACTCACTATTCTGCCATATCATTCCTGATCCCACAGTCACCTCCAGAGCTGCACTCACATCTACAGCTGCAACGCAAGAGGAGACACTGCTACTCCATCACCTCCAGAGCTGCACTCACTATTCTGCCATATCATTCCTGATCCCACAGTCACCCCCAGAGCTGCACTCACATTCACAGCTGCAACGCAAGAGGAGACACTGCTACTCCATCACCTCCAGAGCTGCACTCACTATTCTGCCATATCATTCCTGATCCCACAGTCACCCGCAGAGCTGCACTCACATTCACAGCTGCAACGCAAGAGGAGACATGGCTACTCCATCACCTCCAGAGCTGCACTCACTATTCCGCCATATCATTCCTGATCCCACAGTCACCTCCAGAGCCGCACTCACATCTACAGCTGCAACGCAAGAGGAGACACTGCTACTCCATGACCTTCAGAGCTGCACTCACTATTCTGCCATATCATTCCTGATCCCACAGTCACCTCCAGAGCTGCACTCACTATTCTGCCATATCATTCCTGATAGCACAGTCACCTCAAGAGCTGCACTCACTATTCTGCCATATCATTCCTGATCCCACAGTCACCTCAAGAGCTGCACTCACATCCGCACCTGCAACGCAAGAGGAGACACTGCTACTCCATCACCTCCAGAGCTGCACTCACTATTCTGCCATATCGTTCATGATCCCACAGTCACCCCCAGAGCTGCACTCACTATTCTGCCATATCATTCCTGTTCCCACAGTCACCTCCAGAGCTGCACTCACATCTACAGCTGCAAAGCAAGAGGAGACACTGCTACTCCATCACCTCCAGAGCTGCACTCACTATTCTGCCATATCATTCCTGATCCCACAGTCACCCCCAGAGCTGCACTCACATTCACAGCTGCAACGCAAGAGGAGACACTGGTACTCCATCACCTCCAAAGCTGCACTCACTATTCCGCCATATCGTTCATGATCCCACAGTCACCCCCAGAGTTGCACTCACTATTCTGCCATATCATTCCTGATCCCACAGTCACCCCCAGAGCTGCACTCACTATTCTGCCATATCATTCCTGATCCCACAGTCACCTCCAGAGCTGCACTCACATCAACAGCTGCAACGCAAGAGGAGACACTGCTACTCCATCACCTCCAGAGCTGCACTCACTATTCTGCCATATCATTCCTGATCCCACAGTCACCCCCAGAGCTGCACTCACATTCACAGCTGCAACGCAAGAGGAGACACTGCTACTCCATCACCTCCAGAGCTGCACTCACTATTCTGCCATATCATTCCTCATCCCACAGTCACCTCCAGAGCTGCACTCACATCCACAGCTACAACGCAAGAGGAGACACTGCTACTCCATCACCTCCAGAGCTGCACTCACTATTCCGCCATATCGTTCATGATCCCACAGTCACCCCCAGAGCTTCACTCAGTATTCTGCCATATCATTCCTGATCCCACAGTCACCTCCAGAGCTGCACTCACATCTACAGCTGCAACGCAAGAGGAGACACTGCTACTCCATCACCTCCAGAGCTGCACTCACTATTCTGCCATATCATTCCTGACCCCACAGTCACCCCCAGAGCTGCAGTCACATTCACAGCTGCAACGCAAGAGGAGACACTGCTACTCCATCACCTCCAGAGCTGCACTCACTATTCTGCCATATCATTACTGATCCCACAGTCACCTACAGAGCTGCACTCACATCCACAGCTGCAACGCAAGAGGAGACACTGCTACTCCATCACCTCCAGAGCTGCACTCACTATTCTGCCATATCATTCCTGATCCCACAGTCACCTCCAGAGCTGCACTCACATCCACAGCTGCAACGCAAGAGGAGACACTGCTACTCCATCACCTCCAGAGCTGCACTCACTATTCTGCCATATCATTCCTGATCCCACAGTCACCTCCAGAGCTGCACTCACATCCACAGCTGCAACGCAAGAGGAGACACTGCTACTCCATCACCCCCAGAGCTGCACTCACTATTCTGCCATATCATTCCTGATCCCACAGTCACATTCAGAGCTGCACTCACTATTCTGCCATATCGTTCCTGATCCCACAGTCACCACCAGAGCTGCACTCACATCCACAGCTGCAACGCAAGAGGAGACACTGTTACTCCATCACCTCCAGAGCTGCACTCACTATTCTGCCATATCATTCCTGATACCACAGTCACCTCTAGAGCTGCACTCACATCCACAGCTGCAAAGCAAGAGGAGACACTGCTACTCCATCAGCTCCAGAGCTGCACTCACTATTCTGCCATATCATTACTGATCAGACAGTCACCTCCAGAGCTGCACTCACATCCACAGCTGCAACGCAAGAGGAGACACTGCTACTCCATCACCTCCAGAGCTGCACTCACTATTCTGCCATATCATTCCAGATCCCACAGTCACAATCAGAGCTGCACTCACTATTCTGCCATATCGTTCCTGATCCCACAGTCACCACCAGAGCTGCACTCACATCCACAGCTGCAACGCAAGAGGAGACACTGCTACTCCATCACCTCCAGAGCTGCACTCACTATTCTGCCATATCATTCCTGATCGCGCAGTCACATCCAGAGCTGCACTCACAAGTCTGCCATATCATTCCTGATCCCACAGTCACATTCAGAGCTGCACTCACATCTACATCTGCAACGCAAGAGGAGACACTGCTACTCCATGACCTTCAGAGCTGCACTCACTATTCTGCCATATCATTCCTGATCCCACAGACACCTCCAGAGCTGCACTCACTATTCTGCCATATCATTCCTGATAGCACAGTCACCTCAAGAGCTGCACTCACTATACAGTAATATCATTCCCGATCCCACAGTCACCTCCAGAGCTGCACACACTATACTGCCATATCATTCCTGATCCCACAGTCATATTCAGAGCTGCACTCACTATTCTGCCATATCATTCCTGATCCCACAGTCACATTCAGAGCTGCACTCACTATTCTGCCATATCATTCCTGATCCCACAGTCACATTCAGAGCTGCACTCACTATTCTGTCATATCATTCCTGATCCCACAGTCACATTCAGAGCTGCACTCACTATTCTGCCATATCATTCCTGATCCCACAGTCACATTCAGAGCTGCACTCACTATTCTGTCATATCATTCCTGATCCCACAGTCACATTCAGAGCTGCACTCACTATTCTGCCATATCATTCCTGATCCCACAGTCACATTCAGAGCTGCACTCACTATTCAGCCATATCATTCCTGATCCCACAGTCACATTCAGAGCTGCACTCACTATTCTGCCATATCATTCATGATCCCACAGTGTCCTCCAGAGCTGCACTCACATCCACAGCTGCAACGCAAGAGGAGACACTGCTACTCCATCACCTTCAGAGCTGCACTCACTATTCTGCCATATCATTCCTGATCCCACAGTCACCTCCAGAGCTGCACTCACATCCACAGCTGCAACGCAAGAGGAGACACTGCTACTCCATCACCTCCAGAGCTGCACTCACTATTCTGCCATATCATTCCTGATCGCGAAGTCACATCCAGAGCTGCACTCACAAGTCTGCCATATCATTCCTGATCCCACAGTCACATTCAGAGCTGCACTCACATCTACAGCTGCAACGCAAGAGGAGACACTGCTACTCCATGACCTTCAGAGCTGCACTCACTATTCTGCCATATCATTCCTGATCCCACAGTCACCTCCACAGCTGCACTCACTATTCTGCCATATCATTCCTGATAGCACAGTCACCTCAAGAGCTGCACCCACTATACAGTAATATCATTCCCGATCCCACAGTCACCTCAAGAGCTGCACTCACTATTCTGCCATATCATTCCTGATCCCACAGTCACCTCCAGAGCTACACTCACTATTCAGCCATATCATTCCTGATCCCACAGTCACATTCAGAGCTGCACTCACTATTCTGCCATATCATTCCTGATCCCACAGTCACATTCAGAGCTGCACTCACTATTCAGACATATCATTCCTGATCCCACATTCACATTCAGAGCTGCACTCACTATTCTGCCATATCATTCCTGATCCCACAGTCACCACCAGAGCTGCACTCACATCCACAGCTGCAACGCAAGAGGAGACACTGCTACTCCATCACCTCCAGAGCTGCACTCACTATTCTGCCATATTATTCCTGATCGCGCAGTCACATCCATAGCTGCACTCACTATTCTGCCATATCATTCATGATCCCACAGTGTCCTCCAGAGCTGCACTCACATCCACAGCTGCAACGCAAGAGGAGACACTGCTACTCCATCACCTCCAGAGCTGCACTCACTATTCTGCCATATCATTCCTGATCCCACAGTCACCTCCAGAACTGCACTCACTATACTGCCATATCATTCCTGATCCCACAGTCACAATCAGAGCTGCACTCACTATACTGCCATATCATTCCTGATCCCACAGTCACATTCAGAGCTGCACTCACTATTCTGCCATATCATTCCTGATCCCACAGTCACATTCAGAGCTGCACTCACTATTCTGCCATATCATTCCTGATCCCACAGTCACATTCAGAGCTGCACTCACTATACTGCCATATCATTCCCGATCCCACAGTCACATTCAGAGCTGCACTCACTATTCTGCCATATCATTCCTGATCCCACAGTCACCTCCAGAGCTGCACTCACATCTACAGCTGCAATGGAAGAGGAGACACTGCTACTCCATCACGTCCAGAGCTGCACTCACTATTCTGCCATATCATTCCCGATCCCACAGTCACATTCAGAGCTGCACTCACTATTCTGTCATATCTTTCCTGATCCCACAGCCACATTCAGAGCTGCACTCACATCCACAGCTGCAAGACAAGAGGAGACACTGCTACTACATCACCTCCAGAGCTGCACTCACTATTCTACCATATCATTCCCGATCCCACAGTCACATTCAGAGCTGCACTCACTATTCTGTCATATCATTCCTGATCCCACAGTCACATTCAGAGCTGCACTCACTATTCTGTCATATCATTCCTGATCCCACAGTCACCTCCAGAGCTACACTCACTATTCAGCCATATCATTCCTGATCCCACAGTCACATTCAGAGCTGCACTCACTATTCTGCCATATCATTCCTGATCAAACAGTCACATTCAGAGCTGCACTCACTATTCTGCCATATCATTCCTGATCCCACAGTCACATTCAGAGCTGCAGTCACTATTCAGCCATATCATTCCTGATCCCACAGTCACATTCAGAGCTGCACTCACTATTCTGCCATATCATTCCTGATCCCACAGTCACCACCAGAGCTGCACTCACATCCACAGCTGCAACGCAAGAGGAGACACTGCTATTCCATCACCTCCAGAGCTGCACTCACTATTCTGCCATATTATTCCTGATCGCGCAGTCACATCCAGAGCTGCACTCACTATTCTGCCATATCATTCATGATCCCACAGTGTCCTCCAGAGCTGCACTCACATCCACAGCTGCAACGCAAGAGGAGACACTGCTACTCCATCACCTCCAGAGCTGCACTCACTATTCTGCCATATCATTCATGATCCCACAGTGTCCTCCAGAGCTGCACTCACATCCACAGCTGGAACGCAAGAGGAGACACTGCTACTACATCACCTCCAGAGCTGCACTCACTATTCTGCCATATCATTCCTGATCCCACAGTCACATTCAGAGCTGCACTCACTATACTGCCATATCATTCCTGATCCCACAGTCACATTCAGAGCTGCACTCACTATTCTGCCATATCATTCCTGATCCCACAGTCACATTCAGAGCTGCACTCACTATACTGCCATATCATTCCTGATCCCACAGTCACATTCAGAGCTGCACTCACTATACTGCCATATCATTCCTGATCCCACAGTCACATTCAGAGCTGCACTCACTATTCTGTCATATCTTTCCTGATCCCACAGCCACATTCAGAGCTGCACTCACATCCACAGCTGCAAGGCAAGAGGAGACACTGCTACTCCATCACCTCCAGAGCTGCACTCACTATTCTACCATATCATTCCTGATCCCACAGTCACCTCCAGAGCTACACTCACGATTCTGCCATATCATTCCTGATCCCACAGTCACCTCAAGAACTGCACTCACTATTCTGCCATATCACTCCTGATCACAGAGTCACATTCAGAGCTGCACTCACTATTCTGCCATATCATTCCCGATCTCACAGTCACCTCCGAACTGCACTCACTATTCTGCCAAATCATTCCTGATCCCACAATCACATTCAGAGCTGCACTCACTATTTTGCCATATCATTCCTGATCCCACAGTCACCTCCAGAGCTACACTCACTATTCAGCCATATCATTCCTGATCCCACAGTCACATTCAGAGCTGCACTCACTATTCTGCCATATCATTCCTGATCCCACAGTCACATTCAGAGCTGCACCCACTATTCTGCCATATCATTCCTGATCCCACAGTCACATTCAGAACTGCACTCACTATTCTGCCTTATCATTCCTGATCCCACAGTCACATTCAGAGCTGCACTCACTATTCTGCCTTATCATTCCTGATCCCACAGTCACATTCAGAGCTGCACTCACTATTCTGCCATATCATTCCCGATCCCACAGTCACCTCCAGAACTGCACTCACTATTCTGCCATATCATTCCTGATCCCACAGTCACATTCAGAGCTGCACTCACTATTCAGCCATATCATTCCTGATCCCACAGTCACATTCAGAACTGCACTCACTATTCTGCCATATCATTCCCGATCCCACAGTCACCTCCAGAGCTGCACTCACTATACTGCCATATCATTCCTGATCCCACAGTCACATTCAGAGCTGCACTCACTATTCTGCCATATCATTCCTGATCCCACAGTCACCTCCAGAACTGCACTCACTATTCTGCCTTATCATTCCTGATCCCAGTCACATTCAGAGCTGCACTCACTATTCTGCCATATCATTCCCGATCCCACAGTCACCTCCAGAACTGCACTCACTATTCTGCCATATCATTCCTGATCCCACAGTCACCTCCAGAGCTGCACTCACTATTCTGCCTTATCATTCCTGATCCCACAGTCACATTCAGAGCTGCACTCACTATACTGCCATATCATTCCTGATCCCACAGTCACATTCAGAGCTGCACTCACTATGCTGCCATATCATTCCTGATCCCACAGTCACATTCAGAGCTGCACTCACTATACTGCCATATCATTCCCGATCCCACAGTCACCTCCAGAACTGCACTCACTATTCTGCCATATTCCCGATCCCACAGTCACATTCAGAGCTGCACCCACTATTCTGCCATATCATTCCCGATCCCACAGTCACATTCAGAGCTGCACCCACTATTCTGCCATATCATTCCTGATCCCACAGTCACATTCAGAGCTGCAATCACTATTCAGCCATATCATTCCTGATCCCACAGTCACATTCAGAGCTGCACTCACTATTCTGCCATATCATTCCTGATCCCACAGTCACCTCCAGAACTGCACTCACTATACTGCCATATCATTCCTGATCCCACAGTCACATTCAGAGCTGCACTCACTATTCTGCCATATCATTCCTGATCCCACAGTCACATTCAGAGCTGCACTCACTATTCTGCCTTATCATTCCTGATCCCACAGTCACCTCCAGAGCTGCACTCACATCCACAGCTGCAACGCAAGAGGAGACACTGCTACTCCATCACCTCCAGAGCTGCACTCACTATTCAGCCATATCATTCCTGATCGCGCAGTCACATCCAGAGCTGCACTCACTATTCTGCCATATCATTCATGATCCCACAGTGTCCTCCAGAGCTGCACTCACATCCACAGCTGCAACACAAGAGGAGACACTGCTACTCCATCACCTCCAGAGCTGCACTCACTACACTATTCTGCCATATCATTCCTGATCGCGCAGTCACATCCAGAGCTGCACTCACAAGTCTGCCATATCATTCCTGATCCCACAGTCACATTCAGAGCTGTACTCACATCTACAGCTGCAAGGCAAGAGGATACACTGCTACTCCATGACCTCCAGAGCTGCACTCACTATTCTGCCATATCATTCCTGATCCCACAGTCACCTCCAGAGCTGCACTCACTATTCTGCCATATCATTCCTGATAGCACAGTCACCTCAAGAGCTGCACTCACTATACAGTAATATCATTCCCCATCCCACAGTCACCTCCAGAGCTGCACACACTATACTGCCATATCATTCCTGATCCCACAGTCACATTCAGAGCTGCACTCACTATTCTGCCATATCATTCCTGATCCCACAGTCACCACCAGAGCTACACTCACTATTCAGCCATATCATTCCTGATCCCACAGTCACATTCAGAGCTGCACTCACTATTCTGCCATATCATTCCTGATCCCACAGTCACATTCAGAGCTGCACCCACTATTCTGCCATATCATTCCTGATCACACAGTCACATTCAGAGCTGCACTCACATCCACAGCTGCAACGCAAGAGGAGACACTGCTACTCCATCACCTCCAGAGCTGCACTCACTATTCTGCCATATCATTCCTGATCCCACAGTCACCACCAGAGCTGCACTCACATCCACAGCTGCAACGCAAGAGGAGACACTGCTACTCCATCACCTCCAGAGCTGCACTCACTATTCAGCCATATCATTCCTGATCGCGCAGTCACATCCAGAGCTGCACTCACTATTCTGCCATATCATTCCTGATCCCACAGTCACCTCCAGAGCTGCACCCACTATTCTGCCATATCATTCCTGATCACACAGTCACATTCAGAGCTGCACTCACTATTCTGCCATATCATTCCCGATCCCACAGTCACCTCCAGAACTGCACTCACTATTCTGCCATATCATTCCTGATCCCACAGTCACATTCAGAGCTGCACTCACTATACTGCCATATCATTCCCGATTCCACAGTCACATTCAGAGCTGCACTCACTATACTGCCATATCATTCCTGATCCCACAGTCAACTCCAGAGCTGCACTCACATCTACAGCTGCAATGGAAGAGGAGACACTGCTACTCCATCACGTCCAGAGCTGCACTCACTATTCTGCCATATCATTCCCGATCCCACAGTCACATTCAGAGCTGCACTCACTATTCTGCCATATCATTCCTGATCCCACAGTCACATTCAGAGCTGCACTCACTATTC
Source organism: Phyllobates terribilis (assembly GCF_046119375.1). Classification (NCBI taxonomy): domain Eukaryota; kingdom Metazoa; phylum Chordata; class Amphibia; order Anura; family Dendrobatidae; genus Phyllobates; species Phyllobates terribilis. The sequence goes on along the minus strand of NW_027362785.1, from coordinate 11,946,229 downwards.
TGCCATATCATTCCTGATCCCACAGTCACATTCAGAGCTGCACTCACTATTCTGCCATATCACTCCTGATCACAGAGTCACATTCAGAGCTGCACTCACTATTCTGCCATATCATTCCTGATCCCACAGTCACATTCAGAGCTGTACTCACATCTACAGCTGCAATGGAAGAAGAGACACTGCTACTCCATCACCTCCAGAGCTGCACTCACTATTCTGCCATATCATTCCTGATCGCGCAGTCACATTCAGAGCTGCATTCACTATTCTTCCATATCATTCCTGATCCCAGTGTCACATTCAGAGCTGGACTCACATGCACACCTGCAACGCAAGAGGAGACACTGCTACTCCATCACCTCTAGAGATGCACTCACTATTTTGCCATATCATTCCTGATCCCACAGTCACATTCAGAGCTGCACTCACATCTACAGCTGCAATGGAAGAGGAGACACTGCTACTCCATTACCTCCAGAGCTGCACTCACTATTCTGCCATATCATTCCTGATCCCACAGTCACATTCAAAGCTGCACTCACTATTCTGCCATATCATTCCTGATCCCACAGTCACATTCAGAGCTGCACTCACTATTCTGCCATATCATTCCTGATCCCACAGTCACATTCAGAGCTGCACTCACTATTCTGCCATATCATTCCTGATCCCACAGTCACATTCAGAGCTGCACTCACTAGTCTGCCATATCATTCCTGATCCCACAGTCACATTCAGAGCTGCACTCACTATTCTGCCGTATCATTCCCGATCCCACAGTCACATTCAGAGCTGCACTCACTATTCTGCCTTATCATTCCTGATCCCACAGTCACATTCAGAGCTGCACTCACTATTCTGCCTTATCATTCCTGATCCCACAGTCACATTCAGAGCTGCACTCACTATTCTGACTTATCATTCCTGATCCCACAGTCACATTCTGATCTGCACTCACTATTCTGCCATATCGTTCCTGATCCCACAGTCACCACCAGAGCTGCACTCACATCCACAGCTGCAACGCAAGAGGAGACACTGTTACTCCATCACCTCCAGAGCTGCACTCACTATTCTGCCATATCATTCCTGAACCCACAGTCACCTCCAGAGCTGCACTCACATCCACAGCTGCAACGCAAGAGGAGACACTGCTACTCCATCACCTCCAGAGCTGCACTCACTATTCTGCCATATCATTACTGATCAGACAGTCACCTCCAGAGCTGCACTCACATCCACAGCTGCAACGCAAGAGGAGACACTGCTACTCCATCACCTCCAGAGCTGCACTCACTATTCTGCCATATCATTCCTGATCCCACAGTCACCACCAGAGCTGCACTCACATCCACAGCTGCAACGCAAGAGGAGACACTGCTACTCCATCACCTCCAGAGCTGCACTCACTATTCAGCCATATCATTCCTGATCGCGCAGTCACATCCAGAGCTGCACTCACTATTCTGCCATATCATTCATGATCCCACAGTGTCCTCCAGAGCTGCACTCACATCCACAGCTGCAACACAAGAGGAGACACTGCTACTCCATCACCTCCAGAGCTGCACTCACTACACTATTCTGCCATATCATTCCTGATCGCGCAGTCACATCCAGAGCTGCACTCACAAGTCTGCCATATCATTCCTGATCCCACAGTCACATTCAGAGCTGTACTCACATCTACAGCTGCAAGGCAAGAGGATACACTGCTACTCCATGACCTCCAGAGCTGCACTCACTATTCTGCCATATCATTCCTGATCCCACAGTCACCTCCAGAGCTGCACTCACTATTCTGCCATATCATTCCTGATAGCACAGTCACCTCAAGAGCTGCACTCACTATACAGTAATATCATTCCCCATCCCACAGTCACCTCCAGAGCTGCACACACTATTCTGCCATATCATTCCTGATCCCACAGTCACCACCAGAGCTACACTCACTATTCAGCCATATCATTCCTGATCCCACAGTCACATTCAGAGCTGCACTCACTATTCTGCCATATCATTCCTGATCCCACAGTCACATTCAGAGCTGCACCCACTATTCTGCCATATCATTCCTGATCCCACAGTCACCTCCAGAGCTGCACCCACTATTCTGCCATATCATTCCTGATCACACAGTCACATTCAGAGCTGCACTCACTATTCTGCCATATCATTCCCGATCCCACAGTCACCTCCAGAACTGCACTCACTATTCTGCCATATCATTCCTGATCCCACAGTCACATTCAGAGCTGCACTCACTATACTGCCATATCATTCCCGATTCCACAGTCACATTCAGAGCTGCACTCACTATACTGCCATATCATTCCTGATCCCACAGTCACCTCCAGAGCTGCACTCACATCTACAGCTGCAATGGAAGAGGAGACACTGCTACTCCATCACGTCCAGAGCTGCACTCACTATTCTGCCATATCATTCCCGATCCCACAGTCACATTCAGAGCTGCACTCACTATTCTGCCATATCATTCCTGATCCCACAGTCACATTCAGAGCTGCACTCACTATTCTGCCATATCATTCCTGATCCCACAGTCACATTCAGAGCTGCACTCACTATTCTGCCATATCACTCCTGATCACAGAGTCACATTCAGAGCTGCACTCACTATTCTGCCATATCATTCCTGATCCCACAGTCACATTCAGAGCTGTACTCACATCTACAGCTGCAATGGAAGAAGAGACACTGCTACTCCATCACCTCCAGAGCTGCACTCACTATTCTGCCATATCATTCCTGATCGCGCAGTCACATTCAGAGCTGCATTCACTATTCTTCCATATCATTCCTGATCCCAGTGTCACATTCAGAGCTGGACTCACATGCACACCTGCAACGCAAGAGGAGACACTGCTACTCCATCACCTCTAGAGATGCACTCACTATTTTGCCATATCATTCCTGATCCCAGTCACATTCAGAGCTGCACTCACATCTACAGCTGCAATGGAAGAGGAGACACTGCTACTCCATCACCTCCAGAGCTGCACTCACTATTCTGCCATATCATTCCTGATCCCACAGTCACATTCAAAGCTGCACTCACTATTCTGCCATATCATTCCTGATCCCACAGTCACATTCAGAGCTGCACTCACTATTCTGCCATATCATTCCTGATCCCACAGTCACATTCAGAGCTGCACTCACTATTCTGCCATATCATTCCTGATCCCACAGTCACATTCAGAGCTGCACTCACTATTCTGCCATATCATTCCTGATCCCACAGTCACATTCAGAGCTGCACTCACTAGTCTGCCATATCATTCCTGATCCCACAGTCACATTCAGAGCTGCACTCACTATTCTGCCGTATCATTCCCGATCCCACAGTCACATTCAGAGCTGCACTCACTATTCTGCCTTATCATTCCTGATCCCACAGTCACATTCAGAGCTGCACTCACTATTCTGCCTTATCATTCCTGATCCCACAGTCACATTCAGAGCTGCACTCACTATTCTGACTTATCATTCCTGATCCCACAGTCACATTCTGATCTGCACTCACTATTCTGCCATATCGTTCCTGATCCCACAGTCACCACCAGAGCTGCACTCACATCCACAGCTGCAACGCAAGAGGAGACACTGTTACTCCATCACCTCCAGAGCTGCACTCACTATTCTGCCATATCATTCCTGAACCCACAGTCACCTCCAGAGCTGCACTCACATCCACAGCTGCAACGCAAGAGGAGACACTGCTACTCCATCACCTCCAGAGCTGCACTCACTATTCTGCCATATCATTACTGATCAGACAGTCACCTCCAGAGCTGCACTCACATCCACAGCTGCAACGCAAGAGGAGACACTGCTACTCCATCACCTCCAGAGCTGCACTCACTATTCTGCCATATCATTCCAGATCCCACAGTCACATTCAGAGCTGCACTCACTATTCTGCCATATCGTTCCTGATCCCACAGTCACCACCAGAGCTGCACTCACATCCACAGCTGCAACGCAAGAGGAGACACTGCTACTCCATCACCTCCAGAGCTGCACTCACTATTCTGCCATATCATTCCTGATCGCGCAGTCACATCCAGAGCTGCACTCACAAGTCTGCCATATCATTCCTGATCCCACAGTCACATTCAGAGCTGCACTCACATCTACAGCTGCAACGCAAGAGGAGACACTGCTACTCCATGACCTTCAGAGCTGCACTCACTATTCTGCCATATCATTCCTGATCCCACAGTCACCTCCAGAGCTGCACTCACTATTCTGCCATATCATTCCTGATCCCACAGTCACCTCAAGAGCTGCACTCACTATACAGTAATATCTTTCCCGATCCCACAGTCACCTGCAGAGCTGCACACACTATTCTGCCATATCATTCCTGATCCGACAGTCACCTCCAGAGCTACACTCACTATTCAGACATATCATTCCTGATCCCACAGTCACATTCAGAGCTGCACTCACTATTCTGCCATATCATTCCTGATCCCACAGTCACCTCCAGAGCTACACTCACTATTCAGCCATATCATTCCTGATCCCACAGTCACATTCAGAGCTGCACTCACTATTCAGCCATATCATTCCTGATCCCACAGTCACATTCAGAGCTGCACTCACTATTCTGCCATATTATTCCTGATCGCGCAGTCACATCCAGAGCTGCACTCACTATTCTGCCATATCATTCATGATCCCACAGTGTCCTCCAGAGCTGCACTCACATCCACAGCTGCAACGCAAGAGGAGACACTGCTACTACATCACCTCCAGAGCTGCACTCACTATTCTACCATATCATTCCCGATCCCACAGTCACATTCAGAGCTGCACTCACTATACTGCCATATTATTCCTGATCCCACAGTCACATTCAGAGCTGCACTCACTATTCTGCCATATCATTCCTGATCCCACAGTCACATTCAGAGCTGCACTCACTATACTGCCATATCATTCCTGATCCCACAGTCACATTCAGAGCTGCACTCACTATACTGCCATATCATTCCTGATCCCACAGTCACATTCAGAGCTGCACTCACTATTCTGCCATATCATTCCTGATCCCACAGTCACCTCCAGAGCTGCACTCACATCTACAGCTGCAATGGAAGAGGAGACACTGCTACTCCATCACGTCCAGAGCTGCACTCACTATTCTGCCATATCATTCCCGATCCCACAGTCACGTTCAGAGCTGCACTCACTATTCTGTCATATCTTTCCTGATCCCACAGCCACATTCAGAGCAGCACTCACATCCACAGCTGCAAGGCAATAGGAGACACTGCTACTACATCACCTCCAGAGCTGCACTCACTATTCTACCATATCATTCCCGATCCCACAGTCACATTCAGAGCTGCACTCACTATTCTGTCATATCATTCCTGATCCCACAGTCACATTCAGAGCTGCACTCACTATTCTGTCATATCATTCCTGATCCCACAGTCACCTCCAGAGCTACACTCACTATTCAGCCATATCATTCCTGATCCCACAGTCACATTCAGAGCTGCACTCACTATTCTGCCATATCATTCCCGATCCCACAGTCACATTCAGAGCTGCACTCACTATTCTGCCATATCATTCCCGATCCCACAGTCACATTCAGAGCTGCACTCACTATTCTGTCATATCATTCCAGATCCCACAGTCACATTCAGAGCTGCACTCACTATTCTGTCATATCATTCCTGATCCCACAGTCACATTCAGAGCTGCACTCACTATACTGCCATATCACTCCTGATCACAGAGTCACATTCAGAGCTGCACTCACTATTCTGCCATATCATTCCTGATCACACAGTCACATTCAGAGCTGCACTCACTATTCTGCCATATCATTCCTGATCACACAGTCACATTCAGAGCTGCACTCACTATTCTGCCATATCATTCCTGATCCCACAGTCACATTCAGAGCTGCACTCACTATTCTGCCATATCATTCCTGATCCCACAGTCACATTCAGAGCTGCACTCACTATACTGCCATATCATTCCTGATCCCACAGTCACATTCAGAGCTGCACTCACTATTCTGTCATATCATTCCTGATCCCACAGTCACATTCAGAGCTGCACTCCCTATTCTGTCATATCATTCCTGATCCCACAGTCACATTCAGAGCTGCACTCACTATACTGCCATATCACTCCTGATCACAGAGTCACATTCAGAGCTGCACTCACTATTCTGCCATATCATTCCTGATCACACAGTCACATTCAGAGCTGCACTCACTATTCTGCCATATCATTCCTGATCACACAGTCACATTCAGAGCTGCACTCACTATTCTGCCATATCACTCCCGATCCCTCAGTCACATTCAGAGCTGCACTCACTATTCTGTCATATCATTCCTGATCCCACAGTCACATTCAGAGCTGCACTCACTATTCTGTCATATCATTCCCGATCCCACAGTCACATTCAGAGCTGCACTCACTATACTGCCATATCACTCCTGATCACAGAGTCACATTCAGAGCTGCACTCACTATTCTGCCATATCATTCCTGATCACACAGTCACATTCAGAGCTGCACTCACTATTCTGCCATATTATTCCTGATCCCACAGTCACATTCAGAGCTGCACTCACTATACTGCCATATCATTCCCGATCCCACAGTCACATTCAGAGCTGCACTCACTATACTGCCATATCATTCCCGATCCCACAGTCACATTCAGAGCTGCACTCACTATTCTGCCATATTATTCCTGATCCCACAGTCACATTCAGAGCTGCACTCACTATACTGCCATATCATTCCCGATCCCACAGTCACATTCAGAGCTGCACTCACTATTCTGCCATATCATTCCTGATCACACAGTCACATTCAGAGCTGCACTCACTATTCTGCCATATTATTCCTGATCCCACAGTCACATTCAGAGCTGCACTCACTATACTGCCATATCATTCCTGATCCCACAGTCACATTCAGAGCTGCACTCACTATTCTGTCATATCATTCCTGATCCCACAGTCACATTCAGAGCTGCACTCACTATACTGCCATATCACTCCTGATCACAGAGTCACATTCAGAGCTGCACTCACTATTCTGCCATATCATTCCTGATCACACAGTCACATTCAGAGCTGCACTCACTATTCAGCCATATCATTCCCGATCCCACAGTCACATTCAGAGCTGCACTCACTATTCTGTCATATCATTCCTGATCCCACAGTCACATTCAGAGCTGCACTCACTATTCTGTCATATCATTCCTGATCCCACAGTCACATTCAGAGCTGCACTCACTATACTGCCATATCACTCCTGATCACAGAGTCACATTCAGAGCTGCACTCACTATTCTGCCATATCATTCCTGATCACACAGTCACATTCAGAGCTGCACTCACTATTCTGCCATATCATTCCTGATCACACAGTCACATTCAGAGCTGCACTCACTATTCTGCCATATCATTCCTGATCCCACAGTCACATTCAGAGCTGCACTCACTATTCTGCCATATCATTCCTGATCGCGCAGTCACATCCAGAGCTGCACTCACTATACTGCCATATCATTCCTGATCCCACAGTCACATTCAGAACTGCACTAACTATTCAGCCATATCATTCCCGATCCCACAGTCACATCCAGAGCTGCACTCACTATACTGCCATATCACTCCTGATCACAGAGTCACATTCAGAGCTGCACTCACTATTCTGCCATATCATTCCTGATCACACAGTCACATTCAGAGCTGCACTCACTATTCTGCCATATCATTCCTGATCCCACAGTCACATTCAGAGCTGCACTCACTATACTGCCATATCATTCCTGATCCCACAGTCACATTCAGAGCTGCACTCACTATTCTGCCATATCATTCCTGATCCCACAGTCACATTCAGAGCTGCACTCACTATACTGCCATATCATTCCTGATCCCACAGTCACATTCAGAGCTGCACTCACTATTCTGCCATATTATTCCTGATCCCACAGTCACATTCAGAGCTGCACTCACTATACTGCCATATCATTCCTGATCCCACAGTCACATTCAGAGCTGCACTCACTATTCTGCCATATCATTCCTGATCCCACAGTCACATTCAGAGCTGCACTCACTATGCTGCCTTATCATTCCTGATCCCACAGTCACATTCAGAGCTGCACTCACTATTCTGCCATATCATTCCCGATCCCACAGTCACCTCCAGAGCTGCACTCACTATACTGCCATATCATTCCTGATCCCACAGCCACATTTAGAGCTGCACTCACTATTCTGCCATATCATTCCTGATCCCACAGTCACCTCCAGAGCTGCACTCACATCTACAGCTGCAATGGAAGAGGAGACACTGCTACTCCATCACGTCCAGAGCTGCACTCACTATTCTGCCATATCATTCCCGATCCCACAGTCACGTTCAGAGCTGCACTCACTATTCTGTCATATCTTTCCTGATCCCACAGCCACATTCAGAGCTGCACTCACATCCACAGCTGCAAGGCAAGAGGAGACACTGCTACTACATCACCTACAGAGCTGCACTCACTATTCTACCATATCATTCCCGATCCCACAGTCACATTCAGAGCTGCACTCACTATTCTACCATATCATTCCTGATCCCACAGCCACATTCAGAGCTGCACTCACTATTCAGCCATATCATTCCTGATCCCACAGTCACCTCCAGAGCTACACTCACTATTCAGCCATATCATTCCTGATCCCACAGTCACATTCAGAGCTGCACTCACTATTCTGCCATATCATTCCTGATCCCACAGTCACATTCAGAGCTGCACTCACTATTCTGCCATATCATTCCTGATCCCACAGTCACATTCAGAGCTGCACTCACTATTCTGCCATATCATTCCTGATCCCACAGTCACCACCAGAGCTGCACTCACATCCACAGCTGCAACGCAAGAGGAGACACTGCTACTCCATCACCTCCAGAGCTGCACTCACTATTCTGCCATATTATTCCTGATCGCGCAGTCACATCCAGAGCTGCACTCACTATTCTGCCATATCATTCATGATCCCACAGTGTCCTCCAGAGCTGCACTCACATCCACAGCTGCAACGCAAGAGGAGACACTGCTACTCCATCACCTCCAGAGCTGCACTCACTATTCTGCCATATCATTCCTGATCCCACAGTCACATTCAGACCTGCACTCACTATTCTGCCATATCATTCCTGATCCCACAGTCACATTCAGAGCTGCACTCACTATACTGCCATATCATTCCTGATCCCACAGTCATATTCAGAGCTGCACTCACTATACTGCCATATCATTCCCGATCCCACAGTCACATTCAGAGCTGCACTCACTATTCTGCCATATCATTCCTGATCCCACAGTCACATTCAGAGCTGCACTCACTATACTGCCATATCATTCCTGATCCCACAGTCACCTCCAGAGCTGCACTCACATCTACAGCTGCAATGGAAGAGGAGACACTGCTACTCCATTACGTCCAGAGCTGCACTCACTATTCTGCCATATCATTCCCGATCCCACAGTCACATTCAGAGCTGCACTCACTATTCTGTCATATCATTCCTGATCCCACAGTCACATTCAGAGCTGCACTCACTATACTGCCATATCATTCCTGATCCCACAGTCACATTCAGAGCTGCACTCACTATACTGCCATATCACTCCTGATCACAGAGTCACATTCAGAGCTGCACTCACTATTCTGCCATATCATTCCTGATCCCACAGTCACATTCAGAGCTGCACTCACTATACTGCCATATCATTCCTGATCCCACAGTCACATTCAGAGCTGCACTCACTATTCTGCCATATCATTCCTGATCCCACAGTCACATTCAGAGCTGCACTCACTATACTGCCATATCATTCCTGATCCCACAGTCACATTCAGAGCTGCACTCACTATTCTGCCATATTATTCCTGATCCCACAGTCACATTCAGAGCTGCACTCACTATACTGCCATATCATTCCTGATCCCACAGTCACATTCAGAGCTGCACTCACTATTCTGCCATATCATTCCTGATCCCACAGTCACATTAAGAGCTGCACTCACTATGCTGCCATATCATTCCTGATCCCACAGTCACATTCAGAGCTGCACTCACTATTCTGCCATATCATTCCCGATCCCACAGTCACCTCCAGAACTGCACTCACTATTCTGCCATATCATTCCCGATCCCACAGTCACCTCCAGAGCTGCACTCACTATACTGCCATATCACTCCTGATCACAGAGTCACATTCAGAGCTGCACTCACTATTCTGCCATATCATTCCTGATCACACAGTCACATTCAGAGCTGCACTCACTATTCTGCCATATCATTCCTGATCCCACAGTCACATTCAGAGCTGCACTCACTATACTGCCATATCATTCCTGATCCCACAGTCACATTCAGAGCTGCACTCACTATTCTGCCATATCATTCCTGATCCCACAGTCACATTCAGAGCTGCACTCACTATACTGCCATATCATTCCTGATCCCACAGTCACATTCAGAGCTGCACTCACTATTCTGCCATATTATTCCTGATCCCACAGTCACATTCAGAGCTGCACTCACTATACTGCCATATCATTCCTGATCCCACAGTCACATTCAGAGCTGCACTCACTATTCTGCCATATCATTCCCGATCCCACAGTCACCTCCAGAACTGCACTCACTATTCTGCCATATCATTCCTGATCCCACAGCCACATTCAGAGCTGCACTCACTATACTGCCATATCATTCCTGATCCCACAGTCACCTCCAGAGCTGCACTCACTATTCTGCCATATCATTCCTGATCCCACAGTCACATTCAGAGCTGCACTCACTATACTGCCATATCATTCCTGATCCCACAGTCACCTCCAGAACTGCACTCACTATTCTGCCATATCATTCCTGATCACAGAGTCACATTCAGAGCTGCACCCACTATTCTGCCATATCATTCCTGATCACACAGTCACCTCCAGAACTGCACTCACTATTCTGCCTTATCATTCCTGATCTCACAGTCACATTCAGAGCTGCACTCACTATTCTGCCATATCATTCCCGATCCCACAGTCACCTCCAGAGCTGCACTCACTATTCAGCCATATCATTCCTGATCCCACAGTCACATTCAGAGCTGCACTCACTATTCTGCCATATCATTCCTGATCCCACAGTCACATTCAGAGCTGCACTCACTATTCTGCCATATCATTCCTGATCCCACAGTCACATTCAGAGCTGCACTCACTATTCTGCCTTATCATTCCTGATCCCACAGTCACATTCAGAGCTGCACTCACTATTCTGCCATATCATTCCTGATCCCACAGTCACATTCAGAGCTGCACTCACTATTCTGCCTTATCATTGCTGATCCCACAGTCACATTCAGAGCTGCACTCACTATTCTGCCATATCATTCCCGATCCCACAGTCACCTCCAGAACTGCACTCACTATTCTGCCATATCATTCCTGATCCCACAGTCACATTCAGAGCTGCACTCACTATGCTGCCGTATCATTCCTGATCCCACAGTCACATTCAGAGCTGTACTCACATCTACAGCTGCAATGGAAGAAGAGACACTGCTACTCCATCACCTCCAGAGCTGCACTCACTATTCTGCCATATCATTCCTGATCCCACAGTCACATTCAGAGCTGCACTCACTATTCTGCCATATCATTCCTGATCCCACAGTCACATTCAGAGCTGCACTTACTATTCAGCCATATCATTCCTGATCCCACAGTCACATTCAGAGCTGCACTCACTATTCTGCCATATCATTCCTGATCCCACAGTCACATTCAGAGCTGCACCCACTATTCTGCCATATCATTCCTGATCCCACAGTCACCTCCAGTGCTGCACCCACTATTCTGCCATATCATTCCTGATCCCACAGTCACATTCAGAGCTGCACCCACTATTCTGCCATATCATTCCTGATCCCACAGTCACATTCAGAGCTGCACTCACTATTCTGCCATATCATTCCTGATCCCACAGTCACATCCAGAGCTGCACTCACTATTCAGCCATATCATTCCTGATCCCACAGTCACATTCAGAGCTGCACTCACTATTCAGCCATATCATTCCTGATCCCACAGTCACATTCAGAGCTGCACTCACTATTCTGCCATATCATTCCCGATCCCACAGTCACATTCAGAGCTGCACTCACTATTCTGCCATATCATTCCCGATCCCACAGTCACCTCCAGAACTGCACTCACTATTCTGCCATATCATTCCTGATCCCACAGTCACATTCAGAGCTGCACTCACTATACTGCCATATCATTCCTGATCCCACAGTCACATTCAGAGCTGCACTCACTATTCAGCCATATCATTCTTGATCCCACAGTCACATTCAGAGCTGCACTCACTATTCTGCCATATCATTCCCGATCCCACAGTCACATTCAGAGCTGCACTCACTATTCAGCCATATCATTCCTGATCCCACAGTCACATTCAGAGCTGCACTCACTATTCTGCCATATCATTCCCGATCCCACAGTCACATTCAGAGCTGCACTCACTATTCTGCCATATCATTCCCGATCCCACAGTCACCTCCAGAACTGCACTCACTATTCTGCCATATCATTCCTGATCCCACAGTCACATTCAGAGCTGCACTCACTATACTGCCATATCACTCCTGATCCCACAGTCACATTCAGAGCTGCACTCACTATACTGCCATATCATTCCTGATCCCACAGTCACCTCCAGAGCTGCACTCACATCTACAGCTGCAATGGAAGAGGAGACACTGCTACTCCATCACGTCCAGAGCTGCACTCACTATTCTACCATATCATTCCCGATCCCACAGTCACATTCAGAGCTGCACTCACTATTCTGCCATATCATTCCTCATCCCACAGTCACATTCAGAGCTGCACTCACTATTCTGCCATATCATTCCCGATCCCACAGTCACATTCAGAGCTGCACTCACTATTCTGCCATATCACTCCTGATCACAGAGTCACATTCAGAGCTGCACTCACTATTCTGCCATATCATTCCTGATCCCACAGTCACATTCAGAGCTGTACTCACATCTACAGCTGCAATGGAAGAAGAGACACTGCTACACCATCACCTCCAGAGCTGCACTCACTATTCTGCCATATCATTCCTGATCGCGCAGTCACATTCAGAGCTGCACTCACTATTCTTCCATCTCATTCCTGATCCCAGTGTCACATTCAGAGCTGCACTCACATGCACACCTGCAACGCAAGAGGAGACACTGCTACTCCATCACCTCTAGAGCTGCACTCACTATTCTGCCATATCATTCCTGATCCCACAGTCACATTCAGAGCTGCACTCACTATTCTGCCATATCATTCCTGATCACAGAGTCACATTCAGAGCTGCACTCACTATTCTGCCATATCATTCCTGATCCCACAGTCACATTCAGAGCTGCACTCACTATTCTGCCATATCATTCCTGATCCCACAGTCACATTCAGAGCTGCACTCACTATTCTGCCATATCATTCCTGATCCCACAGTCACATTCAGCGCTGCACTCACTATTCTGCCATATCATTCCTGATCCCACAGTCACATTCAGAGCTGCACTCACTATTCTGCCATATCATTCCTGATCCCACAGTCACAATCAGAGCTGCACTCACTATTCTGCCATATCATTCCTGATCACACAGTCACCTTGTGATGAAAGCCGGCCGGTGGGTGCAGCTCTCTGGCGCCCCCTTACCTCTCAGGTCAGTCCAGGTACTGCACCTAGAGAAAGTAGTGCCAGGAAGCTGCAACCAGCGCAGGGAACACGGTAGTGTGTTATCCCTTCAACGTCACTAAACCGTAACGTCACTACACAGCACAACTCGCTAGCGCCCTCTTAGCCTCAGGTCAGTCAAGGAACTGCACCTAGGATAAGCGGTCGCCAGGGAGACTGTCCTGTAACCTACTGGGTATCGGGGCCCTCTGTAGTGAGGGCGGTATATATATCTTCCTTGGCCGCGCCAGGAATATATATATCTGAACCTCCGACCGTCACTACCAGCCTTCCCCAATCCCCAGTTGGTATGCTGCCACCAGTCCCTATTTTAGATATACGCCCAGTCCGTGAATGGGCCTATATCGGGTCAGGAACCAACCCTGGGTAGCGTTTTTGGCTTGAGCCGAGCTCACACGGACGTGCGTTCGTTATGCAGAATAAAAGGCAGGCCCACAATTACTTGAGGTAATTGATTATAATAATACACTAGATACACGATATACAACTAAATATACACAGGTATAAGGTCAGGCTAAACTATACAACAATGGAATACAACACACAGAATCACCACAGCATATCAGTTACCGGTTTCTTGATTTTCTTGTGACGCAGGGAGAGGATTCTGCGGTCGCAGGCACGGTTCTTTGTTACAGGCTGAGGCCTACCACCGCATGGTCAAACTGCTCCTCCCCTTGGTGGCCTCAGCTGGTGCTCAGATGTTCAGCACACCACTCTTGGGTCAAGACTGACTTATCTCTTGTCTGTCCTGCTATCTTACCTGCCCCGTCCCGCCCACTGCTGGTGAGGTCAGCTGGCTCAGTCTCCACCCTCAGGTCTAACTTCGATCAGAAGCCCAAATTCTAAGGAACCCAATAACTTCTTCTGGGATGGTCTCAGGATACCCACAGGGGTTCCCACGGATTCGGGCCGCCGTAACCGACCTTTTGATATCAATTATGATACCATACGGTCCTCAGGAATGGCTCAGCGCTATATCTTGGCTTCCAGAGCACGTACAAACGTCTACCGCGGAGGCTTGTGTGCGCAATGGCTCCGGGACGCCGTGATATTTTTTTATTGGCCCATCCCACGCAACATGCGTGTACTTTTCATGTTTCTATATCTTATGCCTCCATGCTTGTGACAGACAAAGAAACTAGTCCTATGGGACAAATGGTCAGGTACAGATAGACGAAGCACCCCCCCCTGCTGGCTGTGTTTCCTCTCGAAGTCTTTGAAGCTCCTAGCATTCAAGTGTTAAGTAGGCTTCTTATCTTACAGGAGCCTGGATGGGGGGAAACTATCTAGTTGACGTTTTAACAGAAGGTCCCAAGGGTGGGGGCTGCTGAAGTGTGGCCATCCCTGGATATGATTTATCATTACCAAGATGGCGGCTACAGGTTCATCACACCTCCCCCTATACGAGGGCGCGAGGGGGTAGCACATTCCTGTGTTCCCCCGTGCGTCCTTCTGCACCCTCCCCTTGCCGGGATAACCCGTCAGCGTTACCGTGGTCACGGCCTCTTCTGTGGCGAATGGAGAAGTGGTACTGCTGGAGAGCGAGGCTCCAGCGTAGCAACCTGCCATTCGACCCAGAGACCGTGTGTAACCAGCTGAGGGGGTTGTGGTCCGTCTCCACGGTGAAATGGCTCCCGTACAAGTAGGGCTGCAGACGCTGCAGGGCCCATACAATTGCCAGGCATTCTTTTTCCACCGTGGAGTAAGCCACCTCCCGGGGCAGTAGCTTCCTGCTCAGGTACAAGACAGGATGTTCCTGGCCTGTCGTGTTGACCTGACTTAGCACAGCACCGAGGCCAAAGTCACTGGCGTCGGTCTGTACCACAAACGGCCGGTCGAAGTCGGCAGCTTGCAGTACAGGGGAGCTACTTAGGGCGGCCTTGAGTGCCCCGAAAGCTGTCTCGCAGGCGACTGTCCAGTCGACTGCGACGGGCAGCTTCTTCTTGGTGAGGTCCGTCAGGGGCTTGGCCAGGGTGCTATAGTGTGGGACGAACCTCCTATAGTACCCGGCGGTCCCCAAGAAGGACATCACCTGCTTTTTGGTCCTAGGAGTGGGCCAGGATGCGATGGCATCCACTTTCCCCGGTTCTGGCTTCAGAACCCCCCCGCCTACCCGGTGACCCAGGTAGAGGACCTCACTCATGCCCAGCTGGCACTTTTCCGGCTTGATGGTCAAGCCTGCCCGGTGGATCCGACCGAGCACCTGCCGCAGGTGCTCTAGGTGATCCTCCCAAGTGGGACTGAAGACTGCAATATCGTCCAAGTACGCAGCCGCGTACCCTTCAAGTCCCTCAAGCAGCGTATTGACCATCCGCTGAAAAGTGGCAGGGGCATTCTTCATGCCGAATGGCATCACTGTGGACTCGTACAGTCCAAAAGGGGTGATAAAGGCAGAGCGTTCCCTTGCCGCGGGGGTCAGAGGAATCTGCCAGTACCCCCGGCTCAGATCCATGATGGTCAGGTACTTAGCCCCGGCCATCCGATCGAGCAGGTCATCGATGCGTGGTATGGGGAACGCATCGGTGGCCGTTACAGCGTTGAGCCCCCGGTAGTCCACGCAGAACCGTGTAGTTCGGTCCTTCTTTGGTACGAGGACTACAGGCGAGGCCCACGCGCTGCTGGATGCCTGGATCACCCCCAGCTTCAGCATCTCGTCTATCTCTTGGCGCATGTTTCCCTGCACCTCGAAAGAGACCCGATATGCTGAACGCCGGATCGGCGGGTGATCGCCAGTGTCCACGTCGTGGACAGCCATCTCAGTCCTTCCGGGCAGGCTGCTGAACAGCCCCCGGAAGGGGTGCAGGGTGGTCCCCAGCTGGGACCGTTGGTCCTCCGTGAGCTGGTGGCCAACCCCCACATCCTCGATGGACCCACCCGCCTTGGCTTGGGTGAGCAGATCCAGGAGGGTTTCTACCTCTCCTTCCTCGGGAAGGTTGCACACTGGGTGGGCAGTCGCTTCCCGCTCATGATGAGCCTTCATCATGTTCACGTGGAAGGCCTTCCTCCTTCCACGGGCGTGATCCAGGGTGACCAGATAGGTGACGGCATTGAGTTTCTGGTGCACGAAGTAGGGACCTTCCCAGGCTGCCTGAAGCTTGTTCTGTGGTACGGGGACCAGTACCCACACCTTTTGACCCACCTGGTAGGTCCTCTCACAAGCATTCTGGTCGTACCACCGCTTCTGGTCGGCCTGGGCCTGGGCCATATTGTCCTGCCCCAGCTTTGCCAAGGCCATCATCCTGTCCCGGTGGCGCACGACATACTCGATGACCGACACCTCGGGGGTGGCCAAATCCCCTTCCCATGCTTCCTTCACCAGAGCCAGGGGGCCCCGTACCCGTCGCCCGTACAGGAGCTCAAAGGGGGAGAACCCCGTTGAGGCCTGCGGAACCTCCCGGTAAGCAAATAGGAGGTGTGGGAGGTAACGCTCCCAGTCTCTCCCGTGGGAGTCGACCAACATCTTAAGCATCTGCTTTAAGGTGCCATTGAACCGCTCACACAGGCCATTGGTCTGTGGGTGATACGGGCTGGCCACCAGATGTTGCACCTGCATTTGCTTACAGAGGGACTCCATCAGCCGCGACATGAACTGGGTCCCTCGGTCGGTGAGCATTTCTTGGGGGAAACCCACTCTGGAGAAGATCTCCAGTAAGGCGGTAGCCACCTTGTCGGCCCGAATGGACGACAAAGCTACCGCTTCCGGGTACCGGGTGGCATAGTCCACTACCGTGAGTATGAAGCATTTCCCGGAGTGGCTGGGAGTGGACAGAGGTCCAATAAGATCCACAGCGACCCTCGAGAAAGGCTCTTCGATGATTGGCAGAGTTACCAGTGGGGCTTTGGGGCGCGGCCCCGCCTTCCCCACCCTCTGACAGGTGTCACACGAACGGCAGTAGGCACCCACCGCGGCTCCCATCCCAGGCCAGTAGAAATGCTGAGCTATCCTGGCCTTGGTTTTAGCGATCCCTAGGTGTCCGGCCATCGGAATCTCGTGTGCGATCCGCAACAATTCCGCCCTGAACGGATAGGGTACCACTAACTGTCGGTCCCTGGGCCACGCCTCCGGTGAACCCTGCTGGACCGTTACCCGGTACAGCCGTCCCTGGTCCCAGACCACCCGCTCGCAGTCTGACTCCATGGGAGGCTGTGCCGCCTGTTCCTTGAGAGCTTTCAGGCTGTCGTCTGCTTCCAACGCAGCCTGAAATTCCTGACTTGATGTGGCCAGAATCGACGAAACTGCCACATCCTCCGTCAGCCCCTCCGGGCATGTCACCTGGCCGCTGTCTGACCCGGCAGACACTTGGTCAGAAGTGGGGAAGCCGTCGGACCTCTGCAAGGCTCCTTGGGCTCCGGCGCTCCCACTCCTGGTGACAGCGGCTATGACCGCTGTGACCGTGGGTAGTGCCTGCTTCCCCTCTGTTTCTGACCAAGCCGCCCGATCAGGCAGGCTTCCTAGGCCTTTGGACATCTCGGATGTGGGGAACTCCTGCCCTGGGGTCTTACCTGGCGGCTCCTCTCTTGGGACACCCCCACCTCCCATGGCCTGTTCCTCCCCCTGCAGTGGGCCTATACTCAGCAGCCTGGATACCCCTGGGAGCCCTACACTGCCGGTAGCTGCCCCCCTCTCCATCCCTGAGCTTCCCTCTACAGAATCCTGCCCGCCCCCTCCCTCACCGGAGGACAAGAGGTCACGGCACGCCGGCTGAGCACCTCTGCGGGCATCCCCACACTCCCCACCTGCTTTCACTAACCCTGTTTGTGTTGTGTCTGTGCAGGTGTTACCCTCAGGTTTCACTCCCTCCTCCTCAGCAGGACACACACTACATACAACATGGTTGGCATTAGCAGCAGACAAATCAATACACTCTTGGGGGGCCGAACTTGGGGGTTCAGAGGGTACATACTGCGATACTAGACGCCCCAAGTCGGTCCCTAATAAAACATTTGCGGGAATATTTGGCGTTACTCCCACCTCCCGCATCCCCCTTCCGGCACCCCAGTCCAAATACACCATGGCAACGGGAAGTGCCGGCTCCACGCCTCCAACCCCGGAGACGGAAAGAGTCTTTCCTGGTACCAAGTCCTGGGGGGACACCACCTCAGGCCGTACCAGTGTTCGTTCAGCGCCCGTGTCCCGCAGTCCCATGACCGCAGAACGGCCTATGGTGACGGGTTGGATGTTGTCCAGGGACCTACCACCACCCCCTCCCACACACAAAACATTGGGCGCTCTCTGGGACTGGGATGGGGTCTTTTGGCGCTGGGGACACTCAGCCCTAAAGTGTCCTGGTTTGTTGCATAGATGACAACGTCTTACGTCTGGTCCTTGCCTGGAGAGGGCAACAGGGGGATACACCCCTTGTGTTCTAGGGGCCGGGGAAACAGGGGCATGACTGGGCTTACCCCCTCTCCAGGTGCTGCTGGCAGACTTCTTCAGCTCAGGCGCCCTGTTATTGGCATACTCGTCTGCCAGGGCGGCTGTAGCAGAAGCCCCTGTTGGTTTTCGGTCACGGAGGAACTGTCGGAGGTCCTCTGGGCAGTTCCACAAGAACTGCTCCGTGACGAACAGTTCCTGGACCTCCTGGCGGGTAGTAAGCGCTAGACCCGAGGTCCAGTGCTCTGCGGCTCTCAACAGCGCCCGCATATGATCGGTCCAGGTGTCCTTGGGGCCACGCAGCAGGCTCCGGAACTTCTGGCGGTACGACTCGGGAGTGAGGTTGTACTGCCGGATCAGGGCCCGCTTGATGCAGTCGTAGTTCTGTACCTCCCCGGCAGGTAAGTCCCCCAAGGCATCCAGGGACTTACCCCTCAAACGGGGGGTCAGGTATCTGGCCCACTGATCCCGGGCCAGATGGTGCTGAAGACAGGTCCGTTCAAATGCCACCAGAAAGGAGTCCAGGTCCCCATCCTTCTCCAGTAGAGGGAAGTCCTCAGCTCGGACTTTGGACGACTTGGTCTCCTGATGGGTTGGTTGCTCTAGCGGAAGCCCCCGCTGGGCCAGGTCCAGTTGGTGCTGGCGCTCCGCAGCTCGCTCTGCACGCTCCGCAGCCTCCCGGCGCTCTGCAGCCCGCTCTGCACGCTCCGCAGCCTCCCGGCGCTCCGCAGCTTCGCGCTCCTCCTCCGCTGCCTTCTCTGATGCTGCCAGGAGGGTTTTGTAGACGGCATCGCCATGAGACTGGAGACTTGCCATAGCCGCTTGTAAAAGGGCTTGTGATCTGGACAGGCTGGGCTGGGTAGGTGGTGGGCAGCCCACTGCGGGACCGTATACTGGGGACTGGCTCCCTGAGGTGCCCGGGCTGGACTCCTCCTCGCCATGAGTAACAATGTCCTCCCCTCCTGCCACACGGACCGTAGCATTAGCCTCCTGCAGGGTCTTGCTCCTGGTGCCGTCTGCCATCTTGGTAACCGACACCGCTGCAACCCTGAGTTTGCACACACCTTGTTATACTTTTAGCCTGACCGTCTAACGTTGGGCTGACCTTAAGACTCCAGCAGTGGAAGTTACCACTGGCAGTCTTTAGTGCCTGGGAGTAGGGGTCCCACAACACTATTATTCTGCAATCCCACCGCTCTGCCACCAATGTGATGAAAGCCGGCCGGTGGGTGCAGCTCTCTGGCGCCCCCTTACCTCTCAGGTCAGTCCAGGTACTGCACCTAGAGAAAGTAGTGCCAGGAAGCTGCAACCAGCGCAGGGAACACGGTAGTGTGTTATCCCTTCAACGTCACTAAACCGTAACGTCACTACACAGCACAACTCGCTAGCGCCCTCTTAGCCTCAGGTCAGTCAAGGAACTGCACCTAGGATAAGCGGTCGCCAGGGAGACTGTCCTGTAACCTACTGGGTATCGGGGCCCTCTGTAGTGAGGGCGGTATATATATCTTCCTTGGCCGCGCCAGGAATATATATATCTGAACCTCCGACCGTCACTACCAGCCTTCCCCAATCCCCAGTTGGTATGCTGCCACCAGTCCCTATTTTAGATATACGCCCAGTCCGTGAATGGGCCTATATCGGGTCAGGAACCAACCCTGGGTAGCGTTTTTGGCTTGAGCCGAGCTCACACGGACGTGCGTTCGTTATGCAGAATAAAAGGCAGGCCCACAATTACTTGAGGTAATTGATTATAATAATACACTAGATACACGATATACAACTAAATATACACAGGTATAAGGTCAGGCTAAACTATACAACAATGGAATACAACACACAGAATCACCACAGCATATCAGTTACCGGTTTCTTGATTTTCTTGTGACGCAGGGAGAGGATTCTGCGGTCGCAGGCACGGTTCTTTGTTACAGGCTGAGGCCTACCACCGCATGGTCAAACTGCTCCTCCCCTTGGTGGCCTCAGCTGGTGCTCAGATGTTCAGCACACCACTCTTGGGTCAAGACTGACTTATCTCTTGTCTGTCCTGCTATCTTACCTGCCCCGTCCCGCCCACTGCTGGTGAGGTCAGCTGGCTCAGTCTCCACCCTCAGGTCTAACTTCGATCAGAAGCCCAAATTCTAAGGAACCCAATAACTTCTTCTGGGATGGTCTCAGGATACCCACAGGGGTTCCCACGGATTCGGGCCGCCGTAACCGACCTTTTGATATCAATTATGATACCATACGGTCCTCAGGAATGGCTCAGCGCTATATCTTGGCTTCCAGAGCACGTACAAACGTCTACCGCGGAGGCTTGTGTGCGCAATGGCTCCGGGACGCCGTGATATTTTTTTATTGGCCCATCCCACGCAACATGCGTGTACTTTTCATGTTTCTATATCTTATGCCTCCATGCTTGTGACAGACAAAGAAACTAGTCCTATGGGACAAATGGTCAGGTACAGATAGACGAAGCACCCCCCCCTGCTGGCTGTGTTTCCTCTCGAAGTCTTTGAAGCTCCTAGCATTCAAGTGTTAAGTAGGCTTCTTATCTTACAGGAGCCTGGATGGGGGGAAACTATCTAGTTGACGTTTTAACAGAAGGTCCCAAGGGTGGGGGCTGCTGAAGTGTGGCCATCCCTGGATATGATTTATCATTACCAAGATGGCGGCTACAGGTTCATCACACACCTCCAGAGCTGCACTCACTATTCTGTCATATCATTCCTGATCCCACAGTCACCTCCAGAACTGCACTCACTATACTGCCATATCATTCCTGATCCCACAGTCACCTCCAGAACTGCACTCACTATACTGCCATATCATTCCTGATCCCACAGTCACATTCAGAGCTGCACTCACTATTCTGCCATATCATTCCTGATCCCACAGTCACATTCAGAGCTGCACTCACTATTCTGCCATATCATTCCTGATCCCACAGTCACATTCAGAGCTGCACTCACTATTCTGCCATATCATTCCTGATCCCACAGTCACATTCAGAGCTGCACTCACTATTCTGCCATATCATTCCTGATCCCACAGTCACATTCAGAGCTGCACTCACTATTCTGCCATATCATTCCTGATCCCACAGTCACATTCAGAGCTGCACTCACTATTCTGCCGTATCATTCCCGATCCCACAGTCACATTCAGAGCTGCACTCACTATTCTGCCTTATCATTCCTGATCCCACAGTCACATTCAGAGCTGCACTCACTATTCTGCCTTATCATTCCTGATCCCACAGTCACATTCAGAGCTGCACTCACTATTCTGCCATATCATTCCTGATCCCACAGTCACATTCAGAGCTGCACTCACTATTCTGCCATATCACTCCTGATCCCACAGTCACCTCCAGAGCTGCACCCACTATTCTGCCATATCATTCCTGATCCCACAGTCACATTCAGAGCTGCACTCACTATTCTGCCATATCACTCCTGATCACAGAGTCACATTCAGAGCTGCACTCACATCTACAGCTGCAATGGAAGAGGAGACACTGCTACTCCATCACCTCCAGAGCTGCACTCACTATTCTGCCATATCATTCCTGATCCCACAGTCACATTCAGAGCTGCACTCACTATTCTGCCATATCATTCCTGATCCCACAGTCACATTCAGAGCTGCACTCACTATTCTGCCATATCATTCCTGATCCCACAGTCACATTCAGAGCTGCACTCACTATTCTGCCATATCATTCCTGATCCCACAGTCACATTCAGAGCTGCACTCACTATTCTGCCATATCATTCCTGATCCCACAGTCACATTCAGAGCTGCACTCACTATTCTGCCATATTATTCCTGATCCCACAGTCACATTCAGAGCTGCACTCACTATTCTGCCTTATCATTCCTGATCCCACAGTCACCTCCAGAGCTGCACTCACATCCACAGCTGCAACGCAAGAGGAGATACTGCTACTCCATCACCTCCAGAGCTGCACTCACTATTCTGCCATATCATTCCTGATCCCACAGTCACCTCCAGAGCTGCACTCACATCCACAGCTGCAACGCAAGAGGAGACACTGCTGCTCCATCACCTCCAGAGCTGCACTCACTATTCTGCCATATCATTCCTGATCCCACAGTCACCTCCAGAGCTGCACTCACTATTCTGCCATATCATTCCTGATCCCACAGTCACCTCCAGAGCTGCACTCACTATACAGTAATATCATTCCCGATCCCACAGTCACCTCCAGAGCTGCACTCACTATCCTATGTCAGATATCACCCTGCAGTCACATCCAGAGCTGCACTCACTATCCTATGTCAGATATCATCCTGCAGTCACATCCGGAGCTGCACTCACTATCCTATGTCACATATCATCCTGCAGTCACATCCAGAGCTGCACTCACTATCCTATGTCACACATCATCCTGCAGTCACATCCAGAGCTGCACTCACTATCCTATGTCAGATATCATCCTGCAGTCACATCCAGAGCTGCATTCACTATCCTATGTCACACATCATCCTGCAGTCACATCCAGAGCTGCACTCACTATCCTATGTCACACATCATTCTGCAGTCACATCCAGAGCTGCACTCACTATCCAATGTCAGATATCATCCTGCAGTCACATCCTGAGCTGCACTCACTATCCTATGTCAGATATCATCCCACAGTCACATCCAGAGCTGCACTCACTATCCAATGTCAGATATCATCCTGCAGTCACATCCAGAGCTGCACTCACTATCCAATGTCAGATATCATCCTGCAGTCACATCCAGAGCTGCACTCACTATCCTATGTCAGATATCATCCTGCAGTCACATCCAGAGCTGCACTCACTATCCTATGTCACATAACATCCTGCAGTCACGTCCAGAGCTGCACTCACTATCCTATGTCAGATATCATCCTGCAGTCACATCCAGAGCTGCACTCACTATCCTATGTCACATAACATCCTGCAGTCACGTCCAGAGCTGCACTCACTATCCTATGTCAGATATCATCCTGCAGTCACATCCAGAGCTGCACTCACTATCCTATGTCAGATATCATCCCACAGTCACATCCAGAGCTGCACTCACTATCCTATGTCAGATATCATCCTGCAGTCACATCCAGAGCTGCACTCACTATCCAATGTCAGAAATCATCCTGCAGTCACATCCAGAGCTGCACTCACTATCCTATGTCAGATATCATCCTGCAGTCACATCCAGAGCTGCACTCACTATCCTATGTCACATAACATCCTGCAGTCACGTCCAGAGCTGCACTCACTATCCTATGTCAGATATCATCCTGCAGTCACATCCAGAGCTGCACTCACTATCCTATGTCAGATATCATCCTGCAGTCACATCC
Organism: Phyllobates terribilis; assembly: GCF_046119375.1. Taxonomy (NCBI): domain Eukaryota; kingdom Metazoa; phylum Chordata; class Amphibia; order Anura; family Dendrobatidae; genus Phyllobates; species Phyllobates terribilis. The sequence goes on along the minus strand of NW_027362785.1, from coordinate 11,921,637 downwards.
AGAGCTGCACTCACTATCCTATGTCAGATATCATCCCACAGTCACATCCAGAGCTGCACTCACTATCCTATGTCAGATATCATCCTGCAGTCATATCCAGAGCTGCACTCACTATCCAATGTCAGATATCATCCTGCAGTCACATCCAGAGCTGCACTCACTATCCTATGTCACATAACATCCTGCAGTCACGTCCAGAGCTGCACTCACTATCCTATGTCAGATATCATCCTGCAGTCACATCCAGAGCTGCACTCACTATCCTATGTCAGATATCATCGTTCAGTCACATCCAGAGCTGCACTCACTATCCTATGTCAGATATCATCCTGCAGTCACATCCAGAGCTGCACTCACTATCCTATGTCAGAAATCATCCTGCAGTCACATCCAGAGCTGCACTCACTATCCTATGTCAGATATCATCCTGCAGTCACATCCAGAGCTGCACTCACTATCCTATGTCACATAACATCCTGCAGTCACGTCCAGAGCTGCACTCACTATCCTATGTCAGATATCATCCTGCAGTCACATCCAGAGCTGCACTCACTATCCTATGTCAGATATCATCCTGCAGTCACATCCAGAGCTGCACTCACTATCCTATGTCAGATATCATCCCACAGTCACATCCAGAGCTGCACTCACTATCCTATGTCAGATATCATCCTGCAGTCACATCCAGAGCTGCACTCACTATCCAATGTCAGATATCATCCTGCAGTCACATCCAGAGCTGCACTCACTATCCTATGTCAGATATCATCCTGCAGTCACATCCAGAGCTGCACTCACTATCCTACATCACATCGTGCTCCATTCACACCTAGATCTGCACTCATTCTACTTCATGATGCTGCAGTCACATCCAGAGCTGCCATGTTTTCATCTGTTGCAGGGTTTGGGGATCATTACTGAAGCTTCTACAGGATTTGAGGGTGTCCATCCTTCAGCAGGTGGAGCAGCCTTTATTGCAGATTACCAAAGCTGCAGTCTTCATCCTCCTCCAGAGCAGGCGACTCGCAGAGGTTGAGCTTCTCCATCGTCATGTAGTTCTGCCCCAGCGCAGTTTCTGCCGGACACAGGAGAGGGGCTCACAGGGTGGAGGCAAATGGCGCAGTGGATGGGGGTGAAGCAGGAGGAGGAGCAGCAGGTGGTGCAGGAGGAGGAGGAGAAGCAGGGAGTGCAAGAGGAGGAGCAGGAGGTGGTGCAGGAGGAGGAGGAGGAGCAGCAGGGGGAGCAGCAGGGGGTGCAGGAGGAGGAGCAGCAGGTGGTGCAGGAGGAGGAGGAGCAGCAGGGGGTGCAGGAGGGGGAGCAGCAGGTGGAACAGCAGGAGGAGCAGCAGGTGGTGCAGGAGGAGGAGGAGCAGCAGGGGGTGCAGGAAGAAGAGCAGCAGGTGGTGCAGGAGGAGGAGGAGGAGCAGTAGGGGGTGCAGGAGGGGGAGCAGCAGGGGGTGCAGGAGGAGGAGCAGCAGGGGGTGCAGGAGGAGGAGCAGCAGGGGGTGCAGGAGGAGGAGCTGCAGGTGGTGAAGGAGGAGGAGGAGAAGGAGCAGCAGGGGGTGCAGGAGGAGGAGCAGCAGGTGGTGGCACAGCAGGAGGAGGAGCAGCAGATGGTGCAGGAGAAGGAGCAGCAGGGGATGCTGGAGGAGGAGCAGCAGGTGGTGGCAAAGCAGGAGGAGGAGCAGCAGGGGGTGCAGGAGGAGGAGCAGCAGGTGGTGGAACAGCAGGAGGAGCAGCAGGTGGTGGCGCAGCAGAAGGAAAAGCAGGTGGTGGCACAGCAGGAGGACGGGCAACAAGTGGTGGCACAGCAGGATGGGTAGAAGCAGGTGGTGGAGTAGCAGGTGGTGCAGGAGGAGGAGCAGAGGGTGGTGCAGGAGGAGGAGTAGCAGGTGGTGCAGGAGGTGGCACAGCAGGAGGAGCAGCAGGTGGTGGCACAGCAGGAAGAGCAGCAGGTGATGGCGCAGCAGGAGGAGGAGGAGCAAGTGGTGGCATAGCAGGAGGGATAGAAGCAGGTGGTACAGGAGGAGCAGCAGATGGTGCAGGAGGAGGGGCAGCAGGTGATGGTGCAGCAGGAGGAGCAGCAGGTGGTGGCGCAACAGGAGGAAAAGCAGGTGGTGGCGCAGCAGGGGGAGGAGCAGCAAGTGGTGGCACAGCAGGAGGGGTAGAAGCAGGTGGTGCAGGAGGAGGAGCAGAAGGTGGTGCAGGAGGAGGAGTAGCAGGTGGTGCAGGAGGTGGCACAGCAGGAGGAGCAGCAGGTTGTGGCACAGCAGGAGGAGCAGCAGGTGATGGCGCAGCAGGAGGAGGAGCAGCACGTGGTGGCATAGCAGGAGGGATAGAAGCAGGTGGTGCAGGAGAAGGAGCAGCAGATGGTGCAGGAGGAGGAGCAGAAGGTGGTGCAGGAGGAGGAGCAGCAGGTGGTGCATGAGGAGGAGAAGCTGCAGGTGTTGTGTGGAGAGGAGGGGCAGCTGCAGGTGGCGCGATGGAGAGGAGGGGGTCACAGCAGTTTACCAGGAGAGGAGAATTGTTCATCATCATATGAGAGAACAGGATACGCAGGAGGAGAAGCATTAGGTGCTGCAGCAGGTGGAGTGGACGCCAGGATCCGGGATGTGGGGATGTCGTAGATGCTGGACACAGAGTTAGAATTGTCATCACTTTCATTTCCTCCAGAAAAGAAACTCTTCAATCTGTCCGTACCAAATGCAGTGTCTGCAGGATACAAAAGGGAAGGGGGTGACAGGGTAGTCAGCGAGGAGGTAGAGGGTGCAAGAGGAGGGGCATCTGCAAGTGGCGCCATGTAGAGGAGGAGAAGCTGCAGGTGTCATGTGGAGAGGAAGAGCAGCTGCAGGTGTCGTGTGGAGAGGAGGAGCAGCTGCAGGTGTCGTGTGGAGAGGAGGAGAAGCTGCAGGTGTCGTGTGGAGTGGAGGAGCAGCTGCAGGTGTCGTGTGGAGTGGAGGGGCAGCTGCAGGTGTCGTGTGGAGTGGAGGGGCAGCTGCAGGTGTCATGTGGAGAGGAAGGACAGCTGCAGGTGTCGTGTGGAGAGGAGGAGCAGCTGCAGGTGTCATGTGGAGAGGAGAAGCAGCTGCAGGTGTCATGTGGAGAGGAGAAGCAGCTGCAGGTGTCGTGTGGAGAGGAGGAGCAGCTGCAGGTGTCACGTGGAGAGGAGGAGCAGCTGCAGGTGTCACGTGGAGAGGAGAAGCAGCTGCAGGTGTCATGTGGAGAGGAGGAGCAGCTGCAGGTGTTGTGTGGAGAGAAGGAACAGCTGCCGGTGTCGTGTAGAGAGGAGGAGCAGCTGCAGGTGTCATGTGGAGAGGAGAATCAGCTGCAGGTGTCATGTGGAGAGGAGAAGCAGCTGCAGGTGTCGTGTGGAGAGGAGGAGCAGCTGCAGGTGTCATGTGGAGAGGAGGAGCAGCTGCAGGTGTCATGTGGAGAGGAGAAGCAGCTGCAGGTGTCATGTGGAGAGGAGGGGCAGCTTCAGGTGTCATGTGGAGAGGAGGAACAGCTGCAGGTGTAGTGTGGAGAGGAGAAGCAGCTGCAGGTGTCATGTGGAGAACAGAAGGAGCAGCTGCAGGTGTCGCGTGGAGAGGAGAAGCAGCTGCAGGTGTCGTGTGGAGAGGAGGAGCAGCTGCAGGTGTCGTGTGGAGAGGAGGAGCAGCTGCTGGTGTCGTGTGGAGAGGAGGAGCAGCTGCAGGTGTCGTGTGGAGAGGAGGAGCAGCTGCAGGTGTCGTGTGGAGAGGAGGAGCAGCTGCAGGTGTCATGTGGAGAGGAGGAGAAGCTGCAGGTGTCATGTGGAGAGGAGGAACAGCTGCAGGTGTTGTGTGGAGAGGAGAAGCAGCTACAGGTGGCATGTGGAGAGGAGGAGCAGCTGCAGGTGTCGTGTAGAGAGGAGGAGCAGCTGCAGGTGTCATGTGGAGAGGAGAAGCAGCTGCAGGTGTCATGTGGAGAGGAGGAGCAGCTGCAGGTGTCGTGTGGAGAGGAGGAGCAGCTGCAGGTGTCGTGTAGAGAGGAGAAGCAGCTGCAGGTGTCGTGTGGAGAGGAGGAGAAGCTGCAGGTGTCGTGCAGAGAGAAGTAGCAGCTGCAGGTGTCATGTGGAGAGGAGGAGCAGCTGCAGGTGTCGTATGGAGAGGAGGAGCAGCTGCAGGTGTCATGTGGAGAGGAGGAACAGCTGCCTGTGTCATGTGGAGAGGAGGAGCAGCTGCAGGTGCTGTGTGGAGAGGAGGAGCAGCTGTAGGTATCGTGTGGAGTGGAGGAGCAGCTGCAGATGTCGTGTGGAGAGGAGGAGCAGCTGTAGGTGTCCTGTGGAGAGGAGGAGCAGTTGTAGGTATCGTGTCGAGTGAAGGGGCAGCTGCAGGTGTTGTGTGGAGAGTAGGAGCAGCTGCAGGTATCGTGTGGAGTGGAGGGGCAGCTGCAGGTATCGTGTGGAGAGGAGGAGCAGCTGTAGGTATCGTGTGGAGAGGAGGAGCAGCTGCAGGTGTTGTGTGGAGAGTAGGAGCAGCTGCAGGTATCGTGTGGAGTGGAGGGGCAGCTGCAGGTATCGTGTGGAGAGGAGGAGCAGCTGTAGGTATCGTGTGGAGAGGAGGAGCAGCTGCAGGTGTCGTGTGGAGAGGAGGAGCAGCTGCAGGTGTCGTGTGGAGTGGAGGGGCAGCTGCAGGTGTTGTGTGGAGAGGAGGAGCTGCTGCAGGTATCGTGTGGAGAGTAGGAGCAGCTGCAGGTGTCGTGTGGAGTGGAGGGGCAGCTGCAGGTGTTGTGTGGAGAGGAGGAGCAGCTGTAGGTATCGTGTGGAGAGGAGAAGCAGCTGCAGGTGTCATGTGGAGAGGAGGAGCAGCTGCAGGTGTCATGTGGAGTGGAGGGGCAGCTGCAGGTGTTGTGTGGAGAGGAGGAGCAGCTGTAGGTATCGTGTGGAGAGGAGGAGCAGCTGTAGGTATCGTGTGGAGAGGAGGAGCAGCTGCAGGTGTTGTGTGGAGAGGAGGAGCAGCTGTAGGTATCGTGTGGAGAGGAGGAGCAGCTGTAGGTATCGTGTGGAGTGGAGGGGCAGCTGCAGGTGTTGTGTGGAGAGGAGGAGCAGCTGTAGGTGTTGTGTGGAGAGGAGGAGCAGCTGTAGGTATCGTGTGGAGAGGAGGAGCAGCTGTAGGTATCGTGTGGAGAGGAGGAGCAGCTGTAGGTATCGTGTGGAGAGGAGGAGCAGCTGTAGGTATCGTGTGGAGAGGAGGGGCAGCTGCAGGTGTCGTGTGGAGAGGAGGAGCAGCTGCAGGTGTCGTGTGGAGTGGAGGGGCAGCTGCAGGTGTTGTGTGGAGAGGAGGAGCAGCTGTAGGTATCGTGTGGAGAGGAGGAGCAGCTGCAGGTGTCATGTGGAGAGGAGGAGCAGCTGCAGCTGTCGTGTGGAGAGGAGGAGCAGCTGCAGGTGTCATGTGGAGAGGAGGAGCAGCTGCAGGTGTCATGTGGAGAGGAGGAGCAGCTGCAGGTGTCATGTGGAGAGGATAAGCAGCTGCAGGTGTCATGTGGAGAGGAGGAGCAGCTGCAGGTGTCATGTGGAGAGGAGGGGCAGCTTCAGGTGTCATGTGGAGAGGAGGAACAGCTGCAGGTGTAGTGTGGAGAGGAGAAGCAGCTGCAGGTGTCACATCCAGAGCTGCACTCACTATCCTATGTCAGATATCATCCTGCAGTCACATCCAGAGCTGCACTCACTATCCAATGTCAGAAATCATCCTGCAGCCACATCCAGAGCTGCACTCACTATCCTATGTCAGATATCATCCTGCAGTCACATCCAGAGCTGCACTCACTATCCTATGTCACATAACATCCTGCAGTCACGTCCAGAGCTGCAGAGGAGGAGCAGCTGTAGGTATCGTGTGGAGAGGAGGAGCAGCTGCAGGTGTTGTGTGGAGAGGAGGAGCAGCTGTAGGTATCGTGTGGAGAGGAGAAGCAGCTGCAGGTGTCGTGTGGAGAGGAGGAGCAGCTGCAGGTGTTGTGTGGAGAGGAGGAGGAGCTGCAGGTGACCTGTGGAGAGGAGGAGCAGATGGAGTTGGCGTGTGGAGGGGAGCAGCAGCTGCAGGTGGCATGTGAAGGGGAGGAGCAGCTGCAGGTGTCGTGTGGAGAGGAGGAGCAGCTGCAGGTGTCATGTGGAGAGGAGAAGCAGCTGCAGGTGTCATGTGGAGAGGAGAAGCAGCTGCAGGTGTCATGTGGAGAGGAGGAGCAGCTGCAGGTGGCGTGTGGAAAGGAGGAGCAGCTGCAGGTGTCGTGTGGAGAGTAGGAGCAGCTGCAGGTGTCATGTAGAGAGGAGAAGCAGCTGCAGGTGGCATGTGGAGAGGAGGAGCAGCTGCAGGTGTTGTGTGGAGTGGAGGGGCAGCTGCAGGTGTTGTGTGGAGAGGAGGAGCATCTGTAGGTATCGTGTGGAGAGGAGGAGCAGCTGTAGGTATCGTGTGGAGAGGAGGAGCAGCTGCAGGTGTTGTGTGGAGAGGAGGAGCAGCTGTAGGTATCGTGTGGAGAGGAGGAGCAGCTGCAGGTGTTGTGTGGAGAGGAGGAGCAGCTGTAGGTATCGTGTGGAGAGGAGGAGCAGCTGTAGGTATCGTGTGGAGAGGAGGAGTAGCTGCAGGTGTTGTGTGGAGAGGAGGAGCAGCTGTAGGTATCGTGTGGAGAGGAGGAGTAGCTGCAGGTGTTGTGTGGAGAGGAGGAGCAGCTGTAGGTATCGTGTGGAGAGGAGGAGCAGCTGTAGGTGTTGTGTGGAGAGGAGGAGCAGCTGTAGGTATCGTGTGGAGAGGAGGAGCAGCTGTAGGTATCGTGTGGAGAGGAGGAGCAGCTGTAGGTATCGTGTGGAGAGGAGGAGCAGCTGTAGGTATCGTGTGGAGAGGAGGGGCAGCTGCAGGTGTCGTGTGGAGAGGAGGAGCAGCTGCAGGTGTCGTGTGGAGTGGAGGGGCAGCTGCAGGTGTTGTGTGGAGAGGAGGAGCAGCTGTAGGTATCGTGTGGAGAGGAGGAGCAGCTGCAGGTGTCATGTGGAGAGGAGGAGCAGCTGCAGCTGTCGTGTGGAGAGGAGGAGCAGCTGCAGGTGTCATGTGGAGAGGAGGAGCAGCTGCAGGTGTCATGTGGAGAGGAGGAGCAGCTGCAGGTGTCATGTGGAGAGGATAAGCAGCTGCAGGTGTCATGTGGAGAGGAGGAGCAGCTGCAGGTGTCATGTGGAGAGGAGGGGCAGCTTCAGGTGTCATGTGGAGAGGAGGAACAGCTGCAGGTGTAGTGTGGAGAGGAGAAGCAGCTGCAGGTGTCACATCCAGAGCTGCACTCACTATCCTATGTCAGATATCATCCTGCAGTCACATCCAGAGCTGCACTCACTATCCAATGTCAGAAATCATCCTGCAGCCACATCCAGAGCTGCACTCACTATCCTATGTCAGATATCATCCTGCAGTCACATCCAGAGCTGCACTCACTATCCTATGTCACATAACATCCTGCAGTCACGTCCAGAGCTGCAGAGGAGGAGCAGCTGTAGGTATCGTGTGGAGAGGAGGAGCAGCTGCAGGTGTTGTGTGGAGAGGAGGAGCAGCTGTAGGTATCGTGTGGAGAGGAGAAGCAGCTGCAGGTGTCGTGTGGAGAGGAGGAGCAGCTGCAGGTGTTGTGTGGAGAGGAGGAGGAGCTGCAGGTGACCTGTGGAGAGGAGGAGCAGATGGAGTTGGCGTGTGGAGGGGAGCAGCAGCTGCAGGTGGCATGTGAAGGGGAGGAGCAGCTGCAGGTGTCGTGTGGAGAGGAGGAGCAGCTGCAGGTGTCATGTGGAGAGGAGAAGCAGCTGCAGGTGTCATGTGGAGAGGAGAAGCAGCTGCAGGTGTCATGTGGAGAGGAGGAGCAGCTGCAGGTGGCGTGTGGAAAGGAGGAGCAGCTGCAGGTGTCGTGTGGAGAGTAGGAGCAGCTGCAGGTGTCATGTAGAGAGGAGAAGCAGCTGCAGGTGGCATGTGGAGAGGAGGAGCAGCTGCAGGTGTTGTGTGGAGTGGAGGGGCAGCTGCAGGTGTTGTGTGGAGAGGAGGAGCATCTGTAGGTATCGTGTGGAGAGGAGGAGCAGCTGTAGGTATCGTGTGGAGAGGAGGAGCAGCTGCAGGTGTTGTGTGGAGAGGAGGAGCAGCTGTAGGTATCGTGTGGAGAGGAGGAGCAGCTGCAGGTGTTGTGTGGAGAGGAGGAGCAGCTGTAGGTATCGTGTGGAGAGGAGGAGCAGCTGTAGGTATCGTGTGGAGAGGAGGAGTAGCTGCAGGTGTTGTGTGGAGAGGAGGAGCAGCTGTAGGTATCGTGTGGAGAGGAGGAGTAGCTGCAGGTGTTGTGTGGAGAGGAGGAGCAGCTGTAGGTATCGTGTGGAGAGGAGGAGCAGCTGTAGGTATCGTGTGGAGAGGAGGAGCAGCAGAAGGTGTTGTGTGGAGGGAAGCAGCAGCTGCAGGTGGCGTGTGAAGGGGAGGAGCAGCTGCAGGTGTCGTGTGGAGAGGAGGAGCAGCTGCAGGTGTCATGTGGAGAGGAGAAGCAGCTGCAGGTGTCATGTGGAGAGGAGAAGCAGCTGCAGGTGTCATGTGGAGAGGAGGAGCAGCTGCAGGTGGCGTGTGGAGAGGAGGGGCAGCTGCAGGTGTCATGTAGAGAGGAGGAGCAGCTGCAGGTGTCGTGTGGAGAGGAGGAGCAGCTGCAGGTGTCATGTGGAGAGGAGGAGCAGCTGCAGGTGTCATGTGGAGAGGAGGGGCAGCTGCTGGTGTCATGTGGAGAGGAGGAGCAGCTGCACGTGGCATGTGGAGAGGAGGCGCTGCTGCAGGTGTCATGTGGAGAGGAGAAGCAGCTGCAGGTGTCGTGTGGAGAGGAGGGGCAGCTTCAGGTGTCATGTGGAGAGGAGGAGCAGCTGCAGGTGTCATGTGGAGAGGAGGAGCAGCTGCAGGTGTCACGTGGAGTAGAGGGGCAGCTGCTGGTGTCATGTGGAGAGTAGGAGCAGCTGCAGGTGTCATGTGGAGTAGAGGGGCAGCTGCAGATGTTGTGTGGAGAGGAGGAGCAGCTGTAGGTATCGTGTGGAGAGGAGGAGCAGCAGTAGGTATCGTGTGGAGAGGAGGAGCAGCTGCAGGTGTTGTGTGGAGAGGAGGAGCAGCTGTAGGTATCGTGTGGAGAGGAGGAGCAGTTGTAGGTATCGTGTGGAATGGAGGGGCAGCTGCAGGTGTTGTGTGGAGAGGAGGAGCAGCTGTAGGTATCGTGTGGAGAGGAGGAGCAGCTGTAGGTATCGTGTGGAGTGGAGGGGCAGCTGCAGGTTTCGTGTGGAGAGGAGGAGCAGCTGCAGGTGTCGTGTGGAGAGGAGGAGCAGCTGCAGGTGTCGTGTGGAGTGAAGGGGCAGCTGCAGGTGTTGTGTGGAGAGGAGGAGCAGCTTAGGTATTGTGTAAAGAGGAGGAGCAGCTGCAGGTGTCATGTGGAGAGGAGGAGCAGCAACAGGTGTCGTGTGGAGAGGAGGAGCAGCTGCAGGTGTCATGTGGAGAGGAGGAGCAGCTGCAGGTGTCATGTGGAGAGGAGAAGCAGCTGCAGGTGTCATGTGGAGAGGAGAAGCAGCTGCAGGTGTCATGTGGAGAGGAGGAGCAGCTGCACGTGTCGTGTGGAGAGGAGGAGCAGCTGCAGGTGTCGTGTGGAGTAGAGGAGCAGCTGCCGGTGTCGTGTAGAGAGGAGGAGCAGCTGCAGGTGCCGTGTGGAGAGGAGGAGCAGCTGCAGGTGTCATGTGGAGAGGAGAAGCAGCTGCAGATGTCATGTGGAGAGGAGGAGCAGCTGCAGGTGTTTTGTGGAGAGGAGGAGCATCTGTAGGTATCGTGTGGACAGGAGAAGCAGCTGCAGGTGTCGTGTGGAGAGTAGGAGCAGCTGCAGGTGTCATATGGAGTGGAGGGGCAGCTGCAGGTGTTGTGTGGAGAGGAGGAGCAGCTGTAGGTATCGTGTGGAGAGGAGGAGCAGCTGCAGGTGTCATGTGGAGAGGAGGAGCAGCTGCAGGTGTCATGTGGAGAGGAGAAGCAGCTGCAGGTGTCATGTGGAGAGGAGAAGCAGCTGCAGGTGTCATGTGGAGAGGAGAAGCAGCTGCAGGTGTCATGTGGAGAGGAGGAGCAGCTGCAGGTGTCATGTGGAGAGGAGGAGCAGCTGCAGGTGTCGTGTGGAGAGGAGGAGCAGCTGCAGGTGTCATGTGGAGAGGAGGAGCAGCTGCAGGTGTCATGTGGAGAGGAGAAGCAGCTGCAGGTGTCATGTGGAGAGGAGGAGCAGCTGCAGGTGTCATGTGGAGAGGAGAAGCAGCTGCAGGTGTCATGTGGAGAGGGGAGCAGCTGCAGGTGTCGTGTGGAGTAGAGGAGCAGCTGCCGGTGTCGTGTGGAGTAGAGGAGCAGCTGCCGGTGTCGTGTGGAGTAGAGGAGCAGCTGCCGGTGTCGTGTAGAGAGGAGGAGCAGCTGCAGGTGTCATGTGGAGAGGAGAAGCAGCTGCAGGTGTCATGTGGAGAGGAGAAGCAGCTGCAGGTGTCATGAGGAGAGAAGCAGCTGCAGGTGGCGTGTGGAGAGGAGGAGCAGCTGCAGGTGGCGTGTGGAGAGGAGGAGCAGCTGCAGGTGTCATGTGGAGAGGAGAAGCAGCTGCAGGTGTCGTGTGGAGAGGAGGAGCAGCTGCATGTGTCATGTGGAGAGGAGGAGCAGCTGCAGGTGTCATGTGGAGAGGAGGGGCAGCTTCAGGTGTCATGTGGAGAACAGAAGGAGCAACTGCAGGTGTCATGAGGAGAGGAGAAGCAGCTGCAGGTGTCATGTGGAGAGGAGGAGCAGCTGCTGGTGTCGTGTGGAGAGGAGGAGCAGCTCCAGGTGTCATGTGGAGAGGAGGGGCAGCTGTAGGTGTTGTGTGGAGAGGAGGAGCAGCTGTAGGTATCGTGTGGAGTGGAGGAGCAGCTGTAGGTGTCCTGTGGAGAGGAGGAGTAGCTGCAGGTGTCATGTGGAGTGGAGGGGCAGCTGTAGGTATCGTGTGGAGAGGAGGAGCAGCTGAAGGTGTCATGTGGAGAGGAGGAGCAGCTGCAGGTGTCATGTGGAGAGGAGAAGCAGCTGCAGGTGTCATGTGGAGAGGAGAAGCAGCTGCAGGTGTCATGTGGAGAGAAGAAGCAGCTGCAGGTGTCATGTGGAGAGGAGGAGCAGCTGCAGGTGTCATGTGGAGAGGAGGAGCAGCTGCAGGTGTCGTGTGGAGAGGAGGAGCAGCTGCAGGTGTCATGTGGAGAGGAGGAGCAGCTGCAGGTGTCATGTGGAGAGGAGAAGCAGCTGCAGGTGTCATGTGGAGAGGAGGAGCAGCTGCAGGTGTCATGTGGAGAGGAGAAGCAGCTGCAGGTGTCATGTGGAGAGGAGGAGCAGCTGCAGATGTCGTGTGGAGTAGAGGAGCAGCTGCCGGTGTCGTGTGGAGTAGAGGAGCAGCTGCCGGTGTAGTATAGAGAGGAGGAGCAGCTGCAGGTGTCATGTGGAGAGGAGAAGCAGCTGCAGGTGTCATGTGGAGATGAGAAGCAGCTGCAGGTGTCATGAGGAGAGGAGAAGCAGCTGCAGGTGGCGTGTGGAGAGGAGGAGCAGCTGCAGGTGGCGTGTGGAGAGGAGGAGCAGCTGCAGGTGTCATGTGGAGAGGAGAAGCAGCTGCAGGTGTCGTGTGGAGAGGAGGAGCAGCTGCATGTGTCATGTGGAGAGGAGGAGCAGCTGCAGGTGTCATGTGGAGAGGAGGGGCAGCTTCAGGTGTCATGTGGAGAACAGAAGGAGCAACTGCAGGTGTCGTGTGGAGAGGAGAAGCAGCTGCAAGTGGCGTGTGGAGAGGAGGAGCAGCTGCAGGTGTCATGTGGAGAGGAGGAGCAGCTGCAGGTGTCGTGTGGAGAGGAGGAGCAGCTGCAGGTGTCATGTGGAGAGGAGGAGCAGCTGCTGGTGTCGTGTGGAGAGGAGGAGCAGCTGCTGGTGTCATGTGGAGAGGAGGGGCAGCTGTAGGTGTTGTGTGGAGAGGAGTAGCAGCTGTAGGTATCGTGTGGAGTGGAGGAGCAGCTGTAGGTGTTGTGTGGAGTGGAGGAGCAGCTGCAGGTGTTGTGTGGAGTGGAGGGGCAGCTGTAGGTATTGTGTGGAGAGGAAGAACAGCTGTAGGTATCGTGTGGAGTGGAGGAGTAACTGCAGGTGTCGTGTGGAGAGGAGGAGCAGCTGTAGGTATCGTGTGGAGAGGAAGAACAGCTGTAGGTATCGTGTGGAGTGGAGGAGTAACTGCAGGTGTTTTGTGGAGAGGAGGAGTAGCTGTAGGTATCGTGTGGAGAGGAGGAGTAGCTGCAGGTGTCGTGTGGAGAGGAGAAGCAGCTGTAGGTATTGTGTGGAGAGGAGGAGCAGCTGCAGGTGTCATGTGGAGAGGAGGAACAGCTGTAGGTATCGTGTGGAGTGGAGGGGCAGCTGCAGGTGTTGTGTGGAGAGTAGGAGCAGCTGCAGGTATCGTGTGGAGAGGAGCAGCTGCAGGTGTCGTGTGGAGTAGAGGAGCAGCTGCCGGTGTCGTGTGGAGTAGAGGAGCAGCTCCCGGTGTCGTGTAGAGAGGAGGAGCAGCTGCAGGTGTCATGTGGAGAGGAGAAGCAGCTGCAGGTGTCATGTGGAGAGGAGAAGCAGCTGCAGGTGTCATGAGGAGAGGAGAAGCAGCTGCAGGTGGCGTGTGGAGAGGAGGAGCAGCTGCAGGTGTCATGTGGAGAGGAGAAGCAGCTGCAGGTGTCGTGTGGAGAGGAGGAGCAGCTGCATGTGTCATGTGGAGAGGAGGAGCAGCTGCAGGTGTCATGTGGAGGGGAGGGGCAGCTTCAGGTGTCATGTGGAGAACAGAAGGAGCAACTGCAGGTGTCATGAGGAGAGGAGAAGCAGCTGCAGGTGTCATGTGGAGAGGAGGAGCAGCTGCAGGTGTCGTGTGGAGAGGAGGAGCAGCTGCAGGTGTCATGTGGAGAGGAGGAGCAGCTGCTGGTGTCGTGTGGAGAGGAGGAGCAGCTCCAGGTGTCATGTGGAGAGGAGTGGCAGCTGTAGGTGTTGTGTGGAGAGGAGGAGCAGCTGTAGGTATTGTGTGGAGAGGAAGAACAGCTGTAGGTATCGTGTGGAGTGGAGGAGTAACTGCAGGTGTCGTGTGGAGAGGAAGAACAGCTGTAGGTATCGTGTGGAGTGGAGGAGTAACTGCAGGTGTTTTGTGGAGAGGAGGAGCAGCTGTAGGTATCGTGTGGAGAGGAGGGGCAGCTGCAGGTGTTGTGTGGAGAGGAGGAGCAGCTGTATGTATCGTGTGGAGAGGAGGGGCAGCTGCAGGTGTTGTGTGAAGAGGAGGAGCAGCTGTAGGTATCGTGTGGAGAGGAGAAGCAGCTGTAGGTATCGTGTGGAGAGTAGGAGCATCTGCAGGTGTCGTGTGGAGTGGAGGGGCAGCTGCAGGTGTTGTGTGGAGAGGAGGAGCAGCTGTAGGTATCCTGTGGAGAGGAGAAGCAGCTGCAGGTGTCGTGTGGAGAGGAGGAGCAGCTGCAGGTGTTGTGTGGAAAGGAGGAGCAGCTGCAGGTGTCCTGTGGAGAGGAGGAGCAGCTGTAGGTATCGTGTGGAGAGGAGGAGCAGATGCAGTTGGCGTGTGGAGAGGAGGAGCAGCTTTAGGTGGCGTGTGCAGGGGAGGAGCAGCTGCAGGTGTCGTGTGGAGAGGAGGAGCAGCTGCAGGTGTCTTGTGGAGAGGTGTGGCAGCTGCAGGTGTCGTGTGGAGAGGAGGCGCAGCTGCAGGTGTTGTGTGGAGAGGAGGAGCAGCTGCAGGTGTCGTGTGGAGTGGAGGGGCAGCTGTAGGTATCGTGTGGAGTGGAGGAGCAGCTGCAGGTGTTGTGTGGAGAGGAGGAGCAGCTGCAGGTGTTGTGTGGAGAGGAGGAGCAGCTGTAGGTATCCTGTGGAGAGGAGAAGAAGCTGCAGGTGTCGTGTGGAGAGGAGGAGCAGCTGTAGGTGGCGTGTGAAGGGGAGGAGCAGCTGCAGGTGTCGTGTGGAGAGGAGGAGCAGCTGCAGGTGTCGTGTGGAGAGGAGGAGCAGCTGCTGGTGTTGTGTGGAAAGGAGGAGCAGCTGCAGGTGTCCTGTGGAGAGGAGGAGCAGATGCAGTTGGCGTGTGGAGGGGAGGAGCAGCTGTAGGTGGCGTGTGTAGGGGAGGAGCAGCTGCAGGTGTCGTGTGGAGAGGAGGAGCAGCTGCAGGTGTCGTGTGGAGAGGAGTGGCAGCTGCAGGTGTCGTGTGGAGAGGAGGAGCAGCTGCAGGTGTCCTGTGGAGAGTAGGAGCAGCTGTAGGTATCATGTGGAGGGGAGGAGCAGCTGTAGGTGGTGTGTGAAGGGGAGGAGCAGCTGCAGGTGTCGTGTGGAGAGGAGGAGCAGCTGCAGGTGTCGTGTGGAGAGTAGGAGCAGCTGCTGGTGTTGTGTGGAAAGGAGGAGCAGCTGCAGGTGTCCTGTGGAGAGGAGGAGCAGATGCAGTTGGCGTGTGGAGGGGAGGAGCAGCTGTAGGTGGCGTGTGAAGGGGAGGAGCAGCTGCAGGTGTCGTGTGGAGAGGAGTGGCAGCTGCAGGTGTCGTGTGGAGTGGAGGAGGAGCTGCAGGTGTTGTGTGGAGAGGAGGGGCAGCTGCAGGTGTTGTGTGGAGTGGAGGAGCAGCTGTAGGTATCGTTTGGAGCGGAGGAGCAGCTGCAGGTGGCGCCGCAGGGAGGAGGAACAGCTGCAGGTGGCGTGTGGAGAGGAGAAGCAGCTGCAGGTGTCGTGTGGAGAGGAGTGGCAGCTGCAGGTGTCGTGTGGAGAGGAGGAGCAGCTGCAGGTGTCCTGTGGAGAGGAGGAGCAGCTGCAGGTGTTGTGTGGAGAGTAGGAGCAGCTGTAGGTATCATGTGGAGGGGAGGAGCAGCTGTAGGTGGCGTGTGAAGGGGAGGAGCAGCTGCAGGTGTCGTGTGGAGAGGAGGAGCAGCTGCAGGTGTCGTGTGGAGAGTAGGAGCAGCTGCTGGTGTTGTGTGGAAAGGAGGAGCAGCTGCAGGTGTCCTGTGGAGAGGAGGAGCAGATGCAGTTGGCGTGTGGAGGGGAGGAGCAGCTGTAGGTGGCGTGTGAAGGGGAGGAGCAGCTGCAGGTGTCGTGTGGAGAGGAGTGGCAGCTGCAGGTGTCGTGTGGAGTGGAGGAGGAGCTGCAGGTGTTGTGTGGAGAGGAGGGGCAGCTGCAGGTGTTGTGTGGAGTGGAGGAGCAGCTGTAGGTATCGTGTGGAGCGGAGGAGCAGCTGCAGGTGGCGCCGCAGGGAGGAGGAACAGCTGCAGGTGGCGTGTGGAGAGGAGAAGCAGCTGCAGGTGTCGTGTGGAGAGGAGTGGCAGCTGCAGGTGTCGTGTGGAGAGGAGGAGCAGCTGCAGGTGTCCTGTGGAGAGGAGGAGCAGCTGCAGGTGTTGTGTGGAGAGTAGGAGCAGCTGTAGGTATCATGTGGAGGGGAGGAGCAGCTGTAGGTGGCGTGTGAAGGGGAGGAGCAGCTGCAGGTGTCGTGTGGAGAGGAGGAGCAGCTGCAGGTGTCGTGTGGAAAGGAGGAGCAGCTGCAGGTGTCCTGTGGAGAGGAGGAGCAGATGCAGTTGGCGTGTGGAGGGGAGGAGCAGCTGTAGGTGGCGTGTGAAGGGGAGGAGCAGCTGCAGGTGTCGTGTGGAGAGGAGGAGCAGCTGCAGGTGTCGTGTGGAGAGGAGTGGCAGCTGCAGGTGTCGTGTGGAGTGGAGGAGCAGCTGCAGGTGTTGTGTGGAGAGGAGGGGCAGCTGCAGTTGTTGTGTGGAGTGGAGGAGCAGCTGTAGGTATCGTGTGGAGTGGAGGAGCAGCTGCAGGTGGCGCCGCAGGGAGGAGGAACAGCTGCAGGTGGCGCAGCAGGGAACAGGAGGTCACAGGACTTTACCAGGAGAGGAGGATCTTTCATCACCGCATGAGAGAACAGGAGACGCAGGAGGAGAAGCATTAGTTGCAGCAGCAGGTGGAGTGGACGCCAGAGTCCGGGATGTGTGGACGTCGTAGTGGCTGAACACAGAGTCGGAATTTGTGCCACCTTCACTCTCTGTAGTAAAGAGATGGTTAATGTCACGTGAGGCGTCGTGCCCGCTATTCCCCAGGTGTCTTACACACGGGGGTCCGGGCCAGTGTGGCCCCTCTTATTGCTGTGATCAGGTCGGCTGGACTTAAGTAGATTGTATTCATACATAAGAGGAGCTTCCTGCGGAGAGGACAGGGGTCACTGACTACAACCCCCACCAGGCTGAGGACAGGATGTACAGGGGATTCTGTGTGTGGGGGAGAGGTGAAGTAACATGAGGGGTCCGGACGTCACACATTACCACCTTGTACTGCATATTCCGGGGGATTATTGATGGTGTCGTCTCTCGGGGTCCAATCAGATAAGGAGATTCCGCGCTGGATCAACTCTGGGATGTCATACCTGAGACACAGCAGGGACAGATTATAGTGCCAGCCCCCCCGCAAAGATGACAGCCCCTACAATATGGCCAGCCCCCTTGCAACGATGCCAGCTTCCCACAACGATGCCAGCCACTCCGCAACTATTCCAGCCCCTCTGCAATGATGCCAGCCTCCCCGCAACAATGCCAGATTCCCACAACGATACCAGCCCCCCCACAACGATGCCAGCCCCCCGCAATGATGACAGTCCCCTCGCAATGATGCCACCCTCCAGCAATGATGCCAGCTTCCCACAACGATGCCAGCCCCCCACAATGATAACAGTCCCCTCGCAACGATGCCTGCTTCCCTCAACAATGCCTGCTTCCCT
The DNA here is from genome assembly GCF_046119375.1 of Phyllobates terribilis. Taxonomy (NCBI): domain Eukaryota; kingdom Metazoa; phylum Chordata; class Amphibia; order Anura; family Dendrobatidae; genus Phyllobates; species Phyllobates terribilis. The sequence continues at coordinate 11,904,880 of NW_027362785.1, read as the reverse complement.
CAACAATGGCAGCTTCCCGCAATGATGCCAGCCCCCTGTAACGATGTCAGCCTCCCTGCAACGATGCCAGCCCCCCGCAATGATGCCAGCTTCCCACAACTATCCCAGCCCCCCCCCACAACGATGGCAGCCCCCCAGCAAAGATGCCAGCCCCCCGCAACAATACCAGCTTCCCGCAATGATGCCAGCCCCCCCGCAACGATGCCAGCCTCCCTGCAATGATGCCAGCCCCCCGCAATGATGCCAGCTTCCCACAACGATGCCAGCCCCCCTGCAACGATGCCAGCTTCCCGCAACGATGACTGCCCCTGCTAACAATGCCAGCCCCCCACAATGATGGCAGTCTTCGCAATGATGCCAGCCCCCCCCCACAATGATGCCAGCCCCCTGCAACGCTCCCAGCCCCCCGCAATGATGCCAGCCCCCAGTAAAAATGCCAGCCCCTGCTAATGACGCCAGCTCTCTGCTGCGATGCCAGCCCCGGCAGTGCTGCTTACCCGGCAGCAGACTGACACCAGAGAGCAGTAGCGCGCTTCCTCCTGCGGCTCCGTAATGATGGTGGATGATTAACCCTTCACTTACCAGATGCAGGAGGAACTGGAGTGTCCGGGGCCCGGGAGCTGCATGGATTTCCACAGGAGCTTCAGCCACACGTCCCGCAGATCCTCCGACTCCGCACTCTGCACGTACCACACAGGGGTCAGACACCGGGGGTCTGGGGAACATCCCCCTCCCCTCACCCTCCCCCACTAGTCCCCCGGGGTCAGCAGCTGGGGGTGATTAATAGTCATGGACACCACAGACACGGAGAGCTAGTCCACCGCACCGCCATGACCCGCACTGCTGGCAGGACAAGGGGGCGTGGCCCACAGCCACCAATCCAAGCTCTATCCTGCCTTGGTATCTGATTGGCTGCTGTAGGCCACGCCTCCATTTCCTGTCCCGTTCGCCGTCCCCCAAGGAGTTTACCAGTAATTTCTTCTTCCCATTCTTCATGACAATCTCAAAAAGGAAGTCTCCATCCGGACTGGCGACGCTCCGCACCGACTGCACCTGTAGGGACACAGTCACCCATCACCGGCCGCAGACGTCACATGGGAGGCGGTGACAGCAATACGGCAGGACCGAGGGAACACCGCCGCGCTATACTCACAGAATACATGTAATATTGACCCCGCAGACACGCCTGCAAGACAAACCGAGAATCAGGAGGGCAAAAAACAGCACCCCCACCCCCGATACTGAGGCATTATATATATATATATATATATATATATATATATATATATATATATATATATATATATATATATATATATACATATACACTGCTCAAAAAACTAAAGGGAAAACAGCAGAATATAACTCCAAGTAAATGAAACTTCTGTCCACTTAGGAAGCAACACTGATTGACAATCAATGTCACCTGCTGCTGTGCAAATGGAATAGACAATAGATGGAAATTATTGGCAATTATCAAGACCCCCTCAATAAAGGAGTGGTTCTGCAGGTGGGGACCACAGACCACATCTCAGTACCAATGCTTTCTGGCTGATGTTTTGGTCACTTTTGAATGTTGGTTGTGCTTTCACACTTGTGGTAGCATGAGACTTACTCTACAACCCACAGAAGTTGCTCAGGTAGTGCAGCTCATCCAGGATGGCACATCAATGCGAGCTGTGGCAAGAAGGTTTGCTGTGTCTGTCAGCGTAGTGTCCAGAGGCTGGAGGTGCTACCAGGAGACAGGCTAGTACACCAGGAGACGTGGAGGGGGCCGTAGGAGGGCAACAACCCAGCAGCAGGACCGCTACCTCCGCCTTTGTGCAAGGAGGAACAGGAGGAGCACTGCCAGAGCCCTGCAAAATAACCTCCAGCAGGCCACAAATGTGCATGTGTCTGCACAAACGGTTAGAAACCGACTCCATGAGGGTGGTATGAGGGCCCGACGTCCACAGATGGGGGTTGTGCTCACAGCCCAACACCGTGCAGGACGCTTGGAATTTGCCACAGAACACCAGGATTGGCAAAGTCCCCACTGGCGCCCTGTGCTCTTCACAGATGAAAGCAGGTTCACACTGAGCACATGTGACAGACGTGACAGAGTCTGGAGACGCCGTGGAGAGCGATCTGCTGCCTGCAACATCCTTCAGCATGACCGGTTTGGCAGTGGGTCAGTAATGGTGTGGGGTGGCATTTCTTTGGAGGGCCGCACAGCCCTCCATGTGCTCGCCAGAGGTAGCTTGACTTCCATTAGGTACCGAGATGAGATCCTCAGACCCCTTGTGAGACCATATGCTGGTGCGGTTGGCCCTGGGTTCCTCCTAATGCAGGACAATGCCCGACCTCATGTGGCTGGAGTGTGTCAGCAGTTCCTGCAAGATGAAGGCATTGAAGCTATGGACTGGCCGCCCGTTCCCCAGACCTGAATCCGATTGAGCACATCTGGGACATCATGTCTCGCTCCATCCACCAACGTCACGTTGCACCACACACTGTCCAGGAGTTGGCGGATGCTTTAGTCCAGGTCTGGGAGGAGATCCCACAGGAGACGATCCGCACCCTCATCAGGAGCATGCCCAGGCGTTGTAGGGAGGTCATACAGGCACGTGGAGGCTACACACAATACTCAGCCTCATCAGGAGCATGCCCAGGCATTGTAGGGAGGTCATACCGGCACCTGGAGGCCACACACAATACTCAGCCTCATCAGGAGCATGCCCAGACGTTGTAGGGAGGTCATACCGGCACGTGGAGGCCACACACAATACTCAGCCTCATCAGGAGCATGCCCAGGCATTGTAGGGAGGTCATACAGGCACGTGGAGGCCACACACAATACTCAGCCTCATCAGGAGCATGCCCAGGCGTTGTAGGGAGGTCATACAGGCACGAGGAGGCCACACACAATACTGAGCCTCATCAGGAGCATGCCCAGGTGTTGTAGGGAGGTCATACAGGCACGTGGAGGCCACACACAATACTCAGCCTCATCAGGAGCATGCCCAGGCGTTGTAGGGAGGTCATACAGGCACGTGGAGGCCACACACAATACTGAGCCTCATCAGGAGCATGCCCAGGCGTTGCAGGGAGGTCATACAGGCACGTGGAGGCCACACACAATACTGAGCCTCATCAGGAGCATGCCCAGGCGTTGTAGGGAGGTCATACAGGCACGTGGAGGCCACACACAATACTCAGCCTCATCAGGAGCATGTCCTGGCGTTGTAGGGAGGTCATACAGGCACGTGGAGGCCACACACAATACTCAGCCTCATCAGGAGCATGTCCTGGCGTTGTAGGGAGGTCATACAGGCACGTGGAGGCCACACACAATACTCAGCCTCATCAGGAGCATGCCCAGGCATTGTAGGGAGGTCATACAGGCACGTGGAGGCCACACACAATACTCAGCCTCATCAGGAGCATGCCCAGGCGTTGTAGGGAGGTCATACAGGCACGTGGAGGCCACACACAATACTCAGCCTCATCAGGAGCATGCCCAGGCGTTGTAGGGAGGTCATACAGGCACGTGGAGGCCACACACAATACTCAGCCTCATCAGGAGCATGCCCAGGCGTTCTAGGGAGGTTATACAGGCACGTGGAGGCCACACACAATACTCAGCCTCATCAGGAGCATGCCCAGGCGTTGTAGGGAGGTCATACAGGCACGTGGAGGCCACACACAATACTCAGCCTCATCAGGAGCATGCCCAGGCGCTGTAGGGAGGTCATACAGGCACGTGGAGGCCACATACAATACTCAGCCTCATCAGGAGCATGCCCAGGCGTTGTAGGGAGGTCATACAGGCACGTGGAGGCCACACACAATACTCAGCCTCATCAGGAGCATGCCCAGGCGTTGTAGGGAGGTCATACAGGCATGTGGAGGCCACACACAATACTCAGCCTCATCAGGATCATAACCAGGCGTTGTAGGGAGGTCATACAGGCACGTGGAGGCCACACACAATACTCAGCCTCATCAGGAGCATGCCCAGGCGTTGTAGGGAGGTCATACAGACACGTGGAGGCCACGCACAGTACTCAGCCTCATCAGGAGCATGCCCAGGCGTTGTAGGGAGGTCATACAGGCACGTGGAGGCCACACACAATACTCAGCCTCATCAGGAGCATGCCCAGGTGTTGTAGGGAGGTCATACAGACACGTGGAGGCCACGCACAGTACTCAGCCTCATCAGGAGCATGCCCAGGCGTTGTAGGGAGGTCATACAGGCACGTGGAGGCCACACACAATACTCAGCCTCATCAGGAGCATGCCCAGGTGTTGTAGGGAGGTCATACAGGCACGTGGAGGCCACACACAATACTCGGCCTCATCAGGAGCATGCCCAGGTGTTGTAGGGAGGTCATACAGGCACGTGGAGGCCACACACAATACTCAGCCTCATCAGGAGCATGCCCAGGCATTGTAGGGAGGTCATACCGGCACCTGGAGGCCACACACAATACTCAGCCTCATCAGGAGCATGCCCAGACGTTGTAGGGAGGTCATACCGGCACGTGGAGGCCACACACAATACTCAGCCTCATCAGGAGCATGCCCAGGCGTTGTAGGGAGGTCATACAGGCACGTGGAGGCCACACACAATACTCAGCCTCATCAGGAGCATGCCCAGGCGTTGTAGGGAGGTCATACAGGCACGAGGAGGCCACACACAATACTGAGCCTCATCAGGAGCATGCCCAGGTGTTGTAGGGAGGTCATACAGGCACGTGGAGGCCACACACAATACTCAGCCTCATCAGGAGCATGCCCAGGCGTTGTAGGGAGGTCATACAGGCACGTGGAGGCCACACACAATACTGAGCCTCATCAGGAGCATGCCCAGGCGTTGCAGGGAGGTCATACAGGCACGTGGAGGCCACACACAATACTGAGCCTCATCAGGAGCATGCCCAGGCGTTGTAGGGAGGTCATACAGGCACGTGGAGGCCACACACAATACTCAGCCTCATCAGGAGCATGTCCTGGCGTTGTAGGGAGGTCATACAGGCACGTGGAGGCCACACACAATACTCAGCCTCATCAGGAGCATGTCCTGGCGTTGTAGGGAGGTCATACAGGCACGTGGAGGCCACACACAATACTCAGCCTCATCAGGAGCATGCCCAGGCATTGTAGGGAGGTCATACAGGCACGTGGAGGCCACACACAATACTCAGCCTCATCAGGAGCATGCCCAGGCGTTGTAGGGAGGTCATACAGGCACGTGGAGGCCACACACAATACTCAGCCTCATCAGGAGCATGCCCAGGCGTTGTAGGGAGGTCATACAGGCACGTGGAGGCCACACACAATACTCAGCCTCATCAGGAGCATGCCCAGGCGTTCTAGGGAGGTTATACAGGCACGTGGAGGCCACACACAATACTCAGCCTCATCAGGAGCATGCCCAGGCGTTGTAGGGAGGTCATACAGGCACGTGGAGGCCACACACAATACTCAGCCTCATCAGGAGCATGCCCAGGCGCTGTAGGGAGGTCATACAGGCACGTGGAGGCCACATACAATACTCAGCCTCATCAGGAGCATGCCCAGGCGTTGTAGGGAGGTCATACAGGCACGTGGAGGCCACACACAATACTCAGCCTCATCAGGAGCATGCCCAGGCGTTGTAGGGAGGTCATACAGGCATGTGGAGGCCACACACAATACTCAGCCTCATCAGGATCATAACCAGGCGTTGTAGGGAGGTCATACAGGCACGTGGAGGCCACACACAATACTCAGCCTCATCAGGAGCATGCCCAGGCGTTGTAGGGAGGTCATACAGACACGTGGAGGCCACGCACAGTACTCAGCCTCATCAGGAGCATGCCCAGGCGTTGTAGGGAGGTCATACAGGCACGTGGAGGCCACACACAATACTCAGCCTCATCAGGAGCATGCCCAGGTGTTGTAGGGAGGTCATACAGACACGTGGAGGCCACGCACAGTACTCAGCCTCATCAGGAGCATGCCCAGGCGTTGTAGGGAGGTCATACAGGCACGTGGAGGCCACACACAATACTCAGCCTCATCAGGAGCATGCCCAGGTGTTGTAGGGAGGTCATACAGGCACGTGGAGGCCACACACAATACTCGGCCTCATCAGGAGCATGCCCAGGTGTTGTAGGGAGGTCATACAGGCACGTGGAGGCCACACACAATACTCAGCCTCATCAGGAGCATGCCCAGGCATTGTAGGGAGGTCATACAGGCACGTGGAGGCCACACACAATACTCAGCCTCATCAGGAGCATGCCCAGGCGTTGTAGAGGTCATACAGGCACGTGGAGGCCACACACAATACTCAGCCTCATCAGGAGCATGCCCAGGCGTTGTAAGGAGGTCATAGAGGCACGTGGAGGCCACACACAATACTCAGCCTCATCAGGAGCATGCCCAGGCGTTGTAGGGAGGTCATACAGGCACGTGGAGGCCACACACAATACTCAGCCTCATCAGGAGCATGCCCAGGCGTTGTAGGGAGGTCATATAGGCACGTGGAGGCCACACACAATACTCAGCCTCATCAGGAGCATGCCCAGGCGTTGTAGGGAGGTCATACAGGCACGTGGAGGCCACACACAATACTCAGCCTCATCAGGAGCATGCCCAGGCATTGTAGGGAGGTCATACAGGCACGTGGAGGCCACACACAATACTCCGCCTCATCAGGAGCATGCCAAGGCATTGTAGGGAGGTCATACAGGCACATGGAGGCCACACACAATACTCAGCCTCATCAGGAGCATGCCCAGATGTTGTAGGGAGGTCATACAGGCACGTGGAGGCCACACACAATACTCAGCCTCATCAGGAGCATGCCCAGGCATTGTAGGGAGGTCATACAGGCACGTGGAGGCCACGCACAGTACTCAGCCTCATCAGGAGCATGCCCAGGCGTTGTAGGGAGGTCATACAGGCACGTGGAGGCCACACACAATACTCAGCCTCATCAGGAGCATGCCCAGGCGTTGTAGGGAGGTCATACAGGCACGTGGAGGCCACACACAATACTCAGCCTCATCAGGAGCATGCCCAGGCGTTGTAGGGAGGTCATACAGGCACGTGGAGGCCACACACAATACTCAGCCTCATCAGGAGCATGCCCAGGCGTTGTAGGGAGGTCATATAGGCACGTGGAGGCCACACACAATACTCAGCCTCATCAGGAGCATGCCCAGGCGTTGTAGGGAGGTCATACAGGCACGTGGAGGCCACACACAATACTCAGCCTCATCAGGAGCATGCCCAGGCATTGTAGGGAGGTCATACAGGCACGTGGAGGCCACACACAATACTCAGCCTCATCAGGAGCATGCCCAGGCGATGTAGGGAGGTCATACAGGCACGTGGAGGCCACACACAATACTCAGACTCATCAGGAGCATGCCCAGTCGTTGTAGGGAGGTCATACAGGCACGTGGAGGCCACACACAATACTCAGCCTCATCAGGAGCATGCCCAGGAGATGTAGGGAGGTCATACAGGCACGTGGAGGCCACACACAATACTCAGCCTCATCAGGAGTATGCCCAGGCGATGTAGGGAGGTCATACAGGCACGTGGAGGCCACACACAATACTCAGACTCATCAGGAGCATGCCCAGGCGTTGTAGGGAGGTCATACAGGCACGTGGAGGCCACACACAATACTCAGCCTCATCAGGAGCATGCCCAGGCGTTGTAGGGAGGTCAAACAGGCACGTGGAGGCCACACACAATACTCAGCCTCATCAGGAGCATGCCCAGGTGTTGTAGGGAGCTCATACAGGCACGTGGAGGCCACACACAATACTCAGCCTCATCAGGAGCATGCTCAGGTGTTGTAGGGAGGTCATACAGGCACGTGGAGGCCACACACAATACTCAGCCTCATCAGGAGCATGCCCAGACGTTGTAGGGAGGTCATACAGGCACGTGGAGGCCACACACAATACTCAGCCTCATCAGGAGCATGCCCAGGCGTTGTAGGGAGGTCATACAGACACGTGGAGGCCACACACAATACTCAGCCTCATCAGGAGCATGCCCAGGCATTGTAGGGAGGTCATACAGGCACGTGGAGGCCACACACAATACTCAGCCTCATCAGGAGCATGCCCAGGCGTTGTAGGGAGGTCATACAGGCACGTGGAGGCCACACACAATACTCAGCCTCATCAGGAGCATGCCCAGGTGTTGTAGGGAGGTCATACAGGCACGTGGAGGCCACACACAATACTCAGCCTCATCAGGAGCATGCCCAGGTGTTGTAGGGAGGTCATACAGGCACGTGGAGGCCACACACAATACTCAGCCTCATCAGGAGCATGCCCAGGTGTTGTAGGGAGGTCATACAGGCACGTGGAGGCCACACACAATACTCAGCCTCATCAGGAGCATGCCCAGGCGTTCTAGGGAGGTCATACAGGCACGTGGAGGCCACACACAATACTCAGCCTCATCAGGAGCATGCCCAGGCGTTGTAGGGAGGTCATACAGGCACGTGGAGGTCACACACAATACTCAGCCTCATCAGGAGCATGCCCAGGCGTTGTAGGGAGGTCATACAGGCACGTGGAGGCCAAACACAATACTGAGCCTCATCAGGAGCATGCCCAGGTGTTGTAGGGAGGTCATACAGGCACGTGGAGGCCACACACAATACTCGGCCTCATCAGGAGCATGCCCAGGCGTTGTAGGGAGGTCATACAGGCACGTGGAGGCTGCACACAATACTCAGCCTCATCAGGAACATGCCCAGGCGTTGTAGGGAGGTCATACAGGCACGTGGAGGCCACACGCAATACTCAGCCTCATCAGGAGCATGCCCAGGCATTGTAGAGAGGTCATACAGGCACGTGGAGGCCACACACAATACTCAGCCTCATCAGGAGCATGCCCAGGCGTTGTAGGGAGGTCATACAGGCACGTGGAGGCCACACACAATACTCAGCCTCATCAGGAGCATGCTCAGGCGTTGTAGGGAGGTCATACAGGCACGTGAAGGCCACACACAATACTCAGCCTCATCAGGAGCATGCCCAGGCGTTGTAGGGAGGTCATACAGGCACGTGGAGGCCACACACAATACTCAGCCTCATCAGGAGCATGCCCAGGCGTTGTAGGGAGGTCATATAGGCACGTGGAGGCCACACACAATACTCAGCCTCATCAGGAGCATGCCCAGGCGTTGTAGGGAGGTCATACAGGCACGTGGAGGCCACACACAATACTCAGCCTCATCAGGAGCATGCCCAGGCGTTGTAGGGAGGTCATACAGGCACGTGGAGGCCACACACAATACTCAGCCTCATCAGGAGCATGCCCAGGCGTTCTAGGGAGGTCATACAGGCACGTGGAGGCCAAACACAATACTGAGCCTCATCAGGAGCATGCCCAGGTGTTGTAGGGAGGTCATACAGGCACGTGGAGGCCACACACAATACTCAGCCTCATCAGGAGCATGCCCAGGTGTTGTAGGGAGGTCATACAGGCACGTGGAGGCCACACACAATACTCAGCCTCATCAGGAGCATGCCCAGGCGTTCTAGGGAGGTCATACAGGCACGTGGAGGCCAAACACAATACTGAGCCTCATCAGGAGCATGCCCAGGTGTTGTAGGGAGGTCATACAGGCACGTGGAGGCCACACACAATACTCAGCCTCATCAGGAGCATGCCCAGGCGTTGTAGGGAGGTCATACAGGCACGTGGAGGCCACACACAATACTCAGCCTCATAAGGAGCATGCCCAGGCGTTGTAGCGAGGTCATATAGGCACGTGGAGGCCACACACAATACTCAGCCTCATCAGGAGCATGCCCAGGCGTAGTAGGGAGGTCATACAGGCACGTGGAGGCCACACACAATACTCAGCCTCATCAGGAGCATGCCCAGGCATTGTAGGGAGGTCATACAGGCACGTGGAGGCCACACACAATACTCAGCCTCATCAGGAGCATGCCCAGGCGTTGTGGGGAGGTCATACAGGCACGTGGAGGCCACACACAATACTCAGCCTCATCAGGAGCATGCCCAGGCGTTGTAGGGAGGTCATACAGGCATGTGGAGGCCACACACAATACTCAGCCTCATCAGGAGCATGACCAGGCGTTGTAGGGAGGTCATACAGGCACGTGGAGGCCACACACAATACTCAGCCTCATCAGGAGCATGCCCAGGCGTTGTAGGGAGGTTATACAGGCACGTGGAGGCCACGCACAGTACTCAGCCTCATCAGGAGCATGCCCAGGCGTTGTAGGGAGGTCATACAGGCACGTGGAGGCCACACACAATACTCAGCCTCATCAGGAGTATGCCCAGGTGTTGTAGGGAGGTCATACAGGCACGTGGAGGCCACACACAATACTCGGCCTCATCAGGAGCATGCCCAGGCGTTGTAGGGAGGTCATACAGGCACGTGGAGGCCACACAGAATACTCAGCCTCATCAGGAGCATGCCCAGGTGTTGTAGGGAGGTCATACAGGCACGTGGAGGCCAAACACAATACTCAGCCTCATCAGGAGCATGCCCAAGCATTGTAGGGAGGTCATACAGGCACGTGGAGGCCACACACAATACTCAGCCTCATCAGGAGCATGCCCAGGCGTTGTAGAGAGGTCATACAGGCACGTGGAGGCCACACACAATACTCAGCCTCATCAGGAGCATGCCCAGGCGTTGTAAGGAGGTCATAGAGGCACGTGGAGGCCACACACAATACTCAGCCTCATCAGGAGCATGCCCAGGCGTTGTAGGGAGGTCATACAGGCACGTGGAGGCCACACACAATACTCAGCCTCATCAGGAGCATGCCCAGGCGTTGTAGGGAGGTCATATAGGCACGTGGAGGCCACACACAATACTCAGCCTCATCAGGAGCATGCCCAGGCGTTGTAGGGAGGTCATACAGGCACGTGGAGGCCACACACAATACTCAGCCTCATCAGGAGCATGCCCAGGCATTGTAGGGAGGTCATACAGGCACGTGGAGGCCACACACAATACTCCGCCTCATCAGGAGCATGCCAAGGCATTGTAGGGAGGTCATACAGGCACGTGGAGGCCACACACAGTACTCAGCCTCATCAGGAGCACGCCCAGGCGTTGTAGGGAGGTCATACAGGCACGTGGAGGCCACACACAATACTCAACCTCATCAGGAGCATGCCCAGGTGTTGTAGGGAGGTCATTCAGGCACGTGGAGGCCACATACAATACTCAGCCCCATCAGGAGCATGCCCAGGCGTTGTAGGGAGGTCATACAGGCACGTGGAGGCCACACACAATACTCAGCCTCATCAGGAGCATGCCCAGGCATTGTAGTGAGGTCATACAGGCACGTGGAGGCCACACACAATACTCAGCCTCATCAGGAGCATGCCCAGGCGTTGTAGGGAGGTCATACAGGCACGTGGAGGCCACACACAATACTCAGCCTCATCAGGAGCATGCCCAGGTGTTGTAGGGAGGTCATACAGGCACGTGGAGGCCACACACAATACTCAGCCTCATCAGGAGCATGCCCAAGCATTGTAGGGAGGTCATACAGGCACGTGGAGGCCACACACAATACTCAGCCTCATCAGGAGCATGCCCAGGCATTGTTGGGAGGTCATACAGGCACGTGGAGGCCACACACAATACTCAGCCTCATCAGGAGCATGCCCAGGCGTTGTAGGGAGGTCATACAGGCACGTGGAGGCCACACACAATACTCAACCTCATCAGGAGCATGCCCAGGTGTTGTAGGGAGGTCATGCAGGCACGTGGAGGCCACATACAATACTCAGCCTCATCAGGAGCATGCCCAGGCGTTGTAGGGAGGTCATACAGGCACGTGGAGGCCACACACAATACTCAGCCTCATCAGGAGCATGCCCAGGCGTTGTAGGGAGGTCATACAGGCACGTGGAGGCCACACACAATACTCAGCCTCATCAGGAGCATGCCCAGGTGTTGTAGGGAGGTCATACAGGCACGAGGAGGCCACACACAATACTCAGCCTCATCAGGAGCATGCCCAAGCATTGTAGGGAGGTCATACAGGCACGTGGAGGCCACACACAATACTCAGCCTCATCAGGAGCATGCCCAGGCATTGTTGGGAGGTCATACAGGCACGTGGAGGCCACACACAATACTCAGCCTCATCAGGAGCATGCCCAGGCGTTGTAGGGAGGTCATACAGGCACGTGGAGGCCACACACAATACTCAACCTCATCAGGAGCATGCCCAGGTGTTGTAGGGAGGTCATGCAGGCACGTGGAGGCCACATACAATACTCAGCCCCATCAGGAGCATGCCCAGGCGTTGTAGGGAGGTCATACAGGCACGTGGAGGCCACACACAATACTCAGCCTCATCAGGAGCATGCCCAGGCATTGTAGTGAGGTCATACAGGCACGTGGAGGCCACACACAATACTCAGCCTCATCAGGAGCATGCCCAGGCGTTGTAGGGAGGTCATACAGGCACGTGGAGGCCACACACAATACTCAGCCTCATCAGGAGCATGCCCAAGCATTGTAGGGAGGTCATACAGGCACGTGGAGGCCACACACAATACTCAGCCTCATCAGGAGCATGCCCAGGCATTGTTGGGAGGTCATACAGGCACGTGGAGGCCACACACAATACTCAGCCTCATCAGGAGCATGCCCAGGCGTTATAAGGAGGTCATACAGGCACGTGGAGGCCACACACAATACTCAGCCTCGTCAGGAGCATGCCCAGGCGTTGTAGGGAGGTCATACAGGCACGTGGAGGCCACACACAATACTCAGCCTCATCAGGAGCATGCCCAGGCATTGTAGGGAGGTCATACAGGCACGTGGAGGCCACACACAATACTCAGTCTCATCAGGAGCATACCCAGGCGTTGTAGGGAGGTCATACAGGCACGTGGAGGCCACACACAATACTCAGCCTCATCAGGAGCATGCCCAGGCATTGTAGGAAGGTCATACAGACACGTGGAGGCCACACACAATACTCGGCCTCATCAGGAGCATGCCCAGGCATTGTGGGGAGGTCCTACAGGCACGTGGAGGCCACACACAATACTCCGCCTCATCAGGAGCACGCCCAGATGTTGTAGGGAGGTCATACAGGCACGTGGAGGCCACACACAATACTCAGCCTCATCAGGAGCATGCCCAGGCATTGTAGGGAGATCATACAGGCACGTGGAGGCCACACACAGTACTCAGCCTCATCAGGAGCATGCCCAGGTGTTGTAGGGAGGTCATACAGGCACGTGGAGGCCACACACAATACTCGGCCTCATCAGGAGCATGCCCAGGCGTTGTAGGGAGGTCATTCAGGCACGTGGAGGCCACACACAATACTCAGCCTCATCAGGAGCATGCTCAGGCGTTGTAGGGAGGTCATAAAGGCACGTGGAGGCCACACACAATACTGAGCCTCATCAGGAGCATGCCCAGGCGTTGTAGGGAGGTCATACAGGCACGTGGAGGCCACACACAATACTCAGCCTCATCAGGAGCATGCCCAGGCGTTGTAGGGAGGTCATACAGGCACGTGGAGGCCACACACAATACTCAGCCTCATCAGGAGCATGCTCAGGCGTTGTAGGGAGGTCATACAGGCACGTGGAGGCCAAACACAATACTCAGCCTCATCAGGAGCATGACCAGGCATTGTAGGGAGGTCATACAGGCACGTGGAGGCCACACACAATACTCAGCCTCATCAGGAGCATGCCCAGGTTTGTAGGGAGGTCATACAGGCACGTGGAGGCCACACACAATACTCAGCCTCATTAGGAGCATGCCCAGGCGTTGTAGGGAGGTCATACAGGCACGGGGAGGCCACACACAATACTCACCCTCATCAGGAGCATGCCCAGGCGTTGTAGGGAGGTCATACAGGCACGTGGAGGCCACACACAATACTCTCGCCTCATCAGGAGCATGCCCAGGCGTTGTAGGGAGGTCATACAGGCACGTGGAGGCCACACACAATACTCAGCCTCATCAGGAGCATGCCCAGGCGTTGTAGGGAGGTCATACAGGCACGTGGAGGCCACACACAATACTCGGCCTCATCAGGAGCATGCCCAGGCGTTGTAGGGAGGTCATACAGGCACGTGGAGGCCACACACAATACTCAGCCTCATCAGGAGCATGTCCAGGCGTTGTAGGGAGGTCATACAGGCACGTGGAGGCCACACACAATACTCAGCCTCATCAGGAGCATGCCCAGGCGTTGTAGGGAGGTCATACAGGCACGTGGAGGCCACACACAATACTCAGCCTCATCAGGAGCATGCCCAGGCATTGTAGGGAGGTCATACAGGCACGTGGAGGCCACAAACAATACTCACCCTCATCAGGAGCAAGCCCAGGCGTTGTAGGGAGGTCATACAGGCACGTGGAGGCCACACACAATACTCAGCCTCATCAGGAGCATGCCCAGGCGTTGTAGGGAGGTCATACAGGCACGTGGAGGCCACACACAATACTCAGCCTCATCAGGAGCATGCCCAGGCGTTGTAGGGAGGTCATACAGGCACGTGGAGGCCACACACAATACTTAGCCTCATCAGGAGCATGCCCAGGCGTTGTAGGGAGGTCATACAGGCATGTGGAGGCCACACACAATACTCGGCCTCATCAGGAGCATGCCCAGGCGTTGTAGGGAGGTCATACAGGCACGTGGAGGCCACACACAATACTCAGCCTCATCAGGAGCATGTCCAGGCGTTGTAGGGAGGTCATACAGGCACGTGGAGGCCACACACAATACTCACCCTCATCAGGAGCATGTCCAGGCGTTGTAGGGAGGTCATACAGGCACGTGGAGGCCACACACAATACTCAGCCTCATCAGGAGCATGCCCAGGCATTGTAGGGAGGTCATACAGGCATGTGGAGGCCACACACAATACTCAGCCTCATCAGGAGCATGCCCAGGCATTATAGGGAGGTCATACAGGCACGTGGAGGCCACACACAATACTCACCCTCATCAGGAGCAAGCCCAGGCGTTGTAGGGAGGTCATACAGGCACGTGGAGGCCACACTCAATACTGAGCCTCATCAGGAGCATGCCCAGGCGTTGTAGGGAGGTCATACAGGCACGTGGAGGCCACACACAATACTCAGCCTCATCAGGAGCATGCCCAGGCGTTGTAGGGAGGTCATACAGGCACGTGGAGGCCACACACAATACTCAGACTCATCAGGAGCATGCCCAGGCGTTGTAGGGTGGTCATACAGGCACGTGGAGGCCACACAAAATACTGAGCCTCATCAGGAGCATGCCCAGGCGTTGTAGGGAGGTCATACAGGCACGTGGAGGCCACACACAATACTCAGCCTCATCAGGAGCATGCCCAGGCGTTGTAGGGAGGTCATACAGGCACGTGGAGGCCACACACAATACTCAGCCTCATCAGGAGCATGCCCAGGCGTTGTAGGGAGGTCATACAGGCACGTGGAGGCCACACACAATACTCAGCCTCATCAGGAGCATGCCCATGCGTTCTAAGGAGGTCATACAGGCACGTGGAGGCCACACACAATACTCAGCCTCATCAGGAGCATGCTCAGGCGTTGTAGGGAGGTCATACAGGCACGTGGAGGCCACACACAATACTCAGCCTCATTAGGAGCATGCCCAGGCATTGTAGGGAGGTCATACAGGCACGAGGAGGCCACACACAATACTCACCCTCATCAGGAGCATGTCCAGGCGTTGTAGGGAGGTCATACAGGCACGTGGAGGCCACACACAATACTCAGCCTCATCAGCAGCATGCCCAGGCGTTGTAGGGAGGTCATACAGGCACGTGGAGGCCACACACAATACTCAGCCTCATCAGGAGCATGCCCATGCGTTCTAAGGAGGTCATACAGGCACGTGGAGGCCACACACAATACTCAGCCTCATCAGGAGCATGCTCAGGCGTTGTAGGGAGGTCATACAGGCACGTGGAGGCCACACACAATACTCAGCCTCATCAGGAGCATGTCCAGGCGTTGTAGGGAGGTCATACAGGCACGTGGAGGCCACACACAATACTCACCCTCATCAGGAGCATGTCCAGGCGTTGTAGGGAGGTCATACAGGCACGTGGAGGCCACACACAATACTCAGCCTCATCAGGAGCATGCCCAGGCGTTGTAGGGAGGTCATACAGGCATGTGGAGGCCACACACAATACTCAGCCTCATCAGGAGCATGCCCAGGCATTATAGGGAGGTCATACAGGCACGTGGAGGCCACACACAATACTCACCCTCATCAGGAGCAAGCCCAGGCGTTGTAGGGAGGTCATACTGGCACGTGGAGGCCACACTCAATACTGAGCCTCATCAGGAGCATGCCCAGGCGTTGTAGGGAGGTCATACAGGCACGTGGAGGCCACACACAATACTCAGCCTCATCAGGAGCATGCCCAGGCGTTGTAGGGAGGTCATACAGGCACATGGAGGCCACACACAATACTCAGACTCATCAGGAGCATGTGTGACACCCCAGGGGTCTGGTTGCCACAGTGATAGAGATATTACGTCTGAGAGCAGGTGGGAGGTCCTTTGGTCAGGGATCCTGTGCATGCCACACCTCCTGCCCAGTCTTGGGAGGGGAAGGACTTCCCCTATATAAACCTGGGGCTGAGGCAGGGTAGGGAGTTCTGAGAGGAGAAGACAGGGAGCAGAGCTGCTCTATGGGCTCTGCTCCACAGGCAGGCCCTGTCCAGGGGCCTGAGCCTGGAGTCAAGGAGAGTAGAGACAAGAAACAGCAGAAGCAATACTACTACGAGTCAGGGGCTGGCAGCTGCAGAGCTCGCCCTGACTGAGAAGCTTTCTTACCGGACCCGGCGTCCGAGGCTGTGGGGACTAACTCTTACCCAGCAGCAGAAGCCGACCGGCAGGGGATTTCAGGTCCTCTGGCCCAGAAGCCCGAAGGCACGGTCACACGCGTGGGACCAGCACCGCCATCGTGGAGCGGAAGCCATTAGAAGGCCCCGAGTCACCGGCCATACGGGTGAGCACCACACGGTACACTCAGGGACGTGGGCTACTTATTCCCGCCTCTAGCAAGGTAGCCAGAAGAGTACAGTTAGTTGGGAAGGCCTACAACTCCGCCTGGCCAGGGGAAATCCCATCTGCTCAAGGACTGACCAGGCCCCTATCACTGGCAAGTACTCCGGGAGGGTCTATCTTTGTCACCAGTAAAGACCCTGAACTACACCGCACCGTCTCTGAGTGGTTCCTGCTACCCCCATCATCCACGTCGGCTGCCCTGAGGCCATACCCCTCCCGTTGGGGGTTATACCATCCACGCTGCACCATCCTTCCACCGGCCTCAGCGGTCTGCCCCGCAGCGGCAGCTCCATAGCTGCATTCAACGGGTGGCGTAGTCACCAACCATCTACTGCTAGTACATCGCCGCTCAGTTTGACTCCCTGGGCACGGACCGGGTCGCCGCCACGAGACTACAACCCTCAAGAGATCCGGCTCCGGGTAAGCTCCCGCGTGCGCAACGCAGCGCGACACAGGCCCAGGGGCGCGTCAACTTTGGCGTAGTCGGCAGGATTTCGTGCCCGCAACCACCGGGTACTGCGTGCCTGAAAAAGAGACTTTTCAAACTTACCAGTGGTGAAGATTCCCGCCATCTGTGAAGATTCCCGCCATCCGTGGAGTTTTCCCGCCATCCGGCGCCATCTTCTGCCTTCTTCCCGCCATCCGAGGAGTTTTCCCGCCATCCGGCGCCATCTTCTGCCTTCTTCCCGCCATCCGAGGAGTTTTCCCGCCATCCGGCGCCATCTTGGAGACGCCGCGCGGGAAGAAGAGGGGCGTGGACTCCGAAAGCGCGCGAGAACTGAAGCCCCGCCTCACGTCCGGACGTTGCGTAAGGTCCTGGAAGGAGCCCAGCAGACGCCGACGTCACAGGAGCGCGACGCCAGGTCCTCTACCCCGACGATTGACTGCGGAGCCGCGGCCTACGGAAGAGGATCTCCGGAAGGTAGGCCACGGTCCACTAGGGGGGAGGAGGACACCAGGAACGGACAGCAAGATGGCGGACCGGCAGCAGACTAAGCTGCCCAGCATCGGCAGTGCCCCAGTCGTCGCCGGCCCCGACCAGCGCCGGGAGAAGACGCGTGACGCAGGAGCGGTCGCGGGAGCAGGTAAGAGGAGTCTCCCTGTCCCGGACGCTGCCAGCGTCAGCCTGCTCCCGGGCCCCCTGGTGGAGCCGCCGATTCCGGGCGCTGCAGACACCGACCTGCTCCAGCCCCCGCAACAAGCCCTGCGGCCAAGCCCTCCAGCCCTGGGCACTACCACCACCAGCCCGCGCCCAGGCCCAAAGTTGCACCCTCTGACCCCGGGCGTCATCAACGGCGACCCTCTCCACGCCTGGTCGCAAGGCCTGAACTCCCCAGGTGCAAAAGGACTGTACGCCCTCCACGTTAACCAAGGAGGAGCTGCAGTACTACCAATACGAGGAAAGCCAAGAGGACCCGGACGGGTCTGAAGCCTACACACAAGAAGGAGCAGGAGGATGCCGTTACTGAAGTACGGTAAAGTGGAACTGTACATAGTTACCCGTAGGGGTACTTGTGTTGCTAATTAAAATATGGTCCCCGTTGGGACAAGTGTGAACTGTTCCCGTGTGTCCCCTATCCTTAACCAGGCTGAGGACTGTGAGCAGCCATCCCATCTCCCCACAGGCTGAGGACTGTGAGCAGCCAATCCTTATCCCCACTGGCCGAGGACTGAGAGCGGCCATATCTTGTAAATATTATGTGTTTCCAGTTATTTATAGGAGTCCTTGGTGGATTTACCGGGAATCCTTTGTACAGTTAGTGGAGCGTAACCCAGGATGGACTAAAAGACTGTTAAGGACTCGGGGTAGGGCAGACCCCTACCTGGTTACGTCTCCCTGTTTTGGTGAAATGGACACCTTGCTTTCTTCAAAGACTGCACCCGGTTACGGACACGCCGTGACCAGCTTTATGCGTTTCCTTATTGTAATGTTATTGTTTATACTTTGTTATGTTACAAAAATATGTTTAGTCCCGGAGTACTAAATTTCACTAGGGGGGAATGTGACACCCCAGGGGTCTGGTTGCCACAGTGATAGAGATATTACGTCTGAGAGCAGGTGGGAGGTCCTTTGGTCAGGGATCCTGTGCATGCCACACCTCCTGCCCAGTCTTGGGAGGGGAAGGACTTCCCCTATATAAACCTGGGGCTGAGGCAGGGTAGGGAGTTCTGAGAGGAGAAGACAGGGAGCAGAGCTGCTCTATGGGCTCTGCTCCACAGGCAGGCCCTGTCCAGGGGCCTGAGCCTGGAGTCAAGGAGAGTAGAGACAAGAAACAGCAGAAGCAATACTACTACGAGTCAGGGGCTGGCAGCTGCAGAGCTCGCCCTGACTGAGAAGCTTTCTTACCGGACCCGGCGTCCGAGGCTGTGGGGACTAACTCTTACCCAGCAGCAGAAGCCGACCGGCAGGGGATTTCAGGTCCTCTGGCCCAGAAGCCCGAAGGCACGGTCACACGCGTGGGACCAGCACCGCCATCATGGAGCGGAAGCCATTAGAAGGCCCCGAGTCACCGGCCATACGGGTGAGCACCACACGGTACACTCAGGGACGTGGGCTACTTATTCCCGCCTCTAGCAAGGTAGCCAGAAGAGTACAGTTAGTTGGGAAGGCCTACAACTCCGCCTGGCCAGGGGAAATCCCATCTGCTCAAGGACTGACCAGGCCCCTATCACTGGCAAGTACTCCGGGAGGGTCTATCTTTGTCACCAGTAAAGACCCTGAACTACACCGCACCGTCTCTGAGTGGTTCCTGCTACCCCCATCATCCACGTCGGCTGCCCTGAGGCCATACCCCTCCCGTTGGGGGTTATACCATCCACGCTGCACCATCCTTCCACCGGCCTCAGCGGTCTGCCCCGCAGCGGCAGCTCCATAGCTGCATTCAACGGGTGGCGTAGTCACCAACCATCTACTGCTAGTACATCGCCGCTCAGTTTGACTCCCTGGGCACGGACCGGGTCGCCGCCACGAGACTACAACCCTCAAGAGATCCGGCTCCGGGTAAGCTCCCGCGTGCGCAACGCAGCGCGACACAGGCCCAGGGGCGCGTCACATGCCCAGGCGTTGTAGGGTGGTCATACAGGCACGTGGAGGCCACACAAAATACTGAGCCTCATCAGGAGCATGCCCAGGCGTTGTAGGGAGGTCATACAGGCACGTGGAGGCCACACACAATACTCAGCCTCATCAGGAGCATGCCCAGGCGTTGTAGGGAGGTCATACAGGCACGTGGAGGCCACACACAATACTCAGCCTCATCAGGAGCATGCCCAGGCGTTGTAGGGAGGTCATACAGGCACGTGGAGGCCACACACAATACTCAGCCTCATCAGGAGCATGCCCATGCGTTCTAAGGAGGTCATACAGGCACGTGGAGGCCACACACAATACTCAGCCTCATCAGGAGCATGCCCAGGCGTTGTAGAGAGGTCATATAGGCACGTGGAGGCCACACACAATACTCAGCCTCATCAGAAGCAAGCCCAGGCGTTGTAGGGAGGTCATACAGGCACGTGGAGGCCACACAGAATACTCAGTGTCATCAGGAGCATGCCCAGGCGTTGTAGGGAGGTCATACAGGCACGAGGAGGCCACACACAATACTGAGTCTCATCAGGAGCATGCCCAGGTGTTGTAGGGAGGTCATACAGGCACGTGGAGGCCACACACAATACTCAGCCTCATCAGGAGCATGCCCAGGCGTTGTAGGGAGGTCATACAGGCACGTGGAGGCCACACACAATACTCAGCCTCATCAGGAGCATGCCCAGGCGTTGTAGAGAGGTCATATAGGCACGTGGAGGCCACACACAATACTCAGCCTCATCAGGAGCAAGCCCAGGCGTTGTAGGGAGGTCATACAGGCACGTGGAGGCCACACAGTATACTCAGTGTCATCAGGAGCATGCCCAGGCGTTGTAGGGAGGTCATACAGGCACGTGGAGGCCACACACAATACTCAGCCTCATCAGGAGCATGCCCAGGCGTTGTAGGGAGGTCATACAGGCACGTGGAGGCCACACACAATACTCAGCCTCATCAGGAGCATGCCCAGGCGTTGTAGGGAGGTCATACAGGCACGTGGAGGCCACACACAATACTCAGCCTCATCAGGAGCATGCCCAGGCGTTGTAGGGAGGTCATGCAGGCATATGGAGGCCACACATAATACTCAACCTCATCAGGAGCATGCCCAGGCATTGTGGGGAGGTCATACAGGCACGTGGAGGCCACACACAATACTCAGCCTCATCAGGAGCATGCCCAGGCGTTGTAGGGAGGTCATACAGGCACGTGGAGGCCACACAGAATACTCAGTGTCATCAGGAGCATGCCCAGGCGTTGTAGGGAGGTCATACAGGCACGAGGAGGCCACACACAATACTGAGTCTCATCAGGAGCATGCCCAGGTGTTGTAGGGAGGTCATACAGGCACGTGGAGGCCACACACAATACTCAGCCTCATCAGGAGCATGCCCAGGCGTTGTAGGGAGGTCATACAGGCACGTGGAGGCCACACACAATACTCAGCCTCATCAGGAGCATGCCCAGGCGTTGTAGAGAGGTCATATAGGCACGTGGAGGCCACACACAATACTCAGCCTCATCAGGAGCAAGCCCAGGCGTTGTAGGGAGGTCATACAGGCACGTGGAGGCCACACAGTATACTCAGTGTCATCAGGAGCATGCCCAGGCGTTGTAGGGAGGTCATACAGGCACGTGGAGGCCACACACAATACTCAGCCTCATCAGGAGCATGCCCAGGCGTTGTAGGGAGGTCATACAGGCACGTGGAGGCCACACACAATACTCAGCCTCATCAGGAGCATGCCCAGGCGTTGTAGGGAGGTCATACAGGCACGTGGAGGCCACACACAATACTCAGCCTCATCAGGAGCATGCCCAGGCGTTGTAGGGAGGTCATGCAGGCATATGGAGGCCACACATAATACTCAACCTCATCAGGAGCATGCCCAGGCATTGTGGGGAGGTCATACAGGCACGTGGAGGCCACACACAATACTCAGCCTCATCAGGAGCATGCCCAGGCGTTGTAGGGAGGTCATACAGGCACGTGGAGGCCACACACAATACTCAGCCTCATCAGGAGCATGCCCAGGCATTGTAGGGAGGTCATACAGGCACGAGGAGGCCACACACAATACTGAGCCTCATCAGGAGCATGCCCAGGTATTGTAGGGAGGTCATACAGGCACGTGGAGGCCACACACAATACTCAGCCTCATCAGGAGCATGCCCAGGCGTTGTAGGGAGGTCATACAGGCACGTGGAGGCCACACACAATACTCAGCCTCATCAGGAGCATGCCCAGGCGTTGTAGAGAGGTCATATAGGCACGTGGAGGCCACACACAATACTCAGCCTCATCAGGAGCATGCAGAGGCGTTGTAGGGAGGTCATACAGGCACGTGGAGGCCACACACAATACTCAGTGTCATCAGGAGCATGCCCAGCCGTTGTAGGGAGGTCATACAGGCACGTGGAGGCCACACACAATACTCAGCCTCATCAGGAGCATGCCCTGGCGTTGTAGGGAGGTCATACAGGCACGTGGAGGCCACACACAATACTCAGCCTCATCAGGAGCATGCCCAGGCGTTGTAGGGAGGTCATACAGGCACGTGGAGGCCACACACAATACTCAGCCTCATCAGGAGCATGCCCAGGCGTTGTAGGGAGGTCATACAGGCATATGGAGGCCACACACAATACTCAACCTCATCAGGAGCATGCCCAGGCATTGTGGGGAGGTCATACAGGCACGTGGAGGCCACACACAATACTCAGCCTCATCAGGAGCATGCCCAGGCGTTGTAGGGAGGTCATACAGGCACGTGGAGGCCACACACAATACTCAGCCTCATCAGGAGCATGCCCAGGCGTTGTAGGGAGGTCATACAGGCACGTGGAGGCCACACACAATACTCAGCCTCATCAGGAGCATGCCCAGGCGTTGTAGGGAGGTCATACAGGCACTTGGAGGCCGCACACAATACTCAGCCTCATCAGGAGCATGCCCAGGCGTTGTAGGGAGGTTATACAGGCACGTGGAGGCCACACACAATACTCAGCCTCATCAGGAGCATGCCCAGGCGTTGTAGGGAGGTCATACAGGCACGTGGAGGCCACACACAATACTCAGCCTCATCAGGAGCATGCCCAGGCGTTGTAGGGAGGTCATACAGGCACGTGGAGGCCACACACAATACTCAGCCTCATCAAAAGCAGGCGTTGTAGCGAGGTCATACAGACACGTGGAGGCCACACACAATACTCAGCCTCATCAGGAGCATGCCCAGGCGTGGTAGGAAGGTCATACAGGCACGTGGAGGCCACACACAATACTCAGCCTCATCAGGAGCATGCCCAGGCGTTGTAGGGAGGTCATACAGGCACGTGGAGGCCACACACAATACTCAGCCTCATCAGGAGCATGCCCAGGCGTTGTAGGGAGGTCATACAGGCACGTGGAGGCCACACACAATACTCAGCCTCATCAGGAGCATGACCAGGCGTTGTAGGGAGGTCATACAGGCACGTGGAGGCCACACACAATACTCAGCCTCATCAGGAGCATGTACCGGCATTGTAGGGAGGTCATACAGGCACGTGGAGGCCACACACAATACTGAGCCTCATCAGGAGCATGCCCAGGCGTTGTAGGGAGGTTATACAGGCACGTGGAGGTCACACACAATACTCAGCCATATCAGGAGCATGCCCAGGCGTTGTAGGGAGGTTATACAGGCACGTGGAGGCCACACACAATACTCAACCTCATCAGGAGCATGCCCAGGCGTTCTAGGGAGGCCATACAAGCACGTGGAGGCCACACACAATCCTCAGCCTCATCAGGAGCATGCCCAGGCGTTGTAGGGAGGTCATACAGGCACGTGGAGGCCACACACAATACTCAGCCTCATCAGGAGCATGCCCAGGCGTTGTAGGGAGGTCATACAGGCACTTGGAGGCCGCACACAATACTCAGCCTCATCAGGAGCATGCCCAGGCGTTGTAGGGAGGTTATACAGGCACGTGGAGGCCACACACAATACTCAGCCTCATCAGGAGCATGCCCAGGCGTTGTAGGGAGGTCATACAGGCACGTGGAGGCCACACACAATACTCAGCCTCATCAGGAGCATGCCCAGGCGTTGTAGGGAGGTCATACAGGCACGTGGAGGCCACACACAATACTCAGCCTCATCAAAAGCAGGCGTTGTAGCGAGGTCATACAGACACGTGGAGGCCACACACAATACTCAGCCTCATCAGGAGCATGCCCAGGCGTGGTAGGAAGGTCATACAGGCACGTGGAGGCCACACACAATACTCAGCCTCATCAGGAGCATGCCCAGGCGTTGTAGGGAGGTCATACAGGCACGTGGAGGCCACACACAATACTCAGCCTCATCAGGAGCATGCCCAGGCGTTGTAGGGAGGTCATACAGGCACGTGGAGGCCACACACAATACTCAGCCTCATCAGGAGCATGACCAGGCGTTGTAGGGAGGTCATACAGGCACGTGGAGGCCACACACAATACTCAGCCTCATCAGGAGCATGTACCGGCATTGTAGGGAGGTCATACAGGCACGTGGAGGCCACACACAATACTGAGCCTCATCAGGAGCATGCCCAGGCGTTGTAGGGAGGTTATACAGGCACGTGGAGGTCACACACAATACTCAGCCATATCAGGAGCATGCCCAGGCGTTGTAGGGAGGTTATACAGGCACGTGGAGGCCACACACAATACTCAACCTCATCAGGAGCATGCCCAGGCGTTCTAGGGAGGCCATACAAGCACGTGGAGGCCACACACAATCCTCAGCCTCATCAGGAGCATGCCCAGGCGTTGTAGGGAGGTCATACAGGCACGTGGAGGCCACACACAATACTCAGCCTCATCAGGAGCATGCCCAGGCGTTGTAGGGAGGTCATACAGGCACGTGGAGGCCACACACAATACTCAGCCTCATCAGGAGCATGCCCAGGCGTTGTAGGGAGGTCATACAGGCACGAGGAGGCCACACACAATACTGAGCCTCATCAGGAGCATGCCCAGGTGTTGTAGGGAGGTCATACAGGCACGTGGAGGCCACACACAATACTCAGCCTCATCAGGAGCATGCCCAGGCGATGTAGGGAGGTCATACAGGCACGAGAAGGCCAAACACAATACTGAGCCTCATCACAAGCATGCCCAGGCGTTGTAGGGAGGTCATACAGGCACGAGGAGGCCACACACAATACTGAGCCTCATCAGGAGCATGTACCGGCATTGTAGGGAGGTCATACAGGCACGTGGAGGCCACACACAATACTGAGCCTCATCAGGAGCATGCCCAGGCGTTGTAGGGAGGTTATACAGGCACGTGGAGGTCACACACAATACTCAGCCATATCAGGAGCATGCCCAGGCGTTGTAGGGAGGTTATACAGGCACGTGGAGGCCACACACAATACTCAGCCTCATCAGGAGCATGCCCAGGCGTTCTAGGGAGGTCATACAAGCACGTGGAGGCCACACACAATCCTCAGCCTCATCAGGAGCATGCCCAGGCGTTGTACGGAGGTCATACAGGCACGTGGAGGCCACACACAATACTCAGCCTCATCAGGAGCATGCCCAGGCGTTGTAGGGAGGTCATACAGGCACGTGGAGGCCACACACAATACTCAGCCTCATCAGGAGCATGCCCAGGCGTTGTAGGGAGGTCATACAGGCACGAGGAGGCCACACACAATACTGAGCCTCATCAGGAGCATGCCCAGGTGTTGTAGGGAGGTCATACAGGCACGTGGAGGCCACACACAATACTCAGCCTCATCAGGAGCATGCCCAGGCGATGTAGGGAGGTCATACAGGCACGAGAAGGCCAAACACAATACTGAGCCTCATCACAAGCATGCCCAGGCGTTGTAGGGAGGTCATACAGGCACGTGGAGGCCACACACAATACTGAGCCTCATCAGGAGCATGCCCAGGCGTTGCAGGGAGGTCATACAGGCACGTGGAGGCCACATACAATACTCAGCCTCATCAGGAGCATGCCTAGGCGTTGTAGGGAGGTCATACAGGCACGTGGAGGCCACACACAATACTCAGCCTCATCAGGAGCATGCCCAGGCGTTGTAGGGAGGTCATACAGGCACGTGGAGGCCACACACAATACTCAGCCTCATCAGGAGCATGCCCAGGCGTTGTAGGGAGGTCATACAGGCACGTGGAGGCCACACACAATACTCAGCCTCATCAGGAGCATGCCCAGGCGTTGTAGAGAGGTCATACAGGCACGTGGAGGCCACACACAATACTCAGCCTCATCAGGAGCATGCCCAGGCGTTGTAGAGAGGTCATACAGGCACGTGGAGGCCACACACAATACTGAGCCTCATCAGGAGCATGCCCAGGCGTTGTAGGGATGTCATACAGGCACGTGGAGGCCACACACAATACTCAGCCTCATCAGGAGCATGCCCAGGCGTTGTATGGAGGTCATACAGGCACGTGGAGGCCACACACAATACTGAGCCTCATCAGTAGCATGCCCAGGCGTTGTAGGGAGGTCATACAGGCACGTGGAGGCCACACACAATACTCAGCCTCATCAGGAGCATGCCCAGGCGTTGTAGGGAGGTCATACAGGCACGTGGAGGCCACACACAATACTCAGCCTCATCAGGAGCATGCCCAGGCGTTGTAGGGAGGTCATACAGGCACTTGGAGGCCACACACAATACTGAGCCTCATCAGGAGCATGCCCAGGCGTTGCAGGGGAGGTCATACAGGCACGTGGAGGCCACACACAATACTGAGCCTCATCAGGAGCATGCCCAGGCATTGTAGGGAGGTCATACAGGCACGTAGAGGCCACACACAATACTCAGCCTCATCAGGAGCATGCCCAGGCGTTGTAGGGAGGTCATACAGGCACATGGAGGCCACACACAATACTCAGCCTCATCAGGAGCATTCCCAGGCGTTGTAGGGAGGTCATACAGGCACGTGGAGGCCACACACAATACTCAGCCTCATCAGGAGCATGCCCAGGCGTTCTAGGGTGGTCATACAGGCACGTGGAGGCCACACACAATACTCAGCCTCATCAGGAGCATACCCAGGCGTTGTAGGGAGGTCATACAGGCACGTGGAGGCCACACACAATACTCAGCCTCATCAGGAGCATGCCCAGGCGTTGTAGGGAGGTCATACAGGCACGTGGGGGCCACACACAATACTCAGCCTCATCAGGAGCATGCCCAGGCGTTGTAGGGAGGTCATACAGGCACGTGGAGGCCACACACAATACTCAGCCTCATCAGGAGCATGCCCAGGCATTGTAGGGAGGTCATACAGGCACGTGGAGGCCACACACAATACTCAGCCTCATCAGGAGCATGCCCAGGCGTTGTAGGGAGGTCATACAGGCACGTGGAGGCCGCACACAATACTCAGCCTCATCAGGAGCATGCCCAGGCGTTGTAGGGAGGTCATACAGGCACGTGGAGGCCACACACAATACTCAGCCTCATCAGGAGCATACCCAGGCGTTGTAGGGAGGTCATACAGGCACGTGGAGGCCACACACAATACTCAGCCTCATCAGGAGCATGCCCAGGCGTTGTAGGGAGGTCATACAGGCACGTGGGGGCCACACACAATACTCAGCCTCATCAGGAGCATGCCCAGGCGTTGTAGGGAGGTCATACAGGCACGTGGAGGCCACACACAATACTCAGCCTCATCAGGAGCATGCCCAGGCATTGTAGGGAGGTCATACAGGCACGTGGAGGCCACACACAATACTCAGCCTCATCAGGAGCATGCCCAGGCGTTGTAGGGAGGTCATACAGGCACGTGGAGGCCGCACACAATACTCAGCCTCATCAGGAGCATGCCCAGGCGTTGTAGGGAGGTCATACAGGCACGCGGAGGCCACACACAATACTCAGCCTCATCAGGAGCATGCCCAGGCGTTGTAGGGAGGTTATACAGGCACGTGGAGGCCACACACAATACTCAGCCTCATCAGGAGCATGCCCAGGCGTTGTAGAGAGGTCATACAGGCACGTGGAGGCCACACACAATACTCAGCCTCATCAGGAGCATGCCCAGGCGTTGTAGAGAGGTCATACAGGCACGTGGAGGCCAAACACAATACTCAGCATCATCAGGAGCATGCCCAGGCGTTGTAGGGAGGTCATACAGGCACGTGGAGGCCACACACAATACT
The DNA here is from genome assembly GCF_046119375.1 of Phyllobates terribilis. NCBI lineage: Eukaryota > Metazoa > Chordata > Amphibia > Anura > Dendrobatidae > Phyllobates > Phyllobates terribilis. The sequence goes on along the minus strand of NW_027362785.1, from coordinate 11,876,550 downwards.
CAGCCTCATCAGGAGTATGACCAGGCGTTGTAGGGAGGTCATACAGGCACGTGGAGGCCACACACAATACTGAGCCTCATCAGTAGCATGCCCAGGCGTTGTAGGGAGGTCATACAGGCACGTGGAGGCCACACACAATACTCAGCCTCATCAGGAGCATGCCCAGGCGTTGTAGGGAGGTCATACAGGCACGTGGAGGCCACACACAATACTCAGCCTCATCAGGAGCATGCCCAGGCGTTGTAGGGAGGTCATACAGGCACGTGGGGGCCACACACAATACTCAGCCTCATCAGGAGCATGCCCAGGCGTTGTAGGGAGGTCATACAGGCACGTGGAGGCCACACACAATACTGAGCCTCATCAGGAGCATGCCCAGGCATTGTAGGGAGGTCATACAGGCACGTGGAGGCCACACACAATACTCAGCCTCATCAGGAGCATGCCCAGGCGTTGTAGAGAGGTCATACAGGCACGTGGAGGCCACACACAATACTGAGCCTCATCAGGAGCATGCCCAGGCGTTGTAGGGATGTCATACAGGCACGTGGAGGCCACACACAATACTCAGCCTCATCAGGAGCATGCCCAGGCGTTGTATGGAGGTCATACAGGCACGTGGAGGCCACACACAATACTGAGCCTCATCAGTAGCATGCCCAGGCGTTGTAGGGAGGTCATACAGGCACGTGGAGGCCACACACAATACTCAGCCTCATCAGGAGCATGCCCAGGCGTTGTAGGGAGGTCATACAGGCACGTGGAGGCCACACACAATACTCAGCCTCATCAGGAGCATGCCCAGGCGTTGTAGGGAGGTCATACAGGCACTTGGAGGCCACACACAATACTGAGCCTCATCAGGAGCATGCCCAGGCGTTGCAGGGGAGGTCATACAGGCACGTGGAGGCCACACACAATACTGAGCCTCATCAGGAGCATGCCCAGGCATTGTAGGGAGGTCATACAGGCACGTAGAGGCCACACACAATACTCAGCCTCATCAGGAGCATGCCCAGGCGTTGTAGGGAGGTCATACAGGCACATGGAGGCCACACACAATACTCAGCCTCATCAGGAGCATTCCCAGGCGTTGTAGGGAGGTCATACAGGCACGTGGAGGCCACACACAATACTCAGCCTCATCAGGAGCATGCCCAGGCGTTCTAGGGTGGTCATACAGGCACGTGGAGGCCACACACAATACTCAGCCTCATCAGGAGCATACCCAGGCGTTGTAGGGAGGTCATACAGGCACGTGGAGGCCACACACAATACTCAGCCTCATCAGGAGCATGCCCAGGCGTTGTAGGGAGGTCATACAGGCACGTGGGGGCCACACACAATACTCAGCCTCATCAGGAGCATGCCCAGGCGTTGTAGGGAGGTCATACAGGCACGTGGAGGCCACACACAATACTCAGCCTCATCAGGAGCATGCCCAGGCATTGTAGGGAGGTCATACAGGCACGTGGAGGCCACACACAATACTCAGCCTCATCAGGAGCATGCCCAGGCGTTGTAGGGAGGTCATACAGGCACGTGGAGGCCGCACACAATACTCAGCCTCATCAGGAGCATGCCCAGGCGTTGTAGGGAGGTCATACAGGCACGTGGAGGCCACACACAATACTCAGCCTCATCAGGAGCATACCCAGGCGTTGTAGGGAGGTCATACAGGCACGTGGAGGCCACACACAATACTCAGCCTCATCAGGAGCATGCCCAGGCGTTGTAGGGAGGTCATACAGGCACGTGGGGGCCACACACAATACTCAGCCTCATCAGGAGCATGCCCAGGCGTTGTAGGGAGGTCATACAGGCACGTGGAGGCCACACACAATACTCAGCCTCATCAGGAGCATGCCCAGGCATTGTAGGGAGGTCATACAGGCACGTGGAGGCCACACACAATACTCAGCCTCATCAGGAGCATGCCCAGGCGTTGTAGGGAGGTCATACAGGCACGTGGAGGCCGCACACAATACTCAGCCTCATCAGGAGCATGCCCAGGCGTTGTAGGGAGGTCATACAGGCACGTGGAGGCCACACACAATACTCAGCCTCATCAGGAGCATGCCCAGGCGTTGTAGGGAGGTTATACAGGCACGTGGAGGCCACACACAATACTCAGCCTCATCAGGAGCATGCCCAGGCGTTGTAGAGAGGTCATACAGGCACGTGGAGGCCACACACAATACTCAGCCTCATCAGGAGCATGCCCAGGCGTTGTAGAGAGGTCATACAGGCACGTGGAGGCCAAACACAATACTCAGCATCATCAGGAGCATGCCCAGGCGTTGTAGGGAGGTCATACAGGCACGTGGAGGCCACACACAATACTCAGCCTCATCAGGAGTATGACCAGGCGTTGTAGGGAGGTCATACAGGCACGTGGAGGCCACACACAATACTGAGCCTCATCAGTAGCATGCCCAGGCGTTGTAGGGAGGTCATACAGGCACGTGGAGGCCACACACAATACTCAGCCTCATCAGGAGCATGCCCAGGCGTTGTAGGGAGGTCATACAGGCACGTGGAGGCCACACACAATACTCAGCCTCATCAGGAGCATGCCCAGGCGTTGTAGGGAGGTCATACAGGCACGTGGGGGCCACACACAATACTCAGCCTCATCAGGAGCATGCCCAGGCGTTGTAGGGAGGTCATACAGGCACGTGGAGGCCACACACAATACTGAGCCTCATCAGGAGCATGCCCAGGCATTGTAGGGAGGTCATACAGGCACGTAGAGGCCACACACAATACTCAGCCTCATCAGGAGCATGCCCAGGCGTTGTAGGGAGGTCATACAGGCACATGGAGGCCACACACAATACTCAGCCTCATCAGGAGCATTCCCAGGCGTTGTAGGGAGGTCATACAGGCACGTGGAGGCCACACACAATACTCAGCCTCATCAGGAGCATGCCCAGGCGTTCTAGGGTGGTCATACAGGCACGTGGAGGCCACACACAATACTCAGCCTCATCAGGAGCATGCCCAGGCGTTGTAGGGAGGTCATACAGGCACGTGGGGGCCACACACAATACTCAGCCTCATCAGGAGCATGCCCAGGCGTTGTAGGGAGGTCATACAGGCACGTGGAGGCCACACACAATACTCAGCCTCATCAGGAGCATGCCCAGGCATTGTAGGGAGGTCATACAGGCACGTGGAGGCCACACACAATACTCAGCCTCATCAGGAGCATGCCCAGGCGTTGTAGGGAGGTCATACAGGCACGTGGAGGCCGCACACAATACTCAGCCTCATCAGGAGCATGCCCAGGCGTTGTAGGGAGGTCATACAGGCACGTGGAGGCCACACACAATACTCAGCCTCATCAGGAGCATGCCCAGGCGTTGTAGGGAGGTTATACAGGCACGTGGAGGCCACACACAATACTCAGCCTCATCAGGAGCATGCCCAGGCGTTGTAGAGAGGTCATACAGGCACGTGGAGGCCACACACAATACTCAGCCTCATCAGGAGCATGCCCAGGCGTTGTAGAGAGGTCATACAGGCACGTGGAGGCCAAACACAATACTCAGCATCATCAGGAGCATGCCCAGGCGTTGTAGGGAGGTCATACAGGCACGTGGAGGCCACACACAATACTCAGCCTCATCAGGAGCATGACCAGGCGTTGTAGGGAGGTCATACAGGCACGTGGAGGCCACACACAATACTGAGCCTCATCAGGAGCATGCCCAGGCGTTGTAGGGAGGTTATACAGGCACGTGGAGGTCACACACAATACTCAACCTTATCACGAGCATGCCCAGGCGTTGTAGGGAGGTTATACAGGCACGTGGAGGCCACACACAATACTCAGCCTCATCAGGAGCATGCCCAGGCGTTCTAGGGAGGTCATACAGGCACGTGGAGGCCACACACAATACTCAGCCTCATCAGGAGCATGCCCAGGCGTTGTAGGGAGGTCATACAGGCACGTGGAGGCCACACACAATACTCAGCCTCATCAGGAGCATGCCCAGGCGTTGTAGGGAGGTCATACAGGCACGTGGAGGCCACACACAATACTGAGCCTCATCAGGAGCATGCCCAGGTGTTGTAGGGAGGTCATACAGGCACGTGGAGACCACACACAATACTCAGCCTCATCAGGAGCATGCCCAGGCGATGTAGGGAGGTCATACAGGCACGAGAAGGCCAAACAAAATACTGAGCCTCATCACAAGCATGCCCAGGAGTTGTAGGGAGGTCATACAGGCACGAGGAGGCCACACACAATACTGAGCCTCATCAGGAGCATGCCCAGGCGTTGCAGGGAGGTCATACAGGCACGTGGAGGCCACACACAATACTCAGCCTCATCAGGAGCATGCCCAGGCTTTGTAGGGAGGTCATACAGGCACGTGGAGGCCACACACAATACTCAGCCTCATCAGGAGCATGCCCAGTCATTGTAGGGAGGTCATACAGGCACGTAGAGGCCACACACAATACTCAGACTCATCAGGAGCATGCCCAGGCATTGTAGGGAGGTCATACAGGCACGTGGAGGCCACACAAAATACTGAGCCTCATCAGGAGCATGCCCAGGCGTTGTAGGGAGGTCATACAGGCACGTGGAGGCCACACACAATACTCAGCCTCATCAGGAGCATGCCCAGGCGTTGTAGGGAGGTCATACAGGCACGTGGAGGCCACACAAAATACTGAGCCTCATCAGGAGCATACCCAGGCGTTGTAGGGAGGTCATACAGGCAAGTGGAGGCCACACACAATACTCAGCCTCATCAGGAGCATGCCCAGGCGTTGTAGGGAGGTCATACAGGCACGTGGAGGCCACACACAATACTCAGCCTCATCAGGAGCATGCTCAGGTGTTGTAGGGAGGTCATACAGGCACGTGGAGGCCACACACAATACTCAGCCTCATCAGGAGCATGCCCAGGCGTTGTAGGGAGGTCATACAGGCACGTGGAGGCCACACACAATACTCAGCCTCATCAGGAGCATGCCCAGGCGTTGTAGGGAGGTCATACAGGCACGTGGAGGCCACACACAATACTGAGCCTCATCAGGAGCATGCCCAGGTGTTGTAGGGAGGTCATACAGGCACGTGGAGACCACACACAATACTCAGCCTCATCAGGAGCATGCCCAGGCGATGTAGGGAGGTCATACAGGCACGAGAAGGCCAAACAAAATACTGAGCCTCATCACAAGCATGCCCAGGAGTTGTAGGGAGGTCATACAGGCACGAGGAGGCCACACACAATACTGAGCCTCATCAGGAGCATGCCCAGGCGTTGCAGGGAGGTCATACAGGCACGTGGAGGCCACACACAATACTCAGCCTCATCAGGAGCATGCCCAGGCTTTGTAGGGAGGTTATACAGGCACGTGGAGGCCACACACAATACTCAGCCTCATCAGGAGCATGCCCAGTCATTGTAGGGAGGTCATACAGGCACGTGGAGGCCACACACAATACTCAGACTCATCAGGAGCATGCCCAGGCATTGTAGGGAGGTCATACAGGCACGTGGAGGCCACACAAAATACTGAGCCTCATCAGGAGCATGCCCAGGCGTTGTAGGGAGGTCATACAGGCACGTGGAGGCCACACACAATACTCAGCCTCATCAGGAGCATGCCCAGGCGTTGTAGGGAGGTCATACAGGCACGTGGAGGCCACACAAAATACTGAGCCTCATCAGGAGCATACCCAGGCGTTGTAGGGAGGTCATACAGGCAAGTGGAGGCCACACACAATACTCAGCCTCATCAGGAGCATGCCCAGGCGTTGTAGGGAGGTCATACAGGCACGTGGAGGCCACACACAATACTCAGCCTCATCAGGAGCATGCCCAGGCGTTCTAGGGAGGTCATACAGGCACGTGGAGGCCACACACAATACTCAGCCTCATCAGGAGCATACCTAGGCGTTGTAGGGAGGTCATACAGGCACGTGGAGGCCACACACAATACTCAGCCTCATCAGGAGCATGCCCAGGCGTTGTAGGGAGGTCATCCAGGCACGTGGAGGCCACACACAATACTGAGCCTCATCAGGAGCATGCTCAGGTGTTGTAGGGAGGTCATACAGGCACGTGGAGGCCACACACAATACTCAGCCTCATCAGGAGCATGCCCAGGCGTTGTAGGGAGGTCATACAGGCACGTGGAGGCCACACACAATACTCAGCCTCATCAGGAGCATGCTCAGGCATTGTAGGGAGGTCATCCAGGCACGTGGAGGCCACACACAATACTCAGCCTCATCAGGAGCATGCCCAGGCGTTGTAGGGAGGTCATACAGGCACGTGGAGGCCACACACAATACTCAGCCTCATCAGGGGCATGCCCAGGTGTTGTAGGGAGGTCATACAGGCACGTGGAGGCCACACACAATACTCAGCCTCATCAGGAGCATGCCCAGGCGTTGTAGGGAGGTCATACAGGCACGTGGAGGCCACACACAATACTCAGCCTCATCAGGAGCATGCCCAGGCGTTGTAGGGAGGTCATACAGGCACTTGGAGGCCGCACACAATACTCAGCCTCATCAGGAGCATGCCCAGGCGTTGTAGGGAGGTCATACAGGCACGTGGAGGCCACACACAATACTCAGCCTCATCAGGAGCATGCCCAGGCGTTGTAGGGAGGTCATACAGGCACGTGGAGGCCACACACAATACTCAGCCTCATCAGGAGCATGCCCAGGCGTTGTAGGGAGGTCATACAGGCACGTGGAGGCCACACACAATACTCAGCCTCATCAGGAACATGACCAGGCGTTGTAGGGAGGTCATACAGGCACGTGGAGGCCACACACAATACTCAGCCTCATCAGGAGCATGCCCAGGCGTTGTAGGGAGGTCATACAGGCACGTGGAGGCCACACACAATACTCAGCCTCATCAGGAGCATGCCCAGGCGTTGTAGGGAGGTCATAGAGGCACGTGGAGGCCACACACAATACTCAGCCTCATCAGGAGCATGCCCAGGCGTTGTAGGGAGGTCATACAGGCACGTGGAGGCCACACACAATACTCAGCCTCATCAGGAGCATGCCCAGGCGTTGTAGGGAGGTCATACAGGCACGTGGAGGCCACACACAATACTCAGCCTCATCAGGAGCATGACCAGGCGTTGTAGGGAGGTCATACAGGCACGTGGAGGCCACACACAATACTGAGCCTCATCAGGAGCATGCCCAGGCGTTGTAGGGAGGTTATACAGGCACGTGGAGGTCACACACAATACTCAGCCTTATCACGAGCATGCCCAGGCGTTGTAGGGAGGTTATACAGGCACGTGGAGGCCACACACAATACTCAGCCTCATCAGGAGCATGCCCAGGCGTTGTAGGGAGGTCATACAGGCACGTGGAGGCCACACACAATACTCAGCCTCATCAGGAGCATGCCCAGGCGTTGTAGGGAGGTCATACAGGCACGTGGAGGCCACACACAATACTGAGCCTCATCAGGAGCATGCCCAGGTGTTGTAGGGAGGTCATACAGGCACGTGGAGACCACACACAATACTCAGCCTCATCAGGAGCATGCCCAGGCGATGTAGGGAGGTCATACAGGAACGAGAAGGCCAAACACAATACTCAGCCTCATCAGGAGCATGCCCAGGCATTGTAGGGAGGTCATACAGGCACGAGAAGGCCACACACAATACTGAGCCTCATCACAAGCATGCCCAGGAGTTGTAGGGAGGTCATACAGGCACGAGGAGGCCACACACAATACTGAGCATCATCAGGAGCATGCCCAGGCGTTGCAGGGAGGTCATACAGGCACGTGGAGGCCACACACAATACTCAGCCTCATCAGGAGCATGCCCAGGCGTTGTAGGGAGGTCATACAGGCACGTGGAGGCCACACACAATACTCAGCCTCATCAGGAGCATGCCCAGGCATTGTAGGGAGGTCATACAGGCACGTGGAGGCCACACACAATACTCAGACTCATCAGGAGCATGCCCAGGCGTTGTAGGGAGGTCATACAGGCACGTGGAGGCCACACAAAATACTGAGCCTCATCAGGAGCATGCCCAGGCGTTGTAGGGAGGTCATACAGGCACGTGGAGGCCACACACAATACTCAGCCTCATCAGGAGCATGTCCAGGCGTTGTAGGGAGGTCATACAGGCACGTGGAGGCCACACAAAATACTGAGCCTCATCAGGAGCATGCCCAGGCGTTGTAGGGAGGTCATACAGGCAAGTAGAGGCCACACACAATACTCAGCCTCATCAGGAGCATGCCCAGGCGTTGTAGGGAGGTCATACAGGCACGTGGAGGCCACACACAATACTCAGCCTCATCAGGAGCATGCCCAGGCGTTCTAGGGAGGTCATACAGGCACGTGGAGGCCACACAAATACTCAGCCTCATCAGGAGCATGCCTAGGCGTTGTAGGGAGGTCATACAGGCACGTGGAGGCCACACACAATACTCAGCCTCATCAGGAGCATGCCCAGGCGTTGTAGGGAGGTCATACAGGCACGTGGAGGCCACACACAATACTGAGCCTCATCAGGAGCATGCCCAGGCGTTGTAGGGAGGTCATACAGGCACGTGGAGGCCACACACAATACTCAGATTCATCAGGAGCATGCTCAGGTGTTGTAGGGAGGTCATACAGGCACGTGGAGGCCACACACAATACTCAGATTCATCAGGAGCATGCCCAGGCGTTGTAGGGAGGTCATACAGGCACGTGGAGGCCACACACAATACTCAGCCTCATCAGGAGCATGCCCAGGCGTTGTAGGGAGGTCATACAGGCACGTGGAGGCCACACACAATACTCAGCCTCATCAGGAGCATGCCCAGGCATTGTAGGGAGGTCATACAGGCAAGTGGAGGCCACACACAATACTCAGCCTCATCAGGAGCATGCCCAGGCGTTGTAGGGAGGTCATACAGGCACGTGGAGGCCACACACAATACTCAGCCTCATCAGGAGCATGCCCAGGCGTTGTAGGGAGGTCATACAGGCACGTGGAGGCCACACACAATACTGAGCCTCATCAGGAGCATGCTCAGGCGTTGTAGGGAGGTCATACAGGCACGTGGAGGCCACACACAATACTCAGCCTCATCAGGAGCATGCCCAGGCGTTGTAGGGAGGTCATACAGGCACGTGGAGGCCACACACAATACTCAGCCTCATCAGGAGCATGCCCAGGCATTGTAGGGAGGTCATACAGGCAAGTGGAGGCCACACACAATACTCAGCCTCATCAGGAGCATGCCCAGGCGTTGTAGGGAGGTCATACAGGCACGTGGAGGCCACACACAATACTCAGCCTCATCAGGGGCATGCCCAGGTGTTGTAGGGAGGTCATACAGGCACGTGGAGGCCACACACAATACTCAGCCTCATCAGGAGCATGCCCAGGCGTTGTAGGGAGGTCATACAGGCACGTGGAGGCCACACACAAAACTCAGTGTCATCAGGAGCATGCCCAGGCGTTGTAGAGAGGTCATACAGGCACGTGGAGGCCACACACAATACTCAGCCTCATCAGGAGCATGCCCAGGCGTTGTAGGGAGGTCATACAGGCACGTGGAGGCCACACACAATACTCAGCCTCATCAGGAGCATGCCCAGGCGTTGTAGGGAGGTCATACAGGCACGTGGAGGCCACACACAATACTCAGCCTCATCAGGAGCATGCCCAGGCGTTCTAGGGAGGTCATACAGGCACGTGGAGGCCACACACAATACTCAGCCTCATCAGGAGCATGCCCAGGCGTTGTAGGGAGGTCATACAGGCACGTGGAGGCCACACACAATACTCAGCCTCATCAGGAGCATGCCCAGGCGTTGTAGGGAGGTCATACAGGCACGTGGAGGCCACACACAATACTCAGCCTCATCAGGAGCATGCCCAGGCGTTGTAGGGAGGTCATACAGGCACGTGGAGGCCACACACAATACTCAGCCTCATCAGGAGCATGCCCAGGCGTTGTAGGGAGGTCATACAGGCACGTGGAGGCCACACACAATACTCAGTGTCATCAGGAGCATGCCCAGGCGTTGTAGAGAGGTCATACAGGCACGTGGAGGCCACACACAATACTCAGCCTCATCAGGAGCATGCCCAGGCGTTGTAGGGAGGTCATACAGGCACGTGGAGGCCACACACAATACTCAGCCTCATCAGGAGCATGCCCAGGCGTTGTAGGGAGGTCATACAGGCACGTGGAGGCCACACACAATACTCAGCCTCATCAGGAGCATGCCCAGGCGTTCTAGGGAGGTCATACAGGCACGTGGAGGCCACACACAATACTCAGCCTCATCAGGAGCATGCCCAGGCGTTGTAGGGAGGTCATACAGGCACGTGGAGGCCACACACAATACTCAGCCTCATCAGGAGCATGCACAGGCGTTGTAGGGAGGTCATACAGGCACGTGGAGGCCACACACAATACTCAGCCTCATCAGGAGCATGCCCAGGCGTTGTAGGGAGGTCATACAGGCACGTGGAGGCCACACACAATACTCAGCCTCATCAGGGGCATGCCCAGGTGTTGTAGGGAGGTCATACAGGCACGTGGAGGCCACACACAATACTCAGCCTCATCAGGAGCATGCCCAGGCGTTCTAAGGAGGTCATACAGGCACGTGGAGGCCACACACAATACTCAGCCTCATCAGGAGCATGCCCAGGCGTTCTAGGGAGGTCATACAGGCACGTAGAGGCCACACACAATACTCAGCCTCATCAGGAGCATGCCCAGGCGTTGTAGGGAGGTCATACAGGCACGTGGAGGCCACACACAATACTCAGCCTCATCAGGAGCATGCCCAGGCGTTGTAGGGAGGTCATACAGGCACGTGGAGGCCACACACAATACTCAGTGTCATCAGGAGCATGCCCAGGCGTTGTAGAGAGGTCAAACAGGCACGTGGAGGCCACACACAATACTCAGCCTCATCAGGAGCATGCCCAGGCGTTGTAGGGAGGTCATACAGGCACGTGGAGGCCACACACAATACTCAGCCTCATCAGGAGCATGCCCAGGCGTTGTAGGGAGGTCATACAGGCACGTGGAGGCCACACACAATACTCAGCCTCATCAGGAGCATGCCCAGGCGTTCTAGGGAGGTCATACAGGCACGTGGAGGCCACACACAATACTCAGCCTCATCAGGAGCATGCCCAGGCGTTGTAGGGAGGTCATACAGGCACGTGGAGGCCACACACAATACTCAGCCTCATCAGGAGCATGCCCAGGCGTTGTAGGGAGGTCATACAGGCACGTGGAGGCCACACACAATACTCAGCCTCATCAGGAGCATGCCCAGGCGTTGTAGGGAGGTCATACAGGCACGTGGAGGCCACACACAATACTCAGCCTCATCAGGGGCATGCCCAGGTGTTGTAGGGAGGTCATACAGGCACGTGGAGGCCACACACAATACTCAGCCTCATCAGGAGCATGCCCAGGCGTTCTAAGGAGGTCATACAGGCACGTGGAGGCCACACACAATACTCAGCCTCATCAGGAGCATGCCCAGGCGTTCTAGGGAGGTCATACAGGCACGTAGAGGCCACACACAATACTCAGCCTCATCAGGAGCATGCCCAGGCGTTGTAGGGAGGTCATACAGGCACGTGGAGGCCACACACAATACTCAGCCTCATCAGGAGCATGCCCAGGCATTGTAGGGAGGTCATACAGGCACGTGGAGGCCACACACAATACTCAGCCTCATCAGGAGCATGCCCAGGCGTTGTAGGGAGGTCATACAGGCACGTGGAGGCCACACACAATACTCAGCCTCATCAGGAGCATGCCCAGGCGTTCTAGGGAGGTCATACAGGCACGTGGAGGCCACACACAATACTCAGCCTCATCAGGAGCATGCCCAGGCGTTCTAGGGAGGTCATACAGGCACGTGGAGGCCACACACAATACTCAGCCTCATCAGGAGCATGCCCAGGCGTTGTAGGGAGGTCATACAGGCACGTGGAGGCCACACACAATACTCAGCCTCATCAGGAGCATGCCCAGGCGTTGTAGGGAGGTCATACAGGCACGTGGAGGCCACACACAATACTCAGCCTCATCAGGAGCATGCCCAGGCGTTGTAGGGAGGTCATATAGGCACGTGGAGGCCACACACAATACTCAGCCTCATCAGGAGCATGCCCAGGCGTTGTAGGGAGGTCATACAGGCACGTGGAGGCCACACACAATACTCAGCCTCATCAGGAGCATGCCCAGGCGTAGTAGGGAGGTCATACTGGCACGTGGAGGCCACACACAATACTCAGCCTCATCAGGAGCATGCCCAGGCGTTGTAGGGAGGTCATACAGGCACGTGGAGGCCACACACAATACTCAGCCTCATCAGGAGCATGCCCAGGCGTTGTAGGGAGGTCATACAGGCACTTGGAGGCCACACACAATACTCAGCCTCATCAGGGGCATGCCCAGGTGTTGTAGGGAGGTCATACAGGCCCGTGGAGGCCACACACAATACTCAGCCTCATCAGGAGCATGCCCAGGCGTTGTAGGGAGGTCATACAGGCACGTGGAGGCCACACACAATACTCAGTGTCATCAGGAGCATGCCCAGGCGTTGTAGAGAGGTCATACAGGCACGTGGAGGCCACACACAATACTCAGCCTCATCAGGAGCATGCCCAGGCGTTGTAGGGAGGTCATACAGGCACGTGGAGGCCACACACAATACTCAGCCTCATCAGGAGCATGCCCAGGCGTTGTAGGGAGGTCATACAGGCACGTGGAGGCCACACACAATACTCAGCCTCATCAGGAGCATGCCCAGGCGTTGTAGGGAGGTCATACAGGCACGTGGAGGCCACACACAATACTCAGCCTCATCAGGAGCATGCCCAGGCGTTGTAGGGAGGTCATACAGGCACGTGGAGGCCACACACAATACTCAGCCTCATCAGGAGCATGCCCAGGCGTTGTAGGGAGGTCATACAGGCACGTGGAGGCCACTCACAATACTCAGCCTCATCAGGAGCATGCCCAGGCGTTGTAGGGAGGTCATATAGGCACGTGGAGGCCACACACAATACTCAGCCTCATCAGGAGCATGCCCAGGCGTTGTAGGGAGGTCATACAGGCACGTGGAGGCCACACACAATACTCAGCCTCATCAGGAGCATGCCCAGGCGTAGTAGGGAGGTCATACTGGCACGTGGAGGCCACACACAATACTCAGCCTCATCAGGAGCATGCCCAGGCTTTGCAGGGAGGTCATACAGGCACATGGAGGCCACACACAGTACTCAGCCTCATCAGGAGCATGCCCAGGCGTTGTAGAGAGGTCATACAGGCACGTGGAGGCCACACACAATACTCAGCCTCATCAGGAGCATGCCCAGGCGTTGTAGGGAGGTCATACAGGCACGTGGAGGCCACACACAATACTCAGTGTCATCAGGAGCATGCCCAGGCGTTGTAGGGAGGTCATACAGGCACGTGGAGGCCACACACAATACTCAGCCTCATCAGGAGCATGCCCAGGCATTGTGGGGAGGTCATACAGGCACGTGGAGGCCACACACAATACTCAGCCTCATCAGGAGCATGCCCAGGCGTTGTAGGGAGGTCATACAGGCACGTGGAGGCCACACACAATACTCAGCCTCATCAGGAGCATGCCCAGGCATTGTGGGGAGGTCATACAGGCACGTGGAGGCGACACACAATACTCAGCCTCATCAGGAGCATGCCCAGGCGTTGTAGGGAGGTCATACAGGCACGTGGAGGCCACACACAATACTCAGCCTCATCAGGAGCATGCCCAGGCGTTGTAGGGAGGTCATACAGGCACGTGGAGGCCACACACAATACTGAGCCTCATCAGGAGCATGCCCAGGCGTTGTAGGGAGGTCATACAGGCACGTGGAGGCCACACACAATACTCAGCCTCATCAGGAGCATGCCCAGGCGTTGTAGGGAGGTCATACAGGCACGTGGAGGCCACACACAATACTGAGCCTCATCAGGAGCATGCCCAGGCGTTGTAGGGAGGTCATACAGGCACGTGGAGGCCACACACAATACTCAGCCTCATCAGGAGCATGCCCAGGCGTTGTAGGGAGGTCATACAGGCACTTGGAGGCCACACACAATACTCAGCCTCATCAGGAGCATGCCCAGGCATTGTAGGGAGGTCATACAGGCACGTGGAGGCCACACACAATACTCAGCCTCATCAGGAGCATGCCCAGGCGTTGTAGGGAGGTCATACAGGCACGTGGAGGCCACACGCAATACTCAGTCTCATCAGGAGCATGCCCAGGCGTTGTAGGGAGGTCATACAGGCACGTGGAGGCCACACACAATACTCAGCCTCATCAGGAGCATGCCCAGGCATTGTAGGGAGGTCATACAGGCACGTGGAGGCCACACACAATACTCAGCCTCATCAGGAGCATGCCCAGGCGTTGTAGGGAGGTCATACAGGCACGTGGAGGCCACACACAATGCTCAGCCTAATCAGGAGCATGCCCAGGCGTTGTAGGGAGGTCATACAGGCACGTGGAGGCCACACACAATACTCAGCCTCATCAGGAGCATGCCCAGGCGTTGTAGGGAGGTCATACAGGCACGTGGAGGCCACACACAATACTCAGCCTCATCAGGAGCATGCCCAGGCGTTGTAGGGAGGTCATAGAGGCACGTGGAGGCCACACACAATACTCAGCCTCATCAGGAGCATGCCCAGGCGTTGTAGGGAGGTCATACAGGCACGTGGAGGCCACACACAATGCTCAGCCTCATCAGGAGCATGCCCAGGCGTTGTAGGGAGGTCATACAGGCACGTGGAGGCCACACACAATGCTCAGCCTCATCAGGAGCATGCCCAGGCGTTGTAGGGAGGTCATACAGGCACGTGGAGGCCACATGTGACACCCCAGGGGGCTGGTTGCCACAGTGATAGAGATATTACGTCTGAGAGCAGGTGGGAGGTCCTTTGGTCAGGGATCCTGTGCATGCCACACCTCCTGCCCAGTCTTGGGAGGGGAAGGACTTCCCCTATATAAACCCGGGGCTGAGGCAGAGTGAGTGAGAAAGAAGACAGAACAAGAGTAGAGAAGAGAAGCAGCATAGCAAGAAACATCAGGAGCTCTGTGGGGAGCAGTGTTACAAGGAGTCAGGGGCTGGCAGCTGCAGAGCTCGCCCTGACTGAGAAGATTTCTAACCGGACCCGGAGTCCGAGGCTGTGGGGACTAACTCCTACCTAGCAGCAGAAACCGTCCGGCAGAGGATTTCAGGTCCTCTGGCCCAGAAGCCCGAAGGCACGGTCACACGCGTGGGACCAGCACCGCCATCGTGGAGCGGAAGCCATTAGAAGGCCCCGAGTCACCGGCCATACGGGTGAGCACCACACGGTACACTCAGGGACGTGGGCTACTTATTCCCGCCTCTAGCAAGGTAGCCAGAAGAGTACAGTTAGTTGGGAAGGCCTACAACTCCGCCTGGCCAGGGGAAATCCCATCTGCTCAAGGACTGACCAGGCCCCTATCACTAGCAAGTACTCTGGGAGGGTCTATCTTTGTCACCAGTAAAGACCCTGAACTACACCGCACCGTCTCTGAGTGGTTCCTGCTACCCCCATCATCCACGTCGGCCGCCCTGAGGCCATACCCCTCCCGTTGGGGGTTATACCATCCACGCTGCACCATCCTTCCACCGGCCTCAGCGGTCTGCCCTGCAGCGGCAGCTCCATAGCTGCATTCAACGGGTGGCGTAGTCACCAACCATCTACTGCTAGTACATCGCCGCTCAGTTTGACTCCCTGGGCACGGACCGGGTCGCCGCCACGAGACTACAACCCTCAAGAGATCCGGCTCCGGGTAAGCTCCCGCGTGCGCAACGCAGCGCGACACAGGCCCAGGGGCGCGTCAACTTTGGCGTAGTCGGCAGGATTTCGTGCCCGCAAACACCGGGTACTGCGTGCCTGAAAAAGAGACTTTTCAAACTTACCTGTGGTGAAGATTCCCGCCATCCGGCGCCATCTTCAGCCTTCTTCCCGCCATCGGTGAAGTTTCCCGCCATCCGGCGCCATCTTCTGCCTTCTTCCCGCCATCCGTGGAGTTTTCCCGCCATTGGACGCCATCTTGAGGACGCCGCGCGGGAAGAAGAGGGGCGTGGACTCCGAAAGCGCGCGAGAACTGAAGCCCCGCCTCACGTCCGGACGTTGCGTAAGGTCCTGGAAGGAGCCCAGCAGACGCCGACGTCACGGGAGCGTGACGGAAGGTCCTCAACCCTGACGATCCACTGCGGAGCCGCGGCCTACGGAACAGGATCATCGCAAGGTAGGCCACGGTCCACTAGGGGGGAGGAAGATGTCGGATACGGAGGAGAGCTTCACTGCCTCAACCCCCGCCAGCGCCACCGCTGCTGCAGTTATGCCCTTCACCATGCCCTATATCCCGGGAGCAGCTTGGCTACCCCAGTACTCAGGGGAGTCACATACCCTGCATGACTTTAGAGAAAAGCTGGATAGCCTCTTCCAGGTGTACCCCCTCACAGAAGAGCAAAAGGTGAGCATCCTGGTGGCCCAACTAACTGGGGCAGCCAAAAGGGAAGTAAAATCCTGGCCACCTGGGAGGAAGACTGTCGCAGGGATACTAACCCGGCTGAAGGACACCTTTGATACCCGCACCTCAGCTGAGATTAAGCTTAGATTCTACGGGTGCAAGCAGCGAGCGCATGAGAGTATAAGGGACTATGCACTAAACCTACAAGAGGCCCTGAGGGCCATAAAGCAGACCGACCCTGATGGGGTGGGAAACGAGGACAGGCTGTTGACTGAACAATTTATAGAGGGTTTATATTGCAATGCCCACCGAACCCAGTTGCGGGCAATGGCCTTACAGGATCCCCATCTAGACTTTGCACAGTTCAAGGACAGAGCCATCCGGGTGCTCCGAGAACCGGCACCGGGTGGCGTTGTGACCCACAGGCGCCCAGCTATCACTTACCACCAGGAGGCGGCGCCCTTGTCGGCAGGGCCTGTGGGAGCTGATGCGCAGGCTTTGGACAATGACCCGGCTCCAGACCTACGCCATCAGGTCCAAGAGCTAGCTAAGAGCGTTGCTGCGCTAACCCGAACTGTGCAGTCTTTACAGGTTTCCACCCCAGGGAAGATCCAGTTGGCATCCGGACCGGAGGACATCCCGTGGCGTCGACCAAGGAGGACCCCACCGGCCAGAGGAAGACCCAGTGACCGATACAGCGAGGACGGACGACCCATCTGCCGCCGCTGCAATCAACCCGGACATATGGAAAGGTACTGTTCTTTAAACGGGCACAACCTGGGGTAGAGGGCCAACCCCCAGGAAAAAGATCACCAGGCCCATCGAACTGGCGCGACAGATATGTGGGAGGACGTCCAGTCTTGCCTGTGGTACTGGATTGCATTCCCATGAGTGCCCTACTGGACACCGGGTCACAGGTCACCACCATCCCGTACGTGCTCTTTAAGCAGTACTGGAATGACTCGGATATTACCCGCTACCCTGACGACGACTTGAGTATCATCGCCAGCAATGGCCAGCCCGTGCCACAAATCGGATTTAAAGAGGTGACCATCAAAATCGGTAGAGTCGAACTGGCAGCACAGGGACTGATCATTGTAGACATTGACAAACATGAGAGCCACCCAAAAATAACTCTAGGAACTAATGTAATTGAGAATTGTCTTGCAGAAGTGATTTTCCTTCTACAGCAGGTTGCCAAGAACGCCAGCTCCGGCGAGCAGCGAGTGCTCCAAAAAGAGATCCGGGCACTGATGCGACGGCAACAGGTGGAACTCTCCGGCGGTGAGATTGGTAGCGTAAGAATGTGTGACCCTTTCCCTATTGCCATGCCCCCAAAAAGTGAAATGATGATTTGGTGCCGGGCAGCTATTGGTCTGAGAGGTAGAGATTACCAGGCAATGGTAGAACCAGTTTACTCAGACAGTAGGCCCACCATTTTGACAGCACGGGGGGTGGTCAATGTACGCCATGGGAGGGTGCCCGTTCGCATAATCAATATCGGGGAGAGGGAAGTGTACCTGCCCCGGTATGCCACGCTAGCAAAATTATATACCATCAACCAAAACTCTATACAGTCTGTGGAACCCTTGCCTCCATCTCACCCGGAGGAAGGTAACGGCTCTAAGAAAGTAATGGAGGATTGGTGTCAGCAACTACACTTGGGAACTGACTCCACTCCCTCCCACCAGAAACAGGGAGTCTACCGGGTGGTTCAAGAGTATGAGAGAGTGTTTAGTAAACACCCGTTAGACTTCGGGCGAGTCAAGGGGGTAGAACACCGCATCCCCACGGGAGATCATCCTCCCATAAAAGAGAGGTATCGACCCGTACCCCCTGCACATTACCAACACGCCAAGGGGATGCTTAGAGACATGAAGGAGGCTGGGGTAATCCGGGATAGCTGTAGCCCCTGGGCAGCCCCGCTAGTTTTAGTCAAAAAGAAAGACAACACCATGAGGATGTGTGTAGATTACCGGAAAATCAACCGTATCACACACAAGGATGCGTACCCCTTACCAAGGATAGAGGAGTCATTGGCTGCTTTAAGGTCTGCTAACTTCTTCTCTACCTTGGATCTCACTAGCGGGTACTGGCAGGTTCCTGTAGCAGAGGCGGACCGGGAGAAGACCGCATTCACCACCCCGATGGGACTTAGCGAGTTCACCTGCATGCCGTTCGGACTCTGCAACGCCCCAGGAACCTTCCAACGATTAATGGAGTGCTGTCTGGGCCACAGAAACTTCGAGACGGTCCTGTTGTACCTGGACGATGTCATCGTATACTCCAAAACTTATGAGGACCACCTGAAACACCTGGCGGAGGTGTTCGAAGCTCTGGCGAGTTACGGCCTAAAGGTGAAACCCTCCAAGTGTCACCTCCTGAAACCAAAGGTGCAGTACCTGGGACACGTGGTGAGCGCTGATGGAGTGGCTCCCGACCCCGATAAGATCACCGCAATTAAGGGATGGCCAAGCCCCTCCAGCGTAAAAGAAGTGCGGCAGTTCCTCGGGTTGGTAGACTACTACCGAAGGTTTATTCCCGGTTTCACCAAAAAGGCAGCGCCTATGCAGGACCTCCTGATAGGCCAGTCCCGGAAGGCCAAGAACCAGAAGCCGCCCTTCAAATGGGAAGAGCTAGAAGAAGAGTCCTTCCGCCAGCTGAAGATGGCCCTCACGGGGGATGAAATCTTGGCGTACCCGGATTATAGCCAGCCCTTCATCCTCTACACCGACGCCAGTAACATCGGGCTAGGAGCCGTACTGTCCCAGATCCAGCAGGGGAAAGAACGAGTAATCGCCTACGCCAGCCGAAAACTGCGACCCACCGAAAGGAACCCCGAGAATTACAGCTCATTTAAGCTGGAGTTCCTGGCCGTAGTATGGGCAGTCACCGAGCGCTTTAAGCATTACCTCGCTTCTTCCCGGTTCACCGTGTACACGGATAACAACCCGTTGACACACCTGGACACGGCAAGACTCGGTGCCCTGGAGCAGAGGTGGATGGCCCGTCTGACCAACTACGAGTTCACAATCAAATACCGGGCAGGACGCTCCAATACCAACGCGGACGCCCTGTCCAGGATGCCCAACCTGCCGGACGGAGGAGAAGATCCGGAGGGACTGGAAGAAGTTGAACTCCCTGCGTTCCACCGTCATGGGACTATTCAGTATTCCCACCAGGTAAGGAGTAAGCAGACTGCTACGTTGAACCCCTTACCCCACTACAACTGGGCGGAAACGCAAGACAGCGACCCTGCCGTCCGACTGGTGAAGGAAATGCTGACTCGGCCGGAGGCTCGCCTTGAACCAGACGCTCCGGAGGAAGCCAAACAACTATGGGCAGAGAAGAGTCGACTGTTCCTTTACAAAGGGAAGTTGTGCCGCAGAATGGTTAACTCCCGGACGCATGAATTACTCTGGCAAGTAGTGGTGCCACGAAGAGACGCAGCCATGGTGATGGAGGCATACCACGACGGAGCTGGACACTTCGGGTGGAAGAAGCTGGAGTTCCTGCTGCGCGAGCGATTCCACTGGGTAGGCATGAGGGGAACCATTGAGAAGTGGTGCAGAGACTGTGGCCCGTGCAACCTGAGAAGGAAGGACCGCGCCAGCCAGAAGACTCCCCTGCAGTCCATCGTCACCCGGCAACCGTTGGAACTGGTAGCCTTGGATCATGTAAAACTGACCCCAAGCAGAAGTGGCTACGTCTACGCGTTAACCATCGTGGATCATTACTCCCGGTTTCTGGTTGTCGTCCCCGTCAAGGACTTAACGGCTCAAACAGCAGCTAGAGCCTTCCAGCAGCACTTTTGCCGTCCACACGGGTACCCGGACCAAGTGCTGACGGACCAGGGACCTGCCTTTGAAGCGGAGGTCTTCCAGGAATTCTGCAATCTGTATGGCTGCCGGAAGATAAGGACGACACCCTACCATCCGCAGACTAATGGACTTTGTGAAAAAATGAACCAGGTGGTAATGGATCTTCTAAAAACGTTGCCCCTGGAAGAACGCAGTCTGTGGCCTGAAAAGTTGCCCGATCTGGTGGACCTATACAACCACATCCCGGTAGGTTCCACCAACTGTACCCCGGCTTACCTAATGAGGGCAAGACCTGGTAAGTTACCTGTTGACCTGGAAATGGGAGTCCTGACACCCGAGGACACTTCACCAGAAACAGACTGGGACACAGAGAGGCAGCAGCAGTACCGGAGAGTACAGGAGAGCGTGGAGCGAAGTCTCTGTCAGGCTAGGGAAAGACAAGAGAAAACTTATAACCAGTATGCTCCCGCTGTTCCCCTGGTACCCGGAGAGCAGGTCTTGAAGAGGAAGAGACGGCTCCACAAGTTGGACGACCAGTGGGAGAAGGACCCGTACACCGTACTGCCCTCAAGCCACGAAAACCCGAAGGTCTGTACCATCAGTAAAGACGGAGGGGAAACCACAGCCATTGTATCCCGGGACCACCTGAAGAAGTGTCCCGAACAACTGAGGAACCCTGAAGAGGAACAAGAAGACCATCGACCCGTAGAGGAAAGGGAAGATATGGTTAGTACCGTGCTCGGGGACTTCCCTCGGTCTTGGACTCAAGTCAATGGTGCAGTTGTGGTACCCGTACTCACCTTCCTCCAACCATCATCCCAAGAACCTACGGAGCAACAGGTAGAGCTGGAAGAACAGCCGGTCCAGGAGGCAGAAGACTCCACACAAGCAGAACAGGAGGATCAACCCTCTGCTTATAGTGAGCCTGCCGTACCCCTAGTGAGACAAAGAGCCGGTAGACAGCTGCCCAGTTTACCCTTGACAGCTCCTACACCCTGTAGTTCAGGGCCAGACAGTCAGCTCCGTAGGTCCACTAGAGCCACTAGAGGCCAGTTACCCGCACGCTGGAGGATTTGAAGTGTATAAATTGTTTTATTTATGTTTATCTGTGTATTGTTGCTTGTGTATAATTTTGTGTTTCCAGTTATTTTTAGGAATCCTTGGTGGATTTACCAGGAATCCTTGTACATAGTTGGAGCGTAACCCAGGATGGACTAGAGACTGTTAAGGACTCGGGGTAGGACAGACCCCTACCTGGTTACGTCTCCCTGTTTTGGTGAAATGGACACCTTGCTTTCTTCAAAGACTGCACCCGGTTACGGACATGCCGTGACCACCTTTATGTGTTTCTTTATTGTATTGTTATTGTTATATCTTGTTATGTTTTTCTAAAATATGTTTAGTCCCGGAGTACTAAATTTCACTAGGGGGGAATGTGACACCCCAGGGGTCTGGTTGCCACAGTGATAGAGATATTACGTCTGAGAGCAGGTGGGAGGTCCTTTGGTCAGGGATCCTGTGCATGCCACACCTCCTGCCCAGTCTTGGGAGGGGAAGGACTTCCCCTATATAAACCCGGGGCTGAGGCAGAGTGAGTGAGAAAGAAGACAGAACAAGAGTAGAGAAGAGAAGCAGCATAGCAAGAAACATCAGGAGCTCTGTGGGGAGCAGTGTTACAAGGAGTCAGGGGCTGGCAGCTGCAGAGCTCGCCCTGACTGAGAAGATTTCTAACCGGACCCGGAGTCCGAGGCTGTGGGGACTAACTCCTACCTAGCAGCAGAAACCGTCCGGCAGAGGATTTCAGGTCCTCTGGCCCAGAAGCCCGAAGGCACGGTCACACGCGTGGGACCAGCACCGCCATCGTGGAGCGGAAGCCATTAGAAGGCCCCGAGTCACCGGCCATACGGGTGAGCACCACACGGTACACTCAGGGACGTGGGCTACTTATTCCCGCCTCTAGCAAGGTAGCCAGAAGAGTACAGTTAGTTGGGAAGGCCTACAACTCCGCCTGGCCAGGGGAAATCCCATCTGCTCAAGGACTGACCAGGCCCCTATCACTAGCAAGTACTCCGGGAGGGTCTATCTTTGTCACCAGTAAAGACCCTGAACTACACCGCACCGTCTCTGAGTGGTTCCTGCTACCCCCATCATCCACGTCGGCCACCCTGAGGCCATACCCCTCCCGTTGGGGGTTATACCATCCACGCTGCACCATCCTTCCACCGGCCTCAGCGGTCTGCCCTGCAGCGGCAGCTCCATAGCTGCATTCAACGGGTGGCGTAGTCACCAACCATCTACTGCTAGTACATCGCCGCTCAGTTTGACTCCCTGGGCACGGACCGGGTCGCCGCCACGAGACTACAACCCTCAAGAGATCCGGCTCCGGGTAAGCTCCCGCGTGCGCAACGCAGCGCGACACAGGCCCAGGGGCGCGTCACACACACAATGCTCAGCCTCATCAGGAGCATGCCCAGGCGTTGTAGGGAGGTCATACAGGCACGTGGAGGCCACACACAATACTCAGCCTCATCAGGAGCATGCCCAGGCGTTGTAGGGAGGTCATACAGGCACGTGGAGGCCACACACAATCCTCAGCCTCATCAGGAGCATGCCCAAGTGTTGTAGGGAGGTCATACAGGCACGTGGAGGCCACACACAATGCTCAGCCTCATCAGGAGCATGCCCAGGCGTTGCAGGGGGGGTCATACAGGCACATGGAGGCCACACACAATACTCAGCCTCATCAGGAGCATGCCCAGGCATTGTAGGGAGGTCATACAGGCACGTGGAGGCCACACACAATACCGAGCCTCATCAGGAGCATGCCAAGGCGTTGCAGGGGGGGTCATACAGGCACATGGAGGCCACACACAATACTCAGCCTCATCAGGAGCATGCCCAGGCGTTGTAGGGAGGTCATACAGGCACGTGGAGGCCACACACAATACCGAGCCTCATCAGGAGCATGCCCAGGCATTGTAGGGAGGTCATACAGGTACATGGAGGCCACACAAAATACTCAGCCTCATCAGGAGCATGCACAGGCATTGTAGGGAGGTCATACAGGCACGTGGAGGCCACACACAATACTCAGCCTCATCAGGAGCATGCCCAGGCGTTGTAGGGAGGTCATACAGGCACGTGGAGGCCACACACAATACTCAGCCTCATCAGGAGCATGCCCAGGCGTTCTAGGGAGGTCATACAGGCACGTGGAGGCCACACACAATACTCAGTCTCATCAGGAGCATGCCCAGGCGTTGTAGGGAGGTCATACAGGCACGAGGAGGCCACACACAATACTCAGCCTCATCAGGAGCATGCCCAGGCTTTGTAGGGAGGTCATACAGGCACGTGGAGGCCACACACAATACTCAGCCTCATCAGGAGCATGCCCAGGCATTGTAGGGAGGTCATACAGGCACGTGGAGGCCACACACAATACTCAGCCTCATTAGGAGCATGCCCAGGCGGTGTAGGGAGGTCATACAGGCACGTGGAGGCCACACACAATACTCAGCCTCATCAGGAGCATGCCCAGGCGTTGTAGGGAGGTCATACAGGCACGTGGAGGCCACACACAATACTCAGCCTCATCAGGAGCATGCCCAGGTGTTGTAGGGAGGTCATACAGGCACGTGGAGGCCACACACAATACTCAGCCTCATCAGGAGCATGCCCAGGCGTTCTAGGGCGGTCATACAGGCACGTGGAGGCCACACACAATACTCAGCCTCATCAGAAGAATGCCCAGGCGTTGTAGGGAGGTCATACAGGCACGTGGAGGCCACAAACAATACTCAGCCTCATCAGGAGCATGCCCAGGCGTTGTAGGGAGGTCATACAGGCACGTGGAGGCCACACACAATACTCAGCCTCATCAGGAGTATGCCCAGGCGTTGTAGGGAGGTCATATAGGCACGTGGAGGCCACACACAATACTCAGCCTCATCAGGACCATGCCCAGGTGTTGTAGGGAGATCATACAGGCACGTGGAGGCCACACACAATACTCAGCCTCATCAGGAGCATGCCCAGGCGTTGTAGGGAGGTCATACAGGCACGTGGAGGCCACACACAATACTCAGCCTCATCAGGAGCATGCCCAGGCGTTGTAGGGAGGTCATACAGGCACGTGGAGGCCACACACAATACTCAGTCTCATCAGGAGCATTCCCAGGCGTTGTAGGGAGGTCATACAGGCACGTGGAGGCCACACACAATACTCAGCCTCATCAGGAGCATGCCCAGGCATTGTAGGGAGGTCATACAGGCACGTGGAGGCCACACACAATACTCAGCCTCATCAGGAGCATGCCCAGGCGTTGTAGGGAGGTCATACAGGCACGTGGAGGCCACGCACAATACTGAACCTCATCAGGAGCATGTCCAGGCGTTGCAGGGGGGGTCATACAGGCACATGGAGGCCACACACAATACTCAGCCTCATCAGGAGCATGCCCAGGCGCTGTAGGGAGGTCATACAGGCACGTGGAGGCCACACACAATACTCAGCCTCATCAGGAGCATGCCCAGGCGTTGTAGGGAGGTCATACAGGCACGTGGAGGCCACACACAATACTCAGCCTCATCAGGAGCATGTCCAGGCGTTGTAGGGAGGTCATATAGGCACGTGGAGGCCACACACAATACTCAGCCTCATCAGGAGCATGCCCAGGCATTGTAGGGAGGTCATACAGGCACGTGGAGGCCACACACAATACTCAGCCTCATCAGGAGCATGCCCAGGCGTTGTAGGGAGGTCATACAGGCACGTGGAGGCCACACGCAATACTCAGTCTCATCAGGAGCATGCCCAGGCGTTGTAGGGAGGTCATACAGGCACGTGGAGGCCACACACAATACTCAGCCTCATCAGGAGCATGCCCAGGCGTTGTATGGAAGTCATACAGGCACGTGGAGGCCACACACAATACTCAGCCTCATCAGGAGCATGCCCAGGCATTGTAGGGAGGTCATACAGGCACGTGGAGGCCACACACAATACTCAGCCTCATCAGGAGCATGCCCAGGCGTTGTAGGGAGGTCATACAGGCACGTGGAGGCCACACACAATGCTCAGCCTCATCAGGAGCATGCCCAGGCGTTGTAGGGAGGTCATACAGGCACGTGGAGGCCACACACAATACTCAGCCTCATCAGGAGCATGCCCAGGCATTGTAGGGAGGTCATACAGGCACGTGGAGGCCACACACAATACTCAGCCTCATCAGGAGCATGCCCAGGCGTTGTAGGGAGGTCATACAGGCACGTGGAGGCCACACACAATGCTCAGCCTCATCAGGAGCATGCCCAGGCGTTGTAGGGAGGTCATACAGGCACGTGGAGGCCACACACAATACTCAGCCTCATCAGGAGCATGCCCAGGCGTTGTAGGGAGGTCATACAGGCACGTGGAGGCCACACACAATACTCAGCCTCATCAGGAGCATGCCCAGGCGTTGTAGGGAGGTCATAGAGGCACGTGGAGGCCACACACAATACTCAGCCTCATCAGGAGCATGCCCAGGCGTTGTAAGGAGGTCATACAGGCACGTGGAGGCCACACACAATGCTCAGCCTCATCAGGAGCATGCCCAGGCGTTGTAGGGAGGTCATACAGGCACGTGGAGGCCACACACAATGCTCAGCCTCATCAGGAGCATGCCCAGGCGTTGTAGGGAGGTCATACAGGCACGTGGAGGCCACACACAATGCTCAGCCTCATCAGGAGCATGCCCAGGAGTTGTAGGGAGGTCATACAGGCACGTGGAGGCCACACACAATACTCAGCCTCATCAGGAGCATGCCCAGGCATTGTAGGGAGGTCATACAGGCACGTGGAGGCCACACACAATACTCAGCCTCATCAGGAGCATGCCCAGGTGTTGTAGGGAGGTCATACAGGCACGTGGAGGCCACACACAATACTCAGCCTCATCAGGAGCATGCCCAGGCGTTGTAGGGAGGTCATACAGGCACGTGGAGGCCACACACAATACCGAGCCTCATCAGGAGTATGCCCAGGCATTGTAGGGAGGTCATACAGGTACATGGAGGCCACACAAAATACTCAGCCTCATCAGGAGCATGCACAGGCATTGTAGGGAGGTCATACAGGCACGTGGAGGCCACACACAATACTCAGCCTCATCAGGAGCATGCCCAGGCGTTGTAGGGAGGTCATACAGGCACGTGGAGGCCACACACAATACTCAGCTTCATCAGGAGCATGCCCAGGCGTTCTAGGGAGGTCATACAGGCACGTGGAGGCCACACACAATACTCAGTCTCATCAGGAGCATGCCCAGGCGTTGTAGGGAGGTCATACAGGCACGAGGAGGCCACACACAATACTCAGCCTCATCAGGAGCATGCCCAGGCTTTGTAGGGAGGTCATACAGGCACGTGGAGGCCACACACAATACTCAGCCTCATCAGGAGCATGCCCAGGCATTGTAGGGAGGTCATACAGGCACGTGGAGGCCACACACAATACTCAGCCTCATTAGGAGCATGCCCAGGCGGTGTAGGGAGGTCATACAGGCACGTGGAGGCCACACACAATACTCAGCCTCATCAGGAGCATGCCCAGGCGTTGTAGGGAGGTCATACAGGCACGTGGAGGCCACACACAATACTCAGCCTCATCAGGAGCATGCCCAGGTGTTGTAGGGAGGTCATACAGGCACGTGGAGGCCACACACAATACTCAGCCTCATCAGGAGCATGCCCAGGCGTTCTAGGGCGGTCATACAGGCACGTGGAGGCCACACACAATACTCAGCCTCATCAGAAGAATGCCCAGGCGTTGTAGGGAGGTCATACAGGCACGTGGAGGCCACAAACAATACTCAGCCTCATCAGGAGCATGCCCAGGCGTTGTAGGGAGGTCATACAGGCACGTGGAGGCCACACACAATACTCAGCCTCATCAGGAGTATGCCCAGGCGTTGTAGGGAGGTCATACAGGCACGTGGAGGCCACACACAATGTTCAGCCTCATCAGGAGCATGCCCAGGAGTTGTAGGGAGGTCATACAGGCACGTGGAGGCCACACACAATACTCAGCCTCATCAGGAGCATGCCCAGGCATTGTAGGGAGGTCATACAGGCACGTGGAGGCCACACACAATACTCAGCCTCATCAGGAGCATGCCCAGGTGTTGTAGGGAGGTCATACAGGCACGTGGAGGCCACACACAATGCTCAGCCTCATCAGGAGCATGCCCAGGCGTTGCAGGGGGGGTCATACAGGCACATGGAGGCCACACACAATACTCAGCCTCATCAGGAGCATGCCCAGGCGTTGTAGGGAGGTCATACAGGCACGTGGAGGCCACACACAATACCGAGCCTCATCAGGAGCATGCCCAGGCATTGTAGGGAGGTCATACAGGTACATGGAGGCCACACAAAATACTCAGCCTCATCAGGAGCATGCACAGGCATTGTAGGGAGGTCATACAGGCACGTGGAGGCCACACACAATACTCAGCCTCATCAGGAGCATGCCCAGGCGTTGTAGGGAGGTCATACAGGCACGTGGAGGCCACACACAATACTCAGCTTCATCAGGAGCATGCCCAGGCGTTCTAGGGAGGTCATACAGGCACGTGGAGGCCACACACAATACTCAGTCTCATCAGGAGCATGCCCAGGCGTTGTAGGGAGGTCATACAGGCACGAGGAGGCCACACACAATACTCAGCCTCATCAGGAGCATGCCCAGGCTTTGTAGGGAGGTCATACAGGCACGTGGAGGCCACACACAATACTCAGCCTCATCAGGAGCATGCCCAGGCATTGTAGGGAGGTCATACAGGCACGTGGAGGCCACACACAATACTCAGCCTCATTAGGAGCATGCCCAGGCGGTGTAGGGAGGTCATACAGGCACGTGGAGGCCACACACAATACTCAGCCTCATCAGGAGCATGCCCAGGCGTTGTAGGGAGGTCATACAGGCACGTGGAGGCCACACACAATACTCAGCCTCATCAGGAGCATGCCCAGGTGTTGTAGGGAGGTCATACAGGCACGTGGAGGCCACACACAATACTCAGCCTCATCAGGAGCATGCCCAGGCGTTCTAGGGCGGTCATACAGGCACGTGGAGGCCACACACAATACTCAGCCTCATCAGAAGAATGCCCAGGCGTTGTAGGGAGGTCATACAGGCACGTGGAGGCCACAAACAATACTCAGCCTCATCAGGAGCATGCCCAGGCGTTGTAGGGAGGTCATACAGGCACGTGGAGGCCACACACAATACTCAGCCTCATCAGGAGTATGCCCAGGCGTTGTAGGGAGGTCATATAGGCACGTGGAGGCCACACACAATACTCAGCCTCATCATGAGCATGCCCAGGCGTTGTAGGGAGGTCATACAGGCACGTGGAGGCCACACACAATACTCAGCCTCATCAGGAGCATGCCCAGGCGTTGTAGGGAGGTCATACAGGCACGTGGAGGCCACACACAATACTCAGCCTCATCAGGAGCATGCCCAGGCATTGTAGGGAGGTCATACAGGCACGTGGAGGCCACACACAATACTCAGCCTCATCAGGAGCATGCCCAGGCGTTGTAGGGAGGTCATACAGGCACGTGGAGGCCACACACAATACTCAGCCTCATCAGGAGCATGCCCAGGCATTGTAGGGAGGTCATACAGGCACGTGGAGGCCACACACAATACTCAGCCTCATCAGGAGCATGCCCAGGCGTTGTAGGGAGGTCATACAGGCACGTGGAGGCCACACACAATGCTCAGCCTCATCAGGAGCATGCCCAGGCGTTGTAGGGAGGTCATACAGGCACGTGGAGGCCACACACAATACTCAGCCTCATCAGGAGCATGCCCAGGCGTTGTAGGGAGGTCATACAGGCACGTGGAGGCCACACACAATACTCAGCCTCATCAGGAGCATGCCCAGGCGTTGTAGGGAGGTCATAGAGGCACGTGGAGGCCACACACAATACTCAGCCTCATCAGGAGCATGCCCAGGCGTTGTAAGGAGGTCATACAGGCACGTGGAGGCCACACACAATGCTCAGCCTCATCAGGAGCATGCCCAGGCGTTGTAGGGAGGTCATACAGGCACGTGGAGGCCACACACAATGCTCAGCCTCATCAGGAGCATGCCCAGGCGTTGTAGGGAGGTCATACAGGCACGTGGAGGCCACACACAATGCTCAGCCTCATCAGGAGCATGCCCAGGAGTTGTAGGGAGGTCATACAGGCACGTGGAGGCCACACACAATACTCAGCCTCATCAGGAGCATGCCCAGGCATTGTAGGGAGGTCATACAGGCACGTGGAGGCCACACACAATACTCAGCCTCATCAGGAGCATGCCCAGGTGTTGTAGGGAGGTCATACAGGCACGTGGAGGCCACACACAATACTCAGCCTCATCAGGAGCATGCCCAGGCGTTGTAGGGAGGTCATACAGGCACGTGGAGGCCACACACAATACCGAGCCTCATCAGGAGTATGCCCAGGCATTGTAGGGAGGTCATACAGGTACATGGAGGCCACACAAAATACTCAGCCTCATCAGGAGCATGCACAGGCATTGTAGGGAGGTCATACAGGCACGTGGAGGCCACACACAATACTCAGCCTCATCAGGAGCATGCCCAGGCGTTGTAGGGAGGTCATACAGGCACGTGGAGGCCACACACAATACTCAGCTTCATCAGGAGCATGCCCAGGCGTTCTAGGGAGGTCATACAGGCACGTGGAGGCCACACACAATACTCAGTCTCATCAGGAGCATGCCCAGGCGTTGTAGGGAGGTCATACAGGCACGAGGAGGCCACACACAATACTCAGCCTCATCAGGAGCATGCCCAGGCTTTGTAGGGAGGTCATACAGGCACGTGGAGGCCACACACAATACTCAGCCTCATCAGGAGCATGCCCAGGCATTGTAGGGAGGTCATACAGGCACGTGGAGGCCACACACAATACTCAGCCTCATTAGGAGCATGCCCAGGCGGTGTAGGGAGGTCATACAGGCACGTGGAGGCCACACACAATACTCAGTCTCATCAGGAGCATGCCCAGGCGTTGTAGGGAGGTCATACAGGCACGAGGAGGCCACACACAATACTCAGCCTCATCAGGAGCATGCCCAGGCTTTGTAGGGAGGTCATACAGGCACGTGGAGGCCACACACAATACTCAGCCTCATCAGGAGCATGCCCAGGCATTGTAGGGAGGTCATACAGGCACGTGGAGGCCACACACAATACTCAGCCTCATTAGGAGCATGCCCAGGCGGTGTAGGGAGGTCATACAGGCACGTGGAGGCCACACACAATACTCAGCCTCATCAGGAGCATGCCCAGGCGTTGTAGGGAGGTCATACAGGCACGTGGAGGCCACACACAATACTCAGCCTCATCAGGAGCATGCCCAGGTGTTGTAGGGAGGTCATACAGGCACGTGGAGGCCACACACAATACTCAGCCTCATCAGGAGCATGCCCAGGCGTTCTAGGGCGGTCATACAGGCACGTGGAGGCCACACACAATACTCAGCCTCATCAGAAGAATGCCCAGGCGTTGTAGGGAGGTCATACAGGCACGTGGAGGCCACAAACAATACTCAGCCTCATCAGGAGCATGCCCAGGCGTTGTAGGGAGGTCATACAGGCACGTGGAGGCCACACACAATACTCAGCCTCATCAGAAGAATGCCCAGGCATTGTAGGGAGGTCATACAGGCACGTGGAGGCCACACACAATACTCAGCCTCATCAGAAGAATGCCCAGGCGTTGTAGGGAGGTCATACAGGCACGTGGAGGCCACACACAATACTCAGCCTCATCAGGAGTATGCCCAGGCGTTGTAGGGAGGTCATATAGGCACGTGGAGGCCACACACAATACTCAGCCTCATCATGAGCATGCCCAGGCGTTGTAGGGAGGTCATACAGGCACGTGGAGGCCACACACAATGTTCAGCCTCATCAGGAGCATGCCCAGGAGTTGTAGGGAGGTCATACAGGCACGTGGAGGCCACACACAATACTCAGCCTCATCAGGAGCATGCCCAGGCATTGTAGGGAGGTCATACAGGCACGTGGAGGCCACACACAATACTCAGCCTCATCAGGAGCATGCCCAGGTGTTGTAGGGAGGTCATACAGGCACGTGGAGGCCACACACAATGCTCAGCCTCATCAGGAGCATGCCCAGGCGTTGCAGGGGGGGTCATACAGGCACATGGAGGCCACACACAATACTCAGCCTCATCAGGAGCATGCCCAGGCGTTGTAGGGAGGTCATACAGGCACGTGGAGGCCACACACAATACCGAGCCTCATCAGGAGCATGCCCAGGCATTGTAGGGAGGTCATACAGGTACATGGAGGCCACACAAAATACTCAGCCTCATCAGGAGCATGCACAGGCATTGTAGGGAGGTCATACAGGCACGTGGAGGCCACACACAATACTCAGCCTCATCAGGAGCATGCCCAGGCGTTGTAGGGAGGTCATACAGGCACGTGGAGGCCACACACAATACTCAGCTTCATCAGGAGCATGCCCAGGCGTTCTAGGGAGGTCATACAGGCACGTGGAGGCCACACACAATACTCAGTCTCATCAGGAGCATGCCCAGGCGTTGTAGGGAGGTCATACAGGCACGAGGAGGCCACACACAATACTCAGCCTCATCAGGAGCATGCCCAGGCTTTGTAGGGAGGTCATACAGGCACGTGGAGGCCACACACAATACTCAGCCTCATCAGGAGCATGCCCAGGCATTGTAGGGAGGTCATACAGGCACGTGGAGGCCACACACAATACTCAGCCTCATTAGGAGCATGCCCAGGCGGTGTAGGGAGGTCATACAGGCACGTGGAGGCCACACACAATACTCAGCCTCATCAGGAGCATGCCCAGGCGTTGTAGGGAGGTCATACAGGCACGTGGAGGCCACACACAATACTCAGCCTCATCAGGAGCATGCCCAGGTGTTGTAGGGAGGTCATACAGGCACGTGGAGGCCACACACAATACTCAGCCTCATCAGGAGCATGCCCAGGCGTTCTAGGGCGGTCATACAGGCACGTGGAGGCCACACACAATACTCAGCCTCATCAGAAGAATGCCCAGGCGTTGTAGGGAGGTCATACAGGCACGTGGAGGCCACAAACAATACTCAGCCTCATCAGGAGCATGCCCAGGCGTTGTAGGGAGGTCATACAGGCACGTGGAGGCCACACACAATACTCAGCCTCATCAGGAGTATGCCCAGGCGTTGTAGGGAGGTCATATAGGCACGTGGAGGCCACACACAATACTCAGCCTCATCATGAGCATGCCCAGGCGTTGTAGGGAGGTCATACAGGCACGTGGAGGCCACACACAATACTCAGCCTCATCAGGAGCATGCCCAGGCATTGTAGGGAGGTCATACAGGCACGTGGAGGCCACACACAATACTCAGCCTCATCAGGAGCATGCCCAGGCATTGTAGGGAGGTCATACAGGCACGTGGAGGCCACACACAATACTCAGCCTCATCAGGAGCATGCCCAGGCGTTGTAGGGAGGTCATACAGGCACGTGGAGGCCACGCACAATACTGAACCTCATCAGGAGCATGTCCAGGCATTGCAGGGGGGGTCATACAGGCACATGGAGGCCACACACAATACTCAGCCTCATCAGGAGCATGCCCAGGCGCTGTAGGGAGGTCATACAGGCACGTGGAGGCCACACACAATACTCAGCGTCATCAGGAGCATGCCCAGGCGTTGTAGGGAGGTCATACAGGCACGTGGAGGCCACACACAATACTCAGCCTCATCAGGAGCATGCCCAGGCGTTGTAGGGAGGTCATACAGGCACGTGGAGGCCACACACAATACTCAGCGTCATCAGGAGCATGCCCAGGCGTTGTAGGGAGGTCATACAGGCACGTGGAGGCCACACACAATACTCAGCCTCATCAGGAGCATGCCCAGGCATTGTAGGGAGGTCATACAGGCACGTGGAGGCCACACACAATACTCAGCCTCATCAGGACCATGCCCAGGTGTTGTAGGGAGGTCATACAGGCACGTGGAGGCCACACACAATACTGAGCCTCATCAGGAGCATGCCCAAGCGTTGTAGGGAGGTCATACAGGCACGTGGAGGCCGCACACAATACTCAGCCTCATCAGGAGCATGCCCAGGCGTCGTAGGGAGGTCATACAGGCACGTGGAGGCCACACACAATACTCAGCCTCATCAGGAGCATGCCCAGGCGTTGTAGGGAGGTCATACAGGCACGTGGAGGCCACACACAATACTCAGCCTCATCAGGAGAATGCCCAGGCGTTGTAGGGAGGTCATACAGGCACGTGGAGGCCACACACAATACTCAGCCTCATCAGGAGCATGCCCAGGCGTTGTAGGGAGGTCATACAGGCACGTGGAGGCCACACACAATACTCAGCATCATCAGGAGCATGCCCAGGCATTGTAGGGAGGTCATACAGGCACGTGGAGGCCACACACAATACTCAGCCTCATCAGGAGCATGCCCAGGCGATGTAGGGAGGTCATACAGGCACGTGGAGGCCACACACAATACTCAGCCTCATCAGGAGCATGCCCAGGCGTTGTAGGGAGGTCATACAGGCACGTGGAGGCCACACACAATACTCAGCCTCATCAGGAGCATGCCCAGGCGATGTAGGGAGGTCATACAGGCACGTGGAGGCCACACACAATACTCAGACTCATCAGGAGCATGCTCACTCGTTGTAGGGAGGTCATACAGGCACGTGGAGGCCACACACAATACTCAGCCTCATCAGGAGCATGCCCAGGCGTTGTAGGGAGGTCATACAGGCACGTGGAGGCCACACACAATACTCAGCCTGATCAGGAGCATGTCCAGGCATTGTAGAGAGGTCATACAGACACGTGGAGGCCACACACAATACTCAGCCTCATCAGGAGCATGCCCAGGCGTTGTAGGGAGGTCATACTGGCACGTGGAGGCCACACCCAATACTCAGCCTCATCAGGAGCATGCCCAGGCGTTGTAGGGAGGTCATACAGGCACGTGGAGGCCACACACAATACTCAGCCTCATCAGGAGCATGCCCAGGCGTTGTAGGGAGGTCATACAGGCACGTGGAGGCAACACACAATACTCAGCCTCATCAGGAGCATGTCCAGGCATTGTAGAGAGGTCATACAGACACATGGAGGCCACACACAATACTCAGCCTCATCAGGAGCATGCCCAGGCGTTGTAGGGAGGTCATACAGGCACGTGGAGGCCACACACAATACTCAGCCTCATCAGGAGCATGCCCAGGCGTTGTAGGGAGGTCATACTGGCACGTGGAGGCCACACCCAATACTCAGCCTCATCAGGAGCATGCCCAGGCGTTGTAGGGAGGTCATACAGGCACGTGGAGGCCACACACAATACTCAGCTTCATCAGGAGCATGCCCAGGCGTTCTAGGGAGGTCATACAGGCACGTGGAGGCCACACACAATACTCAGTCTCATCAGGAGCATGCCCAGGCGTTGTAGGGAGGTCATACAGGCACGAGGAGGCCACACACAATACTCAGCCTCATCAGGAGCATGCCCAGGCTTTGTAGGGAGGTCATACAGGCACGTGGAGGCCACACACAATACTCAGCCTCATCAGGAGCATGCCCAGGCATTGTAGGGAGGTCATACAGGCACGTGGAGGCCACACACAATACTCAGCCTCATTAGGAGCATGCCCAGGCGGTGTAGGGAGGTCATACAGGCACGTGGAGGCCACACACAATACTCAGCCTCATCAGGAGCATGCCCAGGCGTTGTAGGGAGGTCATACAGGCACGTGGAGGCCACACACAATACTCAGCCTCATCAGGAGCATGCCCAGGTGTTGTAGGGAGGTCATACAGGCACGTGGAGGCCACACACAATACTCAGCCTCATCAGGAGCATGCCCAGGCGTTCTAGGGCGGTCATACAGGCACGTGGAGGCCACACACAATACTCAGCCTCATCAGAAGAATGCCCAGGCGTTGTAGGGAGGTCATACAGGCACGTGGAGGCCACAAACAATACTCAGCCTCATCAGGAGCATGCCCAGGCGTTGTAGGGAGGTCATACAGGCACGTGGAGGCCACACACAATACTCAGCCTCATCAGGAGTATGCCCAGGCGTTGTAGGGAGGTCATATAGGCACGTGGAGGCCACACACAATACTCAGCCTCATCATGAGCATGCCCAGGCGTTGTAGGGAGGTCATACAGGCACGTGGAGGCCACACACAATACTCAGCCTCATCAGGAGCATGCCCAGGCATTGTAGGGAGGTCATACAGGCACGTGGAGGCCACACACAATACTCAGCCTCATCAGGAGCATGCCCAGGCATTGTAGGGAGGTCATACAGGCACGTGGAGGCCACACACAATACTCAGCCTCATCAGGAGCATGCCCAGGCGTTGTAGGGAGGTCATACAGGCACGTGGAGGCCACGCACAATACTGAACCTCATCAGGAGCATGTCCAGGCATTGCAGGGGGGGTCATACAGGCACATGGAGGCCACACACAATACTCAGCCTCATCAGGAGCATGCCCAGGCGCTGTAGGGAGGTCATACAGGCACGTGGAGGCCACACACAATACTCAGCGTCATCAGGAGCATGCCCAGGCGTTGTAGGGAGGTCATACAGGCACGTGGAGGCCACACACAATACTCAGCCTCATCAGGAGCATGCCCAGGCGTTGTAGGGAGGTCATACAGGCACGTGGAGGCCACACACAATACTCAGCGTCATCAGGAGCATGCCCAGGCGTTGTAGGGAGGTCATACAGGCACGTGGAGGCCACACACAATACTCAGCCTCATCAGGAGCATGCCCAGGCATTGTAGGGAGGTCATACAGGCACGTGGAGGCCACACACAATACTCAGCCTCATCAGGACCATGCCCAGGTGTTGTAGGGAGGTCATACAGGCACGTGGAGGCCACACACAATACTGAGCCTCATCAGGAGCATGCCCAAGCGTTGTAGGGAGGTCATACAGGCACGTGGAGGCCGCACACAATACTCAGCCTCATCAGGAGCATGCCCAGGCGTCGTAGGGAGGTCATACAGGCACGTGGAGGCCACACACAATACTCAGCCTCATCAGGAGCATGCCCAGGCGTTGTAGGGAGGTCATACAGGCACGTGGAGGCCACACACAATACTCAGCCTCATCAGGAGAATGCCCAGGCGTTGTAGGGAGGTCATACAGGCACGTGGAGGCCACACACAATACTCAGCCTCATCAGGAGCATGCCCAGGCGTTGTAGGGAGGTCATACAGGCACGTGGAGGCCACACACAATACTCAGCATCATCAGGAGCAAGCCCAGGCATTGTAGGGAGGTCATACAGGCACGTGGAGGCCACACACAATACTCAGCCTCATCAGGAGCATGCCCAGGCGATGTAGGGAGGTCATACAGGCACGTGGAGGCCACACACAATACTCAGCCTCATCAGGAGCATGCCCAGGCGTTGTAGGGAGGTCATACAGGCACGTGGAGGCCACACACAATACTCAGCCTCATCAGGAGCATGCACAGGCGATGTAGGGAGGTCATACAGGCACGTGGAGGCCACACACAATACTCAGACTCATCAGGAGCATGCTCACTCGTTGTAGGGAGGTCATACAGGCACGTGGAGGCCACACACAATACTCAGCCTCATCAGGAGCATGCCCAGGCGTTGTAGGGAGGTCATACAGGCACGTGGAGGCCACACACAATACTCAGCCTGATCAGGAGCATGTCCAGGCATTGTAGAGAGGTCATACAGACACGTGGAGGCCACACACAATACTCAGCCTCATCAGGAGCATGCCCAGGCGTTGTAGGGAGGTCATACTGGCACGTGGAGGCCACACCCAATACTCAGCCTCATCAGGAGCATGCCCAGGCGTTGTAGGGAGGTCATACAGGCACGTGGAGGCCACACACAATACTCAGCCTCATCAGGAGCATGCCCAGGCGTTGTAGGGAGGTCATACAGGCACGTGGAGGCAACACACAATACTCAGCCTCATCAGGAGCATGTCCAGGCATTGTAGAGAGGTCATACAGACACATGGAGGCCACACACAATACTCAGCCTCATCAGGAGCATGCCCAGGCGTTGTAGGGAGGTCATACAGGCACGTGGAGGCCACACACAATACTCAGCCTCATCAGGAGCATGCCCAGGCGTTGTAGGGAGGTCATACTGGCACGTGGAGGCCACACCCAATACTCAGCCTCATCAGGAGCATGCCCAGGCGTTGTAGGGAGGTCATACAGGCAGGTGGAGGCAACACACAATACTCAGCCTCATCAGGAGCATGTCCAGGCATTGTAGAGAGGTCATACAGACACGTGGAGGCCACACACAATACTCAGCCTCATCAGGAGCATGCCCAGGCGTTGTAGGGAGGTCATACAGGCACGTGGAGGCCACACACAATACTCAGCCTCATCAGGAGCATGCCCAGGCGTTGTAGGGAGGTCATACAGGCACGTGGAGGCCACACACAATACTCAGCCTCATCAGGAGCATGCCCAGGCGTTGTAGGGAGGTCATACAGGCACGTGGAGGCCACACACAATACTCAGCCTCATCAGGAGCATGCCAAGGCGGTGTAGGGAGGTCATACAGGCACGTGGAGGCCACACACAATACTCAGCCTCATCAGGAGCATGCCCAGGCGTTGTAGGGAGGTCATACAGGCACGTGGAGGCCACACACAATACTCAGCCTCATCAGGAGCATGCCCAGGCGTTGTAGGGAGGTCATACAGGCACGTGGAGGCCACACACAATACTCAGCCTCATCAGGAGCATGCCCAGGCGTTGTAGGGAGGTCATACAGGCACGTGGAGGCCACACACAATACTCAGCCTCATCAGGAGCATGCCCAGACGTTGTAGGGAGGTCATACAGGCACGTGGAGGCCACATACAATACTGAGCCTCATCAGGAGCATGCCCAGGCGTTGTAGGGAGGTCATATAGGCACGTGGAGGCCACACACAATACTCAGCCTCATCAGGAGCATGCCCAGGCGTTGTAGGGAGGTCATACAGGCACGTGGAGGCCACACACAATACTTAGTCTCATCAGGAGCATGCCCAGGCGTTGTAGGGAGGTCATACAGGCACGTGGAGGCCACACACAATACTTAGTCTCATCAGGAGCATGCCCAGGCGTTGTAGGGAGGTCATACAGGCACGTGGAGGCCACACACAATACTCAGCCTCATCAGGAGCATGCCCAGGCGTTGTAGGGAGGTCATACAGGCATGTGGAGGCCACACACAATACTCAGCCTCATCAGGAGCATGCCCAGGCATTGTAGGGAGGTCATACAGGCACGTGAAGGTCACACACAATACTGAGCCTCATCAGGAGCATGCCCAGGCGTTGTAGGGAGGTCATACAGGCACGTGGAGGCCACACACAATACTCAGCCTCATCAGGAGCATGCCCAGGCGTTGTAGGGAGGTCATACAGGCATGTGGAGGCCACACACAATACTCAGCCTCATCAGGATCATGCCCAGGCGTTGTAGGGAGGTCATACAGGCATGTGGAGGCCACACACAATACTCAGCCTCATCAGGATCATGCCCAGGCGTTGTAGGGAGGTCATACAGGCACGTGGAGGCCACACGCAATACTCAGCCTCATCAGGAGCATGCCCAGGCGTTGTAGGGAGGTCATACAGGCACGTGGACGCCGCACACAATACTCAGCCTCATCAGGAGCATGCCCAGGCGTTGTAGGGAGGTCATACAGGCACGTGGACGCCGCACACAATACTCAGCCTCATCAGGAGCATGCCCAGGCGTTGTAGGGAGGTCATACAGGCACGTGGAGGCCACACACAATACTCAGCCTCATCAGGATCATGCCCAGGCGTTGTAGGGAGGTCATACAGGCACGTGGAGACCACACACAATACTCCGCCTCATCAGGAGCATGCCCAGGCGTTGTAGGGAGGTCATACAGGCACGTGGAGGCCACACACAATACTCAGCCTCATCAGGAGCATGCCCAGGCGTTGTAGGGAGGTCATACAGGCACGTGGACGCCGCACACAATACTCAGCCTCATCAGGAGCATGCCCAGGCGTTGTAGGGAGGTCATACAGGCACGTGGAGGCCACACACAATACTCAGCCTCATCAGGAGCATGCCCAGGCGTTGTACGGAGGTCATACAGGCACGTGGAGGCCACACACAATTATCAGCCTCATCAGGAGCATGCCCAGGCGTTGTAGGGAGGTCATACAGGCACGTGGAGGCCACACACAATACTCAGCCTCATCAGGAGCATGCCCAGGCGTTGCAGGGAGGTCATACAGGCACGTGGAGGCCACACACAATACTCAGCCTCATCAGGAGCATGCCCAGGCGTTGTAGGGAGGTCATACAGGCACGTGGAGGCCACACACAATACTCAGCCTCATCAGGAGCATGCCCAGGCGTTGTAGGGAGGTCATACAGGCACGTGGAGGCCACACACAATACTGAGCCTCATCAGGAGCATGCCCAGGCGTTGTAGGGAGGTCATACAGGCACGTGGAGGCCACACACAAAACTCAGCCTCATCAGGAGCATGCCCAGGCATTGTAGGGAGGTCATACAGGCACGTGGAGGCCACACACAATACTCAGCCTCATCAGGAGCATGCCCAGGCGTTGTAGGGAGGTCATACAGGCACGTGGACGCCGCACACAATACTCAGCCTCATCAGGAGCATGCCCAGGCGTTGTAGGGAGGTCATACAGGCACGTGGAGGCCGCACACAATACTCAGCCTCATCAGGATCATGCCCAGGCGTTGTAGGGAGGTCATACAGGCACGTGGAGGCCACACACAATACTCAGCCTCATCAGGAGCATGCCCAGGCGTTGTAGGGAGGTCATACAGGCACGTGGAGGCCACACACAATACTCAGCCTCATCAGGAGCATGCCCAGGCGTTGTAGGGAGGTCATACAGGCACGTGGAGGCCACACACAATACTCAGCCTCATCAGGAGCATGCCCAGGCTTTGTAGGGAGGTCATACAAGCACGTGGAGGCCACACACAATACTCAGCCTCATCAGGAGCATGCCCAGGCGTTGTAGGGAGGTCATACAGGCACGTGGAGGCCACACACAATACTCAGCCTCATCAGGAGCATGCCCAGGCGTTGTAGGGAGGTCATACAGGCACGTGGAGGCCACACACAATAATCAGCCTCATCAGGAGCATGCCCAGGCGTTGTAGGGAGGTCATACAGGCACGTGGAGGCCACACACAATACTCAGCCTCATCAGGAGCATGCCCAGGCGATGTAGGGAGGTCATACTGGCACGTGGAGGCCATACACAATACTCAGCCTCATCAGGAGCATGCCCAGTCGTTGTAGGGAGGTCATACAGGCACGTGGAGGCTACACACAATACTCAGCCTCATCAGGAGCATGCCCAGGCGTTGTAGGGAGGTCATACAGGCACGTGGAGGCCACACACAATACTCAGCCTCATCAGGAGCATGTCCAGGCATTGTAGAGAGGTCATACAGACACGTGGAGGCCACACACAATACTCAGCCTCATCAGGAGCATGCCCAGGCGTTGTAGGGAGGTCATACAGGCACGTGGAGGCCACACACAATACTCAGCCTCATCAGGAGCATGCCCAGGCGTTGTAGGGAGGTCATACAGGCACGTGGAGGCCACACACAATACTCAGCCTCATCAGGAGCATGCCCAGACGTTGTAGGGAGGTCATACAGGCACGTGGAGGCCACACACAATACTCAGCCTCATCAGGAGCATGCCCAGGCGTTATAGGGAGGTCATACAGGCACGTGGAGGCCACACACAATACTCAGCCTCATCAGGAGCATGCCCAGGCGGTGTAGGGAGGTCATACAGGCACGTGGAGGCCACACACAATACTCAGCCTCATCAGGAGCATGCCCAGGCGTTGTAGGGAGGTCATACAGGCACGTGGAGGCCACACACAATACTGAGCCTCATCAGGAGCATGCCCAGGCGTTGTAGGGAGGTCATACAGGCACGTGGAGGCCACACGCAATACTCAGCCTCATCAGGAGCATGCCCAGGCGTTGTAGGGAGGTCATACAGGCACATGGAGGCCACACACAATACTCAGCCTCATCAGGAGCATGCCCAGGCGTTGTAGGGAGGTCATACAGGCACGTGGAGGCCACACACAATACTCAGCCTCATCAGGAGCATGCCCAGGCGTTGTAGGGAGGTCATACAGGCATGTGGAGGCCACACACAATACTCACCCTCATCAGGAGCATGCCCAGGCGTTGTAGGGAGGTCATACAGGCACGTGGAGGCCACACGCAATACTCAGCCTCATCAGGAGCATGCTCAGGCGTTGTAGGGAGGTCATACAGGCACATGGAGGCCACACACAATACTCAGCCTCATCAGGAGCATGCCCAGGTGTTGTAGGGAGGTCATACAGGCACGTGGAGGCCGCACACTATACTCAGCCTCATCAGGAGCATGCCCAGGCGTTGTAGGGAGGTCATACAGGCACGTGGAGGCCACACACAATACTTAGCCTCATCAGGAGCATGCCCAGGCGTTGTAGGGAGGTCATACAGGCATGTGGAGGCCACAGACAATACTCAGCCTCATCAGGAGCATGCCCAGGCGTTGTAGGGAGGTCATACAGGCACGTGGAGGCCACACACAATACTCAGCCTCATCAGGAGCATGCCCAGGCGTTGTAGGGAGGTCATATAGGCACGTGGAGGCCACACACAATACTCAGCCTCATCAGGAGCATGCCCAGGCGTTGTAGGGAGGTCATACAGGCACGTGGAGGCCACACACAATACTCAGCCTCATCAGGAGCATGCCCAGGCGTTGTAGGGAGGTCATATAGGCACGTGGAGGCCACATACAATACTCAGCCTCATCAGGAGCATGTCCAGGCGTTGTAGGGAGGTCATACAGGCACGTGGAGGCCACACACAATACTCAGCCTCATCAGGATCATGCCCAGGCGTTGTAGGGAGGTCATACAGGCACGTGGAGGCCACACACAATACTCAGCCTCATCAGGAGCATGCCCAGGCGTTGTAGGGAGGTCATACAGGCACGTGGAGGCCACACACAATACTCAGCCTCATCAGGAGCATGCCCAGGTGTTGTAGGGAGGTCATACAGGCACGTGGAGGCCGCACACTATACTCAGCCTCATCAGGAGCATGCCCAGGCGTTGTAAGGAGGTCATACAGACACGTGGAGGCCACACACAATACTCAGCCTCATCAGGAGCATGCCCAGGCGTTGTAGGGAGGTCATACAGGCACGTGGAGGCCACACACAATACTCAGCCTCATCAGGAGCATGCCCAGGCATTGTAGGGAGGTCATACAGGCACGTGGAGGCCACACACAATACTCAGCCTCATCAGGAGCATGTCCAGGCGTTGTAGGGAGGTTATACAGGCACGTGGAGGCCACACACTATACTCAGCCTCATCAGGAGCATGCCCAGGCGTTGTAGGGAGGTCATACAGGCACGTGGAGGCCACACACAATACTCGGTCTCATCAGGAGCATGCCCAGGCGTTGTAGGGAGGTCATACAGGCACGTGGAGGCCACACACTATACTCAGCCTCATCAGGAGCATGCCCAGGCGTTGTAGGGAGGTCATACAGGCACATGGAGGCCACACACAATACTCAGCCTCATCACGAGCATGCCCAGGCGTTGAAGGGAGGTCATACAGGCACGTGGAGGCCACACACAATACTCAGCCTCATCAGGAGCATGCCCAGGTGTTGTAGGGAGGTCATACAGGCACGTGGAGGCCACACACTATACTCAGCCTCATCAGGAGCATGCCCAGGCGTTGTAAGGAGGTCATACAGACACGTGGAGGCCACACACAATACTCAGCCTCATCAGGAGCATGCCCAGGCGTTGTAGGGAGGTCATACAGGCACGTGGAGGCCACACACAATACTCAGCCTCATCAGGAGCATGCCAAGGCATTGTTTGGAGGTCATACAGGCACGTGGAGGCCACACACAATACTCAGCCTCATCAGGAGCATGCCCAGGCGTTGTAGGGAGGTCATACAGGCACGTGGAGGCCACACACAATACTCAGCCTCATCAGGAGTATGCCCAGGCATTGTAGGGAGGTCATACAGGCACGTGGAGGCCACACACAATACTCAGCCTCATCAGGAGCATGCCCAGGCGTTGTAGGGAGGTCATACAGGCACGTGGAGGCCACACACAATACTCAGCCTCATTAGGAGCATGCCCAGGCGTTGTAGGGAGGTCATACAGGCACGTGGAGACCACACACAATACTCAGCCTCATCAGGAGCATGCCCAGGCGTTGTAGGGAGGTCATACAGGCACGTGGAGGCCACACACAATACTCAGCCTCATCAGGAGCATGCCCAGGCATTGTAGGGAGGTCATACAGGCACGTGGAGGCCACACACAATACTCAGCCTCATCAGGAGCATGCCCAGGCGTTGTAGGGAGGTCATACAGGCACGTGGAGGCCACACACAATACTCAGCCTCATCAGGAGCATGCCCAGGCGTTTTAGGGAGGTCATACAGGCACGTGGAGGCCACACACAATACTCAGCCTCATCAGGAGGATGCCCAGGCGTTGTAGGGAGGTCAAACAGGCACGTGGAGGCCGCACACTATACTCAGCCTCATCAGGAGCATGCCCAGGCGTTGTAGGGAGGTCATACAGGCACGTGGAGGCCACACA
The DNA here is from genome assembly GCF_046119375.1 of Phyllobates terribilis. Classification (NCBI taxonomy): domain Eukaryota; kingdom Metazoa; phylum Chordata; class Amphibia; order Anura; family Dendrobatidae; genus Phyllobates; species Phyllobates terribilis. The sequence continues at coordinate 11,832,368 of NW_027362785.1, read as the reverse complement.
CAATACTCAGCCTCATCAGGAGCATGCCCAGGCGTTGTAGGGAGGTCATACAGGCACGTGGAGGCCACACACAATACTCAGCCTCATTAGGAGCATGCCCAGGCATTGTAGGGAGGTCATACAGGCACGTGGAGGCCACACACAATACTCAGCCTCATCAGGAGCATGCCCAGGCGTTGTAGGGAGGTCATACAGGCACGTGGAGGCCACACACAATACTCAGCCTCATCAGGAGCATGCCCAGGCGTTGTAGGGAGGTCATACAGGCACGTGGAGACCACACACAATACTCAGCCTCATCAGGAGCATGCCGAGACGTTGTAGGGAGGTCATACAGACACGTGGAGGCCACACACAATACTCAGCCTCATCAGGATCATGCCCAGGCGTTGTAGGGAGGTCATACAGACACGTGGAGGCCACACACAATACTCAGCCTCATCAGGAGCATGCCCAGGCATTCTAGGGAGGTCATACAGGCACGTGGAGGCCACACACAATACTCAGCCTCATCAGGAGCATGCCCAGGCGTTGAAGGGAGGTCATACAGGCACGTGGAGGCCACACACAATACTCAGCCTCATCAGGAGCATGCCCAGGCATTGTAGGGAGGTCATACAGGCAGATGGAGGCCACACACAATACTCAGCCTCATCAGGAGCATGCCCAGGCATTGTAGGGAGGTTATACAGGCACGTGGAGGCCACACACAATACTCAGCCTCATCAGGAGCATGCTCAGGTGTTGTAGGGAGGTCATACAGACACGTGGAGGCCACACACAATACTCAGCCTCATCAGGAGCATGCCCAGGTGTTGTAGGGAGGTCATACAGGTACGTAGAGGCCACACACAATACTCAGCCTCATCAGGAGCATGCCCAGGCATTGTAGGGAGGTCATACAGGCACGTGGAGGCCACACACAATACTCAGCCTCATCAGGAGCATACCCAGGCATTGTAGGGAGGTCATACAGGCACATGGAGGCCACACACAATACTCAGCTTCATCAGGAGCATGCCCAGGTGTTGTAGGGAGGTCACACAGGTACGTGGAGGCCACACACAATAATCAGCCTCATCAGGAGCATGCCCAGGAATTGTAGGGAGGTCATACAGGCACGTGGAGGCCACACACAATACTCAGCCTCATCAGGAGCATGCCCAGGCGTTGTAGGGAGGTCATACAGGCACATGGAGGCCACACACAATACTCAGCCTCATCAGGAGCATGCCCAGGCGTTGTAGGGAGGTCATACAGGCACGTGGAGGCCACACACAATACTCAGCCTCATCAGGAGCATGCCCAGGTGTTGTAGGGAGGTCATACAGGCACGTGGAGGCCGCACACTATACTCAGCCTCATCAGGAGCATGCCCAGGCGTTGTAAGGAGGTCATACAGACACGTGGAGGCCACACACAATACTCAGCCTCATCAGGAGCATGCCCAGGCGTTGTAGGGAGGTCATACAGGCACGTGGAGGCCACACACAATACTCAGCCTCATCAGGAGCATGCCCAGGCATTGTAGGGAGGTCATACAGGCACGTGGAGGCCACACACAATACTCAGCCTCATCAGGAGCATGTCCAGGCGTTGTAGGGAGGTTATACAGGCACGTGGAGGCCACACACTATACTCAGCCTCATCAGGAGCATGCCCAGGCGTTGTAGGGAGGTCATACAGGCACGTGGAGGCCACACACAATACTCGGTCTCATCAGGAGCATGCCCAGGCGTTGTAGGGAGGTCATACAGGCACGTGGAGGCCACACACTATACTCAGCCTCATCAGGAGCATGCCCAGGCGTTGTAGGGAGGTCATACAGGCACATGGAGGCCACACACAATACTCAGCCTCATCACGAGCATGCCCAGGCGTTGAAGGGAGGTCATACAGGCACGTGGAGGCCACACACAATACTCAGCCTCATCAGGAGCATGCCCAGGTGTTGTAGGGAGGTCATACAGGCACGTGGAGGCCACACACTATACTCAGCCTCATCAGGAGCATGCCCAGGCGTTGTAAGGAGGTCATACAGACACGTGGAGGCCACACACAATACTCAGCCTCATCAGGAGCATGCCCAGGCGTTGTAGGGAGGTCATACAGGCACGTGGAGGCCACACACAATACTCAGCCTCATCAGGAGCATGCCCAGGCATTGTTTGGAGGTCATACAGTCACGTGGAGGCCACACACAATACTCAGCCTCATCAGGAGCATGCCCAGGCGTTGTAGGGAGGTCATACAGGCACGTGGAGGCCACACACAATACTCAGCCTCATCAGGAGTATGCCCAGGCATTGTAGGGAGGTCATACAGGCACGTGGAGGCCACACACAATACTCAGCCTCATCAGGAGCATGCCCAGGCGTTGTAGGGAGGTCATACAGGCACGTGGAGGCCACACACAATACTCAGCCTCATTAGGAGCATGCCCAGGCGTTGTAGGGAGGTCATACAGGCACGTGGAGACCACACACAATACTCAGCCTCATCAGGAGCATGCCCAGGCGTTGTAGGGAGGTCATACAGGCACGTGGAGGCCACACACAATACTCAGCCTCATCAGGAGCATGCCCAGGCATTGTAGGGAGGTCATACAGGCACGTGGAGGCCACACACAATACTCAGCCTCATCAGGAGCATGCCCAGGCGTTGTAGGGAGGTCATACAGGCACGTGGAGGCCACACACAATACTCAGCCTCATCAGGAGCATGCCCAGGCGTTTTAGGGAGGTCATACAGGCACGTGGAGGCCACACACAATACTCAGCCTCATCAGGAGCATGCCCAGGCGTTGTAGGGAGGTCAAACAGGCACGTGGAGGCCGCACACTATACTCAGCCTCATCAGGAGCATGCCCAGGCGTTGTAGGGAGGTCATACAGGCACGTGGAGGCCACACACAATACTCAGCCTCATCAGGAGCATGCCCAGGCGTTGTAGGGAGGTCATACAGGCACGTGGAGGCCACACACAATACTCAGCCTCATTAGGAGCATGCCCAGGCATTGTAGGGAGGTCATACAGGCACGTGGAGGCCACACACAATACTCAGCCTCATCAGGAGCATGCCCAGGCGTTGTAGGGAGGTCATACAGGCACGTGGAGGCCACACACAATACTCAGCCTCATCAGGAGCATGCCGAGGCGTTGTAGGGAGGTCATACAGACACGTGGAGGCCACACACAATACTCAGCCTCATCAGGATCATGCCCAGGCGTTGTAGGGAGGTCATACAGACACGTGGAGGCCACACACAATACTCAGCCTCATCAGGAGCATGCCCAGGCATTCTAGGGAGGTCATACAGGCACGTGGAGGCCACACACAATACTCAGCCTCATCAGGAGCATGCCCAGGCGTTGAAGGGAGGTCATACAGGCACGTGGAGGCCACACACAATACTCAGCCTCATCAGGAGCATGCCCAGGCATTGTAGGGAGGTCATACAGGCAGATGGAGGCCACACACAATACTCAGCCTCATCAGGAGCATGCCCAGGCATTGTAGGGAGGTTATACAGGCACGTGGAGGCCACACACAATACTCAGCCTCATCAGGAGCATGCTCAGGTGTTGTAGGGAGGTCATACAGACACGTGGAGGCCACACACAATACTCAGCCTCATCAGGAGCATGCCCAGGTGTTGTAGGGAGGTCATACAGGTACGTAGAGGCCACACACAATACTCAGCCTCATCAGGAGCATGCCCAGGCATTGTAGGGAGGTCATACAGGCACGTGGAGGCCACACACAATACTCAGCCTCATCAGGAGCATACCCAGGCATTGTAGGGAGGTCATACAGGCACATGGAGGCCACACACAATACTCAGCTTCATCAGGAGCATGCCCAGGTGTTGTAGGGAGGTCACACAGGTACGTGGAGGCCACACACAATAATCAGCCTCATCAGGAGCATGCCCAGGAATTGTAGGGAGGTCATACAGGCACGTGGAGGCCACACACAATACTCAGCCTCATCAGGAGCATGCCCAGGCGTTGTAGGGAGGTCATACAGGCACATGGAGGCCACACACAATACTCAGCCTCATCAGGAGCATGCCCAGGCGTTGTAGGGAGGTCATACAGGCACATGGAGGCCACACACAATACTCAGCCTCATCAGAAGCATGCCCAGGCGTTGTAGGCAGGTCATACAGGCAAGTGGAGGCTACACACAATACTCAGCCTCATCAGGAGTATGCCCAGGTGTTGTAGGGAGGTCATACAGGCACGTGGAGGCCACACACAATACTCAGCCTCATCATGAGCATGCCCAGGCGTTGTAGGGAGGTCATACAGGCACGAGGAGGCCACACACAATACTGAGCCTCATCAGGAGCATGCCCAGGCGTTGTAGGGAGGTCATACAGGCACGTGGAGGCCAGACACAATACTCAGCCTCATCAGGAGCATGCCCAGGCATTGTAGGGAGGTCATACAGGCACGTGGAGGCCACACACAATACTCAGACTCATCAGGAGCATGCCCAGGCGTTGTAGGGAGGTCATATAGGCACGTGGAGGCCACACACAATACTCAGCCTCATCAGGAGCATGCCCAGGCGTTGAAGGGAGGTCATACAGGCACGTGGAGGCCACACACAATACTCAGCCTCATCACGAGCATGCCCAGGCGTTGTAGGGAGGTCATACAGACACGTGGAGGCCACACACAATACTCAGCCTCATCAGGAGCATGCCCAGGCGTTGTAGGGAGGTCATACAGGCACGTGGAGGCCACACACAATACTCAGCCTCATCAGAAGCATGCCCAGGCGTTGAAGGGAGGTCATACAGGCACGTGGAGGCCACACACAATACTCAGCCTCATCACGAGCATGCCCAGGCGTTGTAGGGAGGTCATACAGACACGTGGAGGCCACACACAATACTCAGCCTCATCACGAGCATGCCCAGGCGTTGTAGGGAGGTCATACAGGCACGTGGAGGCCACACACAATACTCAGCCTCATCAGAAGCATGCCCAGGCGTTGTAGGGAGGTCATACAGGCAAGTGGAGGCCACACACAATACTCAGCCTCATCAGGAGCATGCCCAGGCGTTGTAGGGAGGTCATACAGGCACGTGGAGGCCACACACAATACTGAGTCTCATCAGGAGCATGCCCAGGCGTTGTAGGGAGGTCATACAGGCACGTGGAGGCCACACACTATACTCAGCCTCATCAGGAGCATGCCCAGGCGTTGTAGGGAGGTCATACAGGCACGTGGAGGCCACACACAATACTCAGCCTCATCACGAGCATGCCCAGGCGTTGAAGGGAGGTCATACAGGCACGTGGAGGCCACACACAATACTCAGCCTCATCAGGAGCATGCCCAGGTGTTGTAGGGAGGTCATACAGGCACGTGGAGGCCACACACAATACTCAGCCTCATCAGGAGCATGCCCAAGCGTTGTAGGGAGGTCATACAGGCACGTGGAGGCCACACACAATACTCAGCCTCATCAGGAGCATGCCCAGGCGTTGTAGGGAGGTCATACAGGCACGTGGAGGCCACACACAATACTCAGCCTCATCAGGAGCATGCCCAGGCGTTGTAGGGAGGTCATACAGGCACGTGGAGGCCACACACAATACTCAGCCTCATCAGGAGCATGCCCAGGCATTGTAGGGAGGTCATACAGGCACGTGGAGGCCACACACAATACTCAGCCTCATCAGGAGCATGCCCAGGCGTTGTAGGGAGGTCATACAGGCACGTGGAGGCCACACACAATACTCAGCCTCATCAGGAGCATGCCCAGGCGTTTTAGGGAGGTCATACAGGCACGTGGAGGCCACACACAATACTCAGCCTCATCAGGAGCATGCCCAGGCGTTGTAGGGAGGTCAAACAGGCACGTGGAGGCCGCACACTATACTCAGCCTCATCAGGAGCATGCCCAGGCGTTGTAGGGAGGTCATACAGGCACGTGGAGGCCACACACAATACTCAGCCTCATCAGGAGCATGCCCAGGCGTTGTAGGGAGGTCATACAGGCACGTGGAGGCCACACACAATACTCAGCCTCATTAGGAGCATGCCCAGGCATTGTAGGGAGGTCATACAGGCACGTGGAGGCCACACACAATACTCAGCCTCATCAGGAGCATGCCCAGGCGTTGTAGGGATGTCATACAGGCACGTGGAGGCCACACACAATACTCAGGCTCATCAGGAGCATGCCCAGGCGTTGTAGGGAGGTCATACAGGCACGTGGAGACCACACACAATACTCAGCCTCATCAGGAGCATGCCGAGGCGTTGTAGGGAGGTCATACAGACACGTGGAGGCCACACACAATACTCAGCCTCATCAGGATCATGCCCAGGCGTTGTAGGGAGGTCATACAGGCACGTGGAGGCCACACACAATACTCAGCCTCATCAGGAGCATGCCCAGGCGTTGTAGGGAGGTCATACAGGCACGTGGAGGCCACACACAATACTCAGCCTCATCAGGAGCATGCCCAGGCGTTGTAGGGAGGTCATACAGGCACGTGGAGACCACACACAATACTCAGCCTCATCAGGAGCATGCCGAGGCGTTGTAGGGAGGTCATACAGACACGTGGAGGCCACACACAATACTCAGCCTCATCAGGATCATGCCCAGGCGTTGTAGGGAGGTCATACAGGCACGTGGAGGCCACACACAATACTCAGCCTCATCAGGAGCATGCCCAGGCATTCTAGGGAGGTCATACAGGCACGTGGAGGCCACACACAATACTCAGCCTCATCAGGAGCATGCCCAGGCGTTGAAGGGAGGTCATACAGGCACGTGGAGGCCACACACAATACTCAGCCTCATCAGGAGCATGCCCAGGCATTGTAGGGAGGTCATACAGGCACGTGGAGGCCACACACAATACTCAGCCTCATCAGGAGCATGCTCAGGTGTTGTAGGGAGGTCATACAGACACGTGGAGGCCACACACAATACTCAGCCTCATCAGGAGCATGCCCAGGTGTTGTAGGGAGGTCATACAGGTACGTGGAGGCCACACACAATACTCAGCCTCATCAGGAGCATGCCCAGGCATTGTAGGGAGGTCATACAGGCACGTGGAGGCCACACACAATACTCAGCCTCATCAGGAGCATACCCAGGCATTGTAGGGAGGTCATACAGGCACATGGAGGCCACACACAATACTCAGCTTCATCAGGAGCATGCCCAGGCGTTGTAGGGAGGTCATACAGACACGTGGAGGCCACACACAATACTCAGCCTCATCAGGAGTATGCCCAGGTGTTGTAGGGAGGTCACACAGGTACGTGGAGGCCACACACAATAATCAGCCTCATCAGGAGCATGTCCAGGCGTTGTAGGGAGGTCATACAGGCACATGGAGGCCACACACAATACTCAGCCTCATCAGGAGCATGCCCAGGCGTTGTAGGGAGGTCATACAGGCACATGGAGGCCACACACAATACTCAGCCTCATCAGGAGCATGCCCAGGCATTGTAGGGAGGTCATACAGGCACATGGAGGCCACACACAATACTCAGCCTCATCAGGAGCATGCCCAGGCGTTGTAGGGAGGTCATACAGGCACATGGAGACCACACACAATACTCAGCCTCATCAGGAGCATGCCCAGGCGTTGAAGGGAGGTCATACAGGCACGTGGAGGCCACACACAATACTCAGCCTCATCAGGAGCATGCCCAGGCATTGTAGGGAGGTCATACAAGCACGTGGAGGCCACACACAATACTCAGCCTCATCAGGAGCATGCCCAGGCGTTGTAGGGAGGTCATACAGGCACGTGGAGGCCACACACAATACTCAGCCTCATCAGGAGCATGCCCAGGCGTTGTAGGGAGGTCATACAGGGACATGGAGACCACACACAATACTCAGCCTCATCAGGAGCATGCCCAGGCATTGTAGGGAGGTCATACAGGCACATGGACGCCACACACAATACTCAGCTTCATCAGGAGCATGCCCAGGCGTTGTAGGGAGGTCATACAGGCACGTGGAGGCCACACACAATACTCAGCCTCATCAGGAGCATACCCAGGCGTTGTAGGGAGGTCATACAGGCACTTGGAGGCCACACACAATACTCAGCCTCATCAGGAGCATGCCCAGGCGTTGTAGGGAGGTCATACAGGCACGTGGAGGCCACACACAATACTCAGCCTCATCAGGAGCATGCCCAGGCGATGTAGGGAGGTCATACAGGCACGTGGAGGCCACACACAATACTCAGCCTCATCAGGAGCATGCCCAGGCGTTGTAGGGAGGTCATACAGGCACGTGGAGGCCACACACAATACTCAGCCTCATCAGGAGCATGCCCAGGCGTTGTAGGGAGGTCATACAGGCACGTGGAGGCCACACACAATACTCAGCCTCATCAGGAGCATGCCCAGGCGTTCTAGGGAGGTCATACAGGCACGTGGAGGCCACACACAATACTCAGCCTCATCAGGAGCATGCCCAGGTGTTGTAGGGAGGTCATACAGGCACGTGGGGGCCACACACAATACTCAGCCTCATCAGGAGCACGCCCAGGTGTTGTAGGGAGGTCATACAGACACGTGGAGGCCACACACAATACTCAGCCTCATCAGGAGCATGCCCAGGTGTTGTAGGGAGGTCATACAGGTACGTGGAGGCCACACACAATACTCAGCCTCATCAGGAGCATGCCCAGGCATTGTAGGGAGGTCATACAGGCACGTGGAGGCCACACACAATACTCAGCCTCATCAGGAGCATACCCAGGCATTGTAGGGAGGTCATACAGGCACATGGAGGCCACACACAATACTCAGCTTCATCAGGAGCATGCCCAGGCGTTGTAGGGAGGTCATACAGACACGTGGAGGCCACACACAATACTCAGCCTCATCAGGAGCATGCCCAGGTGTTGTAGGGAGGTCACACAGGTACGTGGAGGCCACACACAATAATCAGCCTCATCAGGAGCATGCCCAGGCATTGTAGGGAGGTCATACAGGCACGTGGAGGCCACACACAATACTCAGCCTCATCAGGAGCATGCCCAGGTGTTGTAGGGAGGTCACACAGGTACGTGGAGGCCACACACAATACTCAGCCTCATCAGGAGCATGCCCAGGCGTTGTAGGGAGGTCATACAGGCACATGGAGGCCACACACAATACTCAGCCTCATCAGGAGCATGCCCAGGCATTGTAGGGAGGTCATACAGGCACATGGAGGCCACACACAATACTCAGCCTCATCAGGAGCATGCCCAGGCGTTGTAGGGAGGTCATACAGGCACATGGAGGCCACACACAATACTCAGCCTCATCAGGAGCATGCCCAGGCGTTGTAGGGAGGTCATACAGGCACGAGGAGGCCACACACAATACTCAGCCTCATCAGGAGCATGCCCAGGCGTTGTAGGGAGGTCATACAGGCACGTGGAGGCCACACACAATACTCAGCCTCATCAGGAGCATACCCAGGCGTTGTAGGGAGGTCATACAGGCACTTGGAGGCCACACACAATACTCAGCCTCATCAGGAGCATGCCCAGGCGTTGTAGGGAGGTCATACAGGCACGTGGAGGCCACACACAATACTCAGCCTCATCAGGAGCATGCCCAGGCGATGTAGGGAGGTCATACAGGCACGTGGAGGCCACACACAATACTCAGCCTCATCAGGAGCATGCCCAGGCGTTGTAGGGAGGTCATACAGGCACGTGGAGGCCACACACAATACTCAGCCTCATCAGGAGCATGCCCAGGCGTTGTAGGGAGGTCATACAGGCACGTGGAGGCCACACACAATACTCAGCCTCATCAGGAGCATGCCCAGGCGTTCTAGGGAGGTCATACAGGCACGTGGAGGCCACACACAATACTCAGCCTCATCAGGAGCATGCCCAGGTGTTGTAGGGAGGTCATACAGGCACGTGGGGGCCACACACAATACTCAGCCTCATCAGGAGCACGCCCAGGTGTTGTAGGGAGGTCATACAGACACGTGGAGGCCACACACAATACTCAGCCTCATCAGGAGCATGCCCAGGTGTTGTAGGGAGGTCATACAGGTACGTGGAGGCCACACACAATACTCAGCCTCATCAGGAGCATGCCCAGGCATTGTAGGGAGGTCATACAGGCACGTGGAGGCCACATACAATACTCAGCCTCATCAGGAGCATACCCAGGCATTGTAGGGAGGTCATACAGGCACATGGAGGCCACACACAATACTCAGCTTCATCAGGAGCATGCCCAGGCGTTGTAGGGAGGTCATACAGACACGTGGAGGCCACACACAATACTCAGCCTCATCAGGAGCATGCCCAGGTGTTGTAGGGAGGTCACACAGGTACGTGGAGGCCACACACAATAATCAGCCTCATCAGGAGCATGCCCAGGCATTGTAGGGAGGTCATACAGGCACGTGGAGGCCACACACAATACTCAGCCTCATCAGGAGCATGCCCAGGCGTTGTAGGGAGGTCATACAGGCACATGGAGGCCACACACAATACTCAGCCTCATCAGGAGCATGCCCAGGCGCTGTAGGGAGGTCATACAGGCACATGGAGGCCACACACAATACTCAGCCTCATCAGGAGCATGCCCAGGCGTTGTAGGGAGGTCATACAGGCACATGGAGGCCACACACAATACTCAGCCTCATCAGGAGCATGCCCAGGCGTTGTAGGGAGGTCATACAGGCACATGGAGACCACACACAATACTCAGCCTCATCAGGAGCATGCCCAGGCGTTGAAGGGAGGTCATACAGGCACGTGGAGGCCACACACAATACTCAGCCTCATCAGGAGCATGCCCAGGCGTTGTAGGGAGGTCATACAGGCACGTGGAGGCCACACACAATACTCAGCCTCATCAGGAGCATGCCCAGGCGTTGTAGGGAGGTCATACAGGTACGTGGAGGCCACACACAATACTCAGCCTCATCAGGAGCATGCCCAGGCATTGTAGGGAGGTCATACAAGCACGTGGAGGCCACACACAATACTCAGCCTCATCAGGAGCATGCCCAGGCGTTGTAGGGAGGTCATACAGGCACGTGGAGGCCACACACAATACTCAGCCTCATCAGGAGCATGCCCAGGCGTTGTAGGGAGGTCATACAGGGACATGGAGACCACACACAATACTCAGCCTCATCAGGAGCATGCCCAGGCATTGTAGGGAGGTCATACAGGCACATGGAGGCCACACACAATACTCAGCCTCATCAGGAGCATGCCCAGGCGTTGTAGGGAGGTCATACAGGCACGTGGAGGCCACACACAATACTCAGCCTCATCAGGAGCATACCCAGGCGTTGTAGGGAGGTCATACAGGCACGAGGAGGCCACACACAATACTCAGCCTCATCAGGAGCATGTCCAGGCGTTGTAGGGAGGTCATACAGGCACGTGGAGGCCACACACAATACTCAGCCTCATCAGGAGCATGCCCAGGCGTTGTAGGGAGGTCATACAGGCACGTGGAGGCCACACACAATACTCAGCCTCATCAGGAGCATGCCCAGGCGATGTAGGGAGGTCATACAGGCACGTGGAGGCCACACACAATACTCAGCCTCATCAGGAGCATGCCCAGGTGTTGTAGGGAGGTCATACAGGCACGTGGGGGCCACACACAATACTCAGCCTCATCAGGAGCATGCCCAGGCGTTGTAGGGAGGTCATACAGGCACGTGGAGGCCACACACAATACTCAGCCTCATCAGGAGCATGCCCAGGCGTTGTAGGGAGGTCATACAGGCACGTGGAGGCCACACACAATACTCAGCCTCATCAGGAGCATGCCCAGGCGTTGTAGGGAGGTCATACAGGCACGTGGAGGCCACACACAATACTCAGCCTCATCAGGAGCATGCCCAGGCGTTGTAGGGAGGTCATACAGGCACGTGGAGTCCACACACAATACTCAGCCTCATCAGGAGCATGTCCAGGCATTGTAGGGAGGTCATACAGGCACGTGGAGGCCACACACAATACTCAGCCTCATCAGGAGCATGCCCAGGCGTTGTAGGGAGGTCATACAGGCACGTGGAGGCCACACACAATACTCAGCCTCATCAGGAGCACGCCCAGGTGTTGTAGGGAGGTCATACAGGCACGTGGGGGCCACACACAATACTCAGCCTCATCAGGAGCACGCCCAGGTGTTGTAGGGAGGTCATACAGGCACGTGGAGGCCACACACAATACTCAGCCTCATCAGGAGCACGCCCAGGTGTTGTAGGGAGGTCATACAGGCACGTGGGGGCCACACACAATACTCAGCCTCATCAGGAGCACGCCCAGGTGTTGTAGGGAGGTCATACAGGTACGTGGAGGCCACACACAATACTCAGCCTCATCAGGAGCATGCCCAGGTGTTGTAGGGAGGTCATACAGGTACGTGGAGGCCACACACAATACTCAGCCTCATCAGGAGCATGCCCAGGCATTGTAGGGAGGTCATACAGGCACGTGGAGGCCACACACAATACTCAGCCTCATCAGGAGCATGCCCAGGTGTTGTAGGGAGGTCACACAGGTACGTGGAGGCCACACACAATACTCAGCCTCATCAGGAGCATGCCCAGGCATTGTAGGGAGGTCATACAGGCACGTGGAGGCCACACACAATACTCAGCCTCATCAGGAGCATGCCCAGGCATTGTAGGGAGGTCATACAGGCACATGGAGGCCACACACAATACTCAGCCTCATCAGGAGCATGCCCAGGCGTTGTAGGGAGGTGATACAGGCACATGGAGGCCACACACAATACTCAGCCTCATCAGGAGCATGCCCAGGCGTTGTAGGGAGGTCATACAGGCACATGGAGACCACACACAATACTCAGCCTCATCAGGAGCATGCCCAGGCGTTGAAGGGAGGTCATACAGGCACGTGGAGGCCACACACAATACTCAGCCTCATCAGGAGCATGCCCAGGCGTTGTAGGGAGGTCATACAGGCACGTGGAGGCCACACACAATACTCAGCCTCATCAGGAGCATGCCCAGGCGTTGTAGGGAGGTCATACAGGTACGTGGAGGCCACACACAATACTCAGCCTCATCAGGAGCATGCCCAGGTGTTGTAGGGAGGTCATACAGGTACGTGGAGGCCACACACAATACTCAGTCTCATCAGGAGCATGCCCAGGCATTGTAGGGAGGTCATACAAGCACGTGGAGGCCACACACAATACTCAGCCTCATCAGGAGCATGCCCAGGCGTTGTAGGGAGGTCATACAGGCACGTGGAGGCCACACACAATACTCAGCCTCATCAGGAGCATGCCCAGGCGTTGTAGGGAGGTCATACAGGGACATGGAGACCACACACAATACTCAGCCTCATCAGGAGCATGCCCAGGCATTGTAGGGAGGTCATACAGGCACATGGAGGCCACACACAATACTCAGCCTCATCAGGAGCATGCCCAGGCGTTGTAGGGAGGTCATACAGGCACGTGGAGGCCACACACAATACTCAGCCTCATCAGGAGCATACCCAGGCGTTGTAGGGAGGTCATACAGGCACGAGGAGGCCACACACAATACTCAGCCTCATCAGGAGCATGCCCAGGCGTTGTAGGGAGGTCATACAGGCACGTGGAGGCCACACACAATACTCAGCCTCATCAGGAGCATGCCCAGGCGATGTAGGGAGGTCATACAGGCACGTGGAGGCCACACACAATACTCAGCCTCATCAGGAGCATGCCCAGGTGTTGTAGGGAGGTCATACAGGCACGTGGGGGCCACACACAATACTCAGCCTCATCAGGAGCATGCCCAGGCGTTGTAGGGAGGTCATACAGGCACGTGGAGGCCACACACAATACTCAGCCTCATCAGGAGCATGCCCAGGCGTTGTAGGGAGGTCATACAGGCACATGGAGGCCACATGTAGAACGAGCTAAAAAGCTTGTAACAGAACTTCAACATGACGTTTCAAGGATGGAGCGAGGCTGCCATCTACTGGCCAGAGACAGTCAAGCGGAACCAAAATACACAAAGGAAGTTGCAGGCAGGGGAGATTCAGAGGCTGGACCCGATCAGGTGACTTCCAGGAAGGAGTTCAGAGAGATAAGAGGCCAGCGCGCCAAACCTGAGGGGTCTTTGGCGCCAAGCAGCAGAGAGGAGCAGACGTGCTCCCTGCGTCCTGAGAAACCCCGTGTGACAGGCCAAATCCAGAGGCCTGAGAGGTGCTCCAGCCGGGCACCGGTAAAAGAGCTCCGGATCCCTCACAGTTGTGACTCGAGTGCTGTGCCTGCTGAGGATACTAGGAACCTGATCGCTGTGCTGAGTGAGTTTGCGGAACCTGACGTCGGCCGCCGACAGACGAGGCCTGGACCCCCCTATCCAAGGCTCGAGAGACTGCCCCCAACAGCCAAGCAGAGAGGAGCTGCATACGTGAGCAGGGCCGTCACTTCCACTGCTCACCCACGGTACCGGGGACAATTGGGTTTAAGTACTCAGGTTGGGAGGGGGACGGTTGGGGCTAAAGTAGCACAACGTGATTTAATTGAATTCATCCGGAAAGAGACCCACGGCCTAGCGGGAATAACCGGTGACCCCCGCTAGGGCCAAATTCACGGTTAAAGAACTTGTGTGGTGCTTCTCATGCTTGAGGGCATCACCTTACTTTAAGAGACTGCACCTTATTTTAAGAGACTGCGCCTTACTTTAAGAGACTGTGCCTTATTTTGAGAAATTTCGTATTTTTCTGATATTTCAAACCACTGTTCATTACCCTTGTTGCTAATCCCTTGTTTCAGTATACCTGTTGTATAAAACTGTTTACAAACATTTCTGACTGTTCTCGCCTTGTGTCTCTGTGCGTTGCATTCCGGCACCTGCATTACATTTGGCGTAGTCGGCAGGATGCAACATTCAGACGCAGAGATGGCGGATCAGTCTATGGCTGGGTCCGGCCGGAGCCATATACCCCTGGGGGCTATGCTCAGCCATCTTCCCAAGTTTACAGGGGATGGCATGTCACTTTGGGACTGGGCCGAAAGACTGAGAAGTATGCTACGTATGTATCCCCTTGACCCTCTAGCCCAGGCGGAGTTGGCCCTCCTAACCCTTGATGGAGAGGCACGACAGACTGTGATGTACCGCCCACCTGGGGACCGTGACACCGTGGATAAAGTGATAAAAATTCTAGAGGACATGCACGGTGACACTACAGATTTGGGACACTTGCGCTTACGGTTGTTTCAGCGGGTCCAAGGGGAAAATGAGACAGTAAATCAGTATGTTAATGCATTACAGGAAGTGACGGCCCATATCACTAAGAAAACTCGAGATGGGAACCGAGGACTGGGACCATTGGATGAGGTGTTGCGTGACCAACTGATTGCTGGCTTGAAAGACCCTTCCCTGAGGCAGATCCTGAAGGAGCGGCTGCGATTGAGCCCTGATATGGGCTTCCTGGAGGTAGGGGCTGAAGCTAGAGTCCTGGAGAGAGAAGTTCCTGTTCTCAAAGTCACAGTTAGAAGTCATGAGGCAATTGCCCCTGGATTCACCAACCAAGAGCCTGATTGGGTACGGGAAATACGTCAGGAAATTCGAGACATTCGGGGTGAGCTGAATTCTATTAGGAAGACTCCTACTGCCCCCTTGCCGACGGACCGTACTGCTCAACGCGGACGGAGACCAGAACGAAAAAGACGTTCCTATCCGGCCCCAGCACGACATGTACCCGACCTATCGGCAGAACGAGGACCGGAGTGCTGGACCTGCGGAGGTAGGGGGCATATCTCCAAAGACTGTCCCAACCGAGAAAGGAGGAGGAGGGGACAGCTGTTAAACTAAAATGCCCCACGGTTGTGGAGCATACCGTGGGGTCTCGAGCTTCAGAGAGTAGAAGAGGGAGCTCTGAAGACATTGTCTCCGAGAGGCCCATTATCTGGGCTGAATTCAATGGGCAGCGGATCCGTTGTTTGATGGACACCGGGTCTCAAGTGACCACTATGCCTGAGACGTACTTCCAAAGTCACTTTCCTGAAGTCGCTCGTTCCTGCCGGGAACCCACTGTCAAACTGGTGGCGGCTAATCAACTACCTATCCCAGTAGCGGGAGTAGTATGGATGTCTGTGCGGGCATGTGGAAAGGACCTCGGTCGAAAAGGGATTGTACTGACCACCGGGCCCGGAGGCGATGGGCCCATTGTAACCCTGGGCATGAATGTGCTGAAAGAAGTCGGACAGTTCCTGGCTGAGGGCTGTAGCAAAAACAACTGGACCCGCGCCACTCGAGACCCAGCTAACAAGAGAGTGTTCCAGCACCTCGTGCGGGTCAGTCAGATTCAAAAGTTGCCCACTACCTCCCAGTACCTTGGTAAGGTATCGATACCGCCCGAAGCCACAATAACACTGCCGGTGGGACAGACTGTACTCACTTTGCCGGTGCTGGCACATGTGTCCTTAGAGGCCGTGGACATTCAAGTTGAACCAATGGAGGGAGAAGAAGCGCCCTCTGGACTCATGATTGCTCGAACTCTGGCCACCGTGCGGCACGGTCGAGTACCCGTGCGCTGCATCAATTTAAGTGGCACCAGTTTACAGTTGTTGCCCCGACAAGAGGTGGCGCGAGTGTGCGTAATGCCGGAGGCCCTTACTAGAGCTGACGCTATAGGGCTGGCACCTGTGGAAGGAAAACCATGGACCCTAGAGGTGTCCCTCAATAGCCAGGAACATGGAAGAGAACCGTTGGCTGAACGCCACCTCCTGGAAGAAATGGAAGCTAACCTGACTGAGTTTTCTGCTGGACAAGTGAGGCAGATCGAACAACTTCTACAGCGATATCAGGGAGTGTTTGCACAGCATGAAGATGATTTCGGGTGCACTCGGGACATTCAGCACGAAATACCCACCGGAAATACTGCTCCCATCCGAGAGAGATATCGGCAGATCCCGCCTCAAATGTACCAGGAGGTGAAAGAGCTATTGGCCCACATGTTGCGGAACGGTGTGATCCGTGAAAGCCAGAGCCCCTGGGCGGCTCCGATCGTGCTGGTCCGAAAGAAGGACGGTACCCTGAGATTCTGCGTAGACTATCGGAAGCTGAATGCCTGTACAGTACGGGACTCCTATCCACTCCCCCGAATCGAAGAGTCTCTATCTGCACTAGGGAGCGCCAAATTCTTCTCCTCCCTCGACCTGGCCAGTGGCTATTGGCAGGTCCCAGTAGCTGAGAAGGATCGTCCAAAGACAGCTTTTGTTCTCCCTATGGGCCTGTTTGAGTTCAATCGAATGCCGTTCGGACTAACAAATGCGCCAGGAACCTTCCAACGGCTGATGGAGAGATGCTTGGGGGACCTCAACTTTGAAGCCACTTTAATATATCTGGACGATATAATTATCTATTCCGCAACGTTTGAGGATCATCTCCGCCGATTGGAACAAGTGTTAGAACGGCTACAAAGGCACGGCCTGAAAATTAAGCCTCGTAAGTGTCGTCTCTTCAAACGAGAAATTGAATATCTGGGGCACACTGTGTCCAGTGCAGGGGTGCACCCCACTGCGGAGAAAGTAGCTGCCGTGCAGAAGTGGCCCACGCCCGCCAATCTAAGGGAACTAAGGGCATTCCTGGGGCTCGCTGGATACTACCGCAGATTCATTAAAGACTTCGCTAAGATTGCGAACCCGCTCAATGAATTGCTGAGAGGAACAGCCGGGGGAGCCAAGCGGCAGCCCATTCAGTGGGGCCCACGACAAGAAGAGGCATTCCGAGCATTGAAAATGGCGCTAACAGATGCCCCGATTCTGGCCTACGCTTACTTTTTGCAGCCGTTCATGTTGTACACTGATGGAAGCTTGCATGGGCTGGGAGCAGTGCTGGCTCAAGTACAAGGAGGGAAAGAGCGAGTGATCGCGTATGCCAGCAGGTCACTCCGAGATACGGAGAAGAATCCGGACAACTACAGTTCGTTTAAGCTGGAGCTACTGGCACTGGTGTGGGCCATGACCGAGAAGTTTGCTGAGTACCTGTCAGGGTCAGAAGTGCAAGTGCGGACAGATAACAACCCTTTGGCCCACTTGGAGAACGCCAAACTGGGCACGTTAGAACAGCGGTGGGTCGCAAGGATGTCCAAATTCCAGTATAAAATCCCCTATCGGTCCAAGGCCCTGAACACACATGCAGATGCTCTGTCCCGGGTCACTCAGGCGGGGCCGAAGAAGGACAGAGATGAGGAGCTCGAAGGCGACGAGATCCCGGATTTCAGCCAGTTCGCCGCTGCTGTGGTCGACGCCCAAGAGACCAGAGGGGAGCCGAGGCCCACTCAGATTCTGGGACGTTCAAGAGACGAATGGATACATCTGCAGCAATCCGACCCGGAGCTAGCAAAGTTGAGAGAATGGGTCGCCCTTAATCAGAGACCCGACCAGGAAACCAGAGCCGCTTCACTTCCAACTACCCTACAAATCCTAGGCCAGTGGGAGAGGCTCCTCCTGAAGGATGGCTTGCTATGCCGAAGAATCCAGCTGCCTCGAGAGTTTGATGTTACCTGGCAAGTGGTAGTTCCAGGAGCACTAGTAACACAGCTAGCCCAAGAAGCTCATAGAAGAGGTGCTCACTTCGGAGTAGAAAAGACCTTCCGGTGGTTGCAACGGCTGGTGTATTGGCCTCAACTGCGACAAGAAGTCGAGGGGGTCTGCCGAACATGTCGCCAGTGTGAGTTGAACAAGCCCCTGGAGCAAAGAGCTCCCATTCAGACCATCCGAACTTCTGCCCCCTTGGAAGTCTTGATGATTGACTACTTGATGGTAGGAACTTCATACAACGGTTATGGACACTGTTTAGTCATGACTGATCACTTCACCAAGTTTGCAGTAGTGACGCCCACTAAAGATCAGACGGCAGAAGCCGCAGCCAAGGCCATCTGTCAAGATTTCATCCGGATTTATGGGTGCCCGAAGCGAATACATTCTGACCAGGGGGCCTGCTTCCAAGGACGAGTGATGGATGAGCTATACCGCATCTATGGGATCGACCGTTCCCGGACAACGCCCTACCACCCGCAAGGGAACGGGGCTTGCGAGCGCTTTAACCGAACCCTGTTGCAAATGTTGCGAACACTGGAAGCGGACAAAAAGATGAAGTGGCCCGAATTCGTGTCCGAGCTGGTGTGGGTGTATAATAATCGAGTTCATGCAACCACCGGCTACACCCCCTACATGTTGCTGTTTGGAAGAAGTGGCCGAGAAATCACCGAACTGGAGCTAGACTCAGAAGACCCCGGTCCGGGCAGTAGCCCAAGTACCTGGATTCGAGAACACCAGCGTCGACTCCATACCGTGAGAAGACTGGTTGCTCAGAAGTTTCAGGAAGTAGAGCATGCAGTTCGGCCCCCGACCACAGGTGGATCGCTTCAGCCAGGAGACCGAGTGCTGGTGAGGGCTAAACGATTTGGGAGTAAGCTGGACCATCGTTGGGAGGCAATACCATATTGGGGGATGAAGAAGGGTGGGCCACAATGCAGTTGGGCCCGTCAGAACCGTTGGTGCCACTCCCGAGTGGAAGTCAGAATGAGTCAGGAAATGATTTGCAATCCCCAGTAGTTGATTCCTCGGATCTCCCGGAGTCTCCTCCGCAAGAAGAGCCCCGCAGAACTGAGCGGGCTAATGCCGGAATTCCTCCTAACCGGTATGCTCAGGAAGAGTTTATCTGGTCTCGAATCCAACAGAAAACGCAGGAGTGTGCCCAACTCCTGTCTGAGCTTGCACTGCCTGGAAGGAGACATCAATTCTGCGAGGAGTCCACTCGCCCGAGGACTGGCGAGCAAAAAGGAGGGAGGAATGTAGAACGAGCTAAAAAGCTTGTAACAGAACTTCAACATGACGTTTCAAGGATGGAGCGAGACTGCCATCTACTGGCCAGAGACAGTCAAGCGGAACCAAAATACACAAAGGAAGTTGCAGGCAGGGGAGATTCAGAGGCTGGACCCGATCAGGTGACTTCCAGGAAGGAGTTCAGAGAGATAAGAGGCCAGCGCGCCAAACCTGAGGGGTCTTTGGCGCCAAGCAGCAGAGAGGAGCAGACGTGCTCCCTGCGTCCTGAGAAACCCCGTGTGACAGGCCAAATCCAGAGGCCTGAGAGGTGCTCCAGCCGGGCACCGGTAAAAGAGCTCCGGATCCCTCACAGTTGTGACTCGAGTGCTGTGCCTGCTGAGGATACTAGGAACCTGATCGCTGTGCTGAGTGAGTTTGCGGAACCTGACGTCGGCCGCCGACAGACGAGGCCTGGACCCCCCTATCCAAGGCTCGAGAGACTGCCCCCAACAGCCAAGCAGAGAGGAGCTGCATACGTGAGCAGGGCCGTCACTTCCACTGCTCACCCACGGTACCGGGGACAATTGGGTTTAAGTACTCAGGTTGGGAGGGGGACGGTTGGGGCTAAAGTAGCACAACGTGATTTAATTGAATTCATCCGGAAAGAGACCCACGGCCTAGCGGGAATAACCGGTGACCCCCGCTAGGGCCAAATTCACGGTTAAAGAACTTGTGTGGTGCTTCTCATGCTTGAGGGCATCACCTTACTTTAAGAGACTGCACCTTATTTTAAGAGACTGCGCCTTACTTTAAGAGACTGTGCCTTATTTTGAGAAATTTCGTATTTTTCTGATATTTCAAACCACTGTTCATTACCCTTGTTGCTAATCCCTTGTTTCAGTATACCTGTTGTATAAAACTGTTTACAATCATCTCTGACTGTTCTCGCCTTGTGTCTCTGTGCGCTGCATTACACACACACAATACTCAGCCTCATCAGGAGCATGCCCAGGCGTTGTAGGGAGGTCATACAGGCACGTGGAGGCCACACACAATACTCAGCCTCATCAGGAGCATGCCCAGGCGTTGTAGGGAGGTCATACAGGCACGTGGAGGCCACACACAATACTCAGCCTCATCAGGAGCATGCCCAGGCATTGTAGGGAGGTCATACAGGCACGTGGAGGCCACACACAATACTCAGCCTCATCAGGAGCATGCCCAGGCGTTGTAGGGAGGTCATACAGGCACGTGGAGGCCACACACAATACTCAGCCTCATCAGGAGCATGCCCAGGCGTTGTAGGGAGGTCATACAGGCACGTGGAGGCCACACACAATACTCAGCCTCATCAGGAGCATTCCCAGGCATTGTAGGGAGGTTATACAGGCACGTGGAGGCCACACACAATACTCAGCCTCATCAGGAGCATGCCCAGGCGTTGTAGGGAGGTCATACAGGCACGTGGAGGCCACACACAATACTCGGCCTCATCAGGAGTGACGCGCCCCCTGGGACATATTCCTTTTTGAGGGGAATACCCGGCACCGGATCAGATGGGGGGTTGTAGTCTCCGAGCGGCTGTGACCCGGCCCCGTGCCCAGGGCGTCAAGCTCAGTTGTATGTGGCAGTCCTACAGATGTTATTAAGAGTTCTTTTGTGTCGACTACGCCACCCGTTGTGATGCGGTCACTGTGGCCGCCGCTGCAGCAGGGTCCGCTGAGGCTGATGGTGGGTGCGCAGCTTGGTGGGATAACCCCCAACGGGAGAGGTATAGCCTCAGGGGGGACAGGTGCAGAGGATGGGGGTTGTGGTGGTGCAGTGCAGACGGCAGTGAAGACAGAGTCGGGTTATGCAGTTAAGGGTGTTTACTTACTGCAGATGTTGTACTGGTCACTCCAGCTGCTAGTGACCACCCGAGCCGTGCTGCGTCCACCAGGTCCTGGATCCAGCCAACCCCCAAACAAGTCCGGAGCGTGGCCCTGAGCTCTCCTTCTGTCCCGTTCTCTGGCCGTCCCCACCAGTGATCCACCTAGGTCCAGCTCCCTCGGGCCTTCTGTTGGGACACCCTTGGCCTTGGGTTCCCTGACCCTTCATGTGGTGTGCCTTCGGGGTGGATGTAGTGGGTGACCGTGGCAAACGCTGCCCACGGTCTCCGGTCTCTGGCTGGGGAATGTTTTTACCCCCACCAGCTTGGGTTCCGGTACCCTGATGCCGACTCCTCACCCGGTGCTTTAATTTGGGTTCTTGGGTCCTCTCTGTTTTCCCCTCTGGGTACTCCTTCTCTGCTCCTCTCTCACTCAGGGTCACTCTTCTCCCTTGCTGCAGGCTGACTTCCTCTCTGCTTGCTGTCTGCTCCTCTGCAGCTGTCTTGCTGTCTCCAACTGACTTGTTCTCTGCATCTGACTTGTCCTCTGCATCTGACTTGTCCTCTGCATCTGACCCTGATTCTAGTTGGTGCCCACCTTATATATCCCTCTATGTGTGAGCTCAGGTGACCAGCACCCAATGAGCTCCTATCACTACCCAGACTGCTCCCCCTATCTGCCCCTACACTACATGGGATGTTCCACCCCCCTCCCACTCCAGCCAGGAACAGACTCGGTCGTACCTGCACATTTCTAAGTGGGAGTACCGTTGGTCTGTTCCTCGGAAATGGGATGTATGTAGTGCATGCAGCCTACCGAGCTCAGATCCACACTCCATCCTTACCCGGGAGTGGAATATCACACCTCTGGGTTGAGGTGCAATACCCCTGTAGCAGCCGAATCCTCAGGGTGCTACATTCCCCCCTGGTAAATCACAGCACGTCCTCGGGCTGTAAAGACAAAAACACCAAAACATACAAAATTTTTCATATAAACATAATAAAACATATAAAACATTATATATATAAAACTTTTCATATAACATTCTCGTCGTCTCTTGTTTCTGGTTCCTCCTCCGGACACTGTGCAACGTGTGTCCGGGAAAAGTGCGACAGTCTCTTAGAAAAACTGGTTTTCTATAAAACCGGTAGGGGGCGCTTTAGGAAGCGCAACTATATACAGGGAATATGGCCGCTCTCAGTCCTCGGCCAGTTAAGGAGGAAAAGGGAATGGCTGCTCACAGTCCTCAGCCTGTAGGATGAAGGGGTTAATGGGTAAACAGTTCACTGGTCCCAACGGGGACTATTTTAGCAGCAACGGTTCACTGTGCCCCGACGGGCAACTATATACAGTCTCTACTCCCGTCCTCAACGACGGCTCCCTCCTGCTTTTTCTTGGTGATATGGTGTTGCTTCAGACCCGTCCGGGTCCTCTGGCTCCTCCTCCCCGTACCGCAACTCCTCCTCCGTCAAGCGGTGTACGTGGAGGGCGTAAGGTCCTTTGGCACACTTGTGCCGGGTGAAAGTGACCTCGTCTCCGACGTAGAGGTCACGGCCTTTGTGACCTTCCGGCAGGTGGGACTCGACGTCTCTGCGGGTCACAAAAACGTCACCGCGGTTGTTACGGTCCCGAATAAAGCCCCACCCATGCTGCGGGTTGAACTTTATCACCGTCCCGATGGTGCGGGGACAGTGCGCTGCACGGGGGTTCCTCCTAGTCCGGCTCTTCTGCTCCGCGCTCCGGATTTGGGCCTGTTGTTCTCTGACCCGCCTCTCCTCCCGTTCTCTCGCAAACTCTGCTAGCTGCTGACGACAACATTCAGTACGCTCAGCGGCGACTGCCCGAGTTTCTCCGGTGAACCCCATCAAATCTTCTCCCGTGGGGTCCCACACGAATTGGGCTTCTTCTAAAGGAGGCGAGACCCGAGTCACGGGCTTCGGAGCCGGGATCAGGGGTTCACACAAGGGTCCTAGTCTTTGTTGCCGCTCCAGCTCACAAAACTCCTCGGGCCAGATAAAGGGCCGCCCGTCCGGCCATGTGAGCTGGCTGAAGAGGTCCTTTCCCAAACTCGGCACCCTTGGTTTTGGGGGTGCGGGCGCAGTGGTGGTGGCGCCCAGGTCGCCCAGGCCTTGCGGCCAGGCCTGGGGCACTTGGAACGTAAAGGGCACCGTTAATACGGCGGCGCCCTGTGCTACCTGGCCTCGCGACCAGGCCGGGGGCTCCGCGGAGGTAGGGGGCGCTGTTGGTGTTGCGGCGCCCGGGAATTCTAGGCCCTGCGACCAGGCTGGTGGTACTTCCTGCTTGGTCACGCTCGGGGTCGAGGCGTGTGACGTCACAGGGGTCGCGGCGGCGGCTTCCGGTTGGGGCCTAGTCTGCGTCGGTGACATGGCGGTTACGGGCACGGACGGGGGACTTTCGGGCTCTGCGACGGGGAACCGGGGCAGGTGGGCGGTCTCTCGGTATGGGGTATAAGCGTCCCCTTTACCTGCCTTCATACGTTCGGCTCCCTTCTCAGCGCCGTCTCCGACCTTGGGTCCTCCCGCGTCATCCGTAGAGGCAGTTGGTGTCCTCTCCCAGGGGAGCATGCTCCGTGGACGGGTTCCAGCTTGCTGGGCCATCTCCCGGCTCCACTCCGCCAGTATCTCACGCTGTACCCGGGCCATCCTCCTTGCGAGGCCCTCCAGGGCAGTTTGTGCACACTCCCGGTCTCGGGGGAGCTGCGCTAAGATCTCCGCTAGACCTAGCGGGGTTGTGGACTCTAGCAGGCTCCTGACCATCGGGTCGGTGCTGCTCTGCTCTTCTTCCGGCAGGCTCCTGGCCAGCGGGCCGGTGCTGCTCTGCCCTCCTTCCTCGGTCTCTAGCAGACTCCTGGCCAGCGGGCCGGTGCTGTTCTGCTTTCTCTCCATCTCCGGGTGAGCTCCTCCGCTACTCCTCGTTAGACCTCTTGCCTCCGGGTGCGCTCGCTCCAGACTGCTCCAAGCGACACCCATCTTTGTTCTTTTCTTTCGTCTCCTCCCACCTCGAGGGCGGTCCCGGGGCAACTCGGTGACTGTCAGCTCCAGGGGTAGTTCTTTCACGCTGACAGACACCTCCAGCATCACAGTCTCTGTTGGTGGGGGCGGTTTCCACTTTTGGCGCCATTTTCTGTCCCGGCCCACGATGGGAGGTGGCCTCTTGCCCTCCTTTGGCACGCCCATAATGGCGTCCGCTGCTCTTCCAAGGCGGGAAATCTGCGGTTTTGGCGGGAAGCTTCGCCCAGTGGCGGGAAACTCTGCAGATGGCGGGAACAAGTTGGAAATGGCGGACAATCGGCGGGAAACGACTGGTGATGGAGTCCGATGGCGTGGACCCTCCGGAACCGGCGGGAGACTTTTTTCTGAGGTAAACTTGCACTTTTCTTCAGGCACGCAGTACCCGGGTGTTGCGGGCACGTAATCCTGCCGACTACGCCAAAGTTGACGCGCCCCCTGGGACATATTCCTTTTTGAGGGGAATACCCGGCACCGGATCAGATGGGGGGTTGTAGTCTCCGAGCGGCTGTGACCCGGCCCCGTGCCCAGGGCGTCAAGCTCAGTTGTATGTGGCAGTCCTACAGATGTTATTAAGAGTTCTTTTGTGTTGACTACGCCACCCGTTGTGATGCGGTCACTGTGGCCGCCGCTGCAGCAGGGTCCGCTGAGGCTGATGGTGGGTGCGCAGCTTGGTGGGATAACCCCCAACGGGAGAGGTATAGCCTCAGGGGGGACAGGTGCAGAGGATGGGGGTTGTGGTGGTGCAGTGCAGACGGCAGTGAAGACAGAGTCGGGTTATGCAGTTAAGGGTGTTTACTTACTGCAGATGTTGTACTGGTCACTCCAGCTGCTAGTGACCACCCGAGCCGTGCTGCGTCCACCAGGTCCTGGATCCAGCCAACCCCCAAACAAGTCCGGAGCGTGGCCCTGAGCTCTCCTTCTGTCCCGTTCTCTGGCCGTCCCCACCAGTGATCCACCTAGGTCCAGCTCCCTCGGGCCTTCTGTTGGGACACCCTTGGCCTTGGGTTCCCTGACCCTTCATGTGGTGTGCCTTCGGGGTGGATGTAGTGGGTGACCGTGGCAAACGCTGCCCACGGTCTCCGGTCTCTGGCTGGGGAATGTTTTTACCCCCACCAGCTTGGGTTCCGGTACCCTGATGCCGACTCCTCACCCGGTGCTTTAATTTGGGTTCTTGGGTCCTCTCTGTTTTCCCCTCTGGGTACTCCTTCTCTGCTCCTCTCTCACTCAGGGTCACTCTTCTCCCTTGCTGCAGGCTGACTTCCTCTCTGCTTGCTGTCTGCTCCTCTGCAGCTGTCTTGCTGTCTCCAACTGACTTGTTCTCTGCATCTGACTTGTCCTCTGCATCTGACTTGTCCTCTGCATCTGACCCTGATTCTAGTTGGTGCCCACCTTATATATCCCTCTATGTGTGAGCTCAGGTGACCAGCACCCAATGAGCTCCTATCACTACCCAGACTGCTCCCCCTATCTGCCCCTACACTACATGGGATGTTCCACCCCCCTCCCACTCCAGCCAGGAACAGACTCTGTCGTACCTGCACATTTCTAAGTGGGAGTACCGTTGGTCTGTTCCTCGGAAATGGGATGTATGAAGTGCATGCAGCCTACCGAGCTCAGATCCACACTCCATCCTTACCCGGGAGTGGAATATCACACCTCTGGGTTGAGGTGCAATACCCCTGTAGCAGCCGAATCCTCAGGGTGCTACAAGGAGCATACCCAGGCGTTGTAGGGAGGTCATACAGGCACGAGGAGGCCACACACAATACTCAGCCTCATCTGGAGCATGCCCAGGCGTTGTAGGGAGGTCATACAGGCACGTGGAGGCCACACACAATACTCAGCCTCATCAGGAGCATGCCCAGGCATTGTAGGGAGGTCATACAGGCACGTGGAGGCCACACACAATACTCAGCCTCATCAGGAGCATGCCCAGGCGTTGTAGGGAGGTCATACAGGCACGTGGAGGCCACACACAATACTCAGCCTCATCAGGAGCATGCCCAGGCATTGTAGGGAGGTCATACAGGCACGTGGAGGCCACACACAATACTCAGCCTCATCAGGAGCATGCCCAGGCGTTGTAGGGAGGTCATACAGCCACGTGGAGGCCACACACAATACTCAGCCTCATCAGGAGCATTCCCAGGCATTGTAGGGAGGTTATACAGGCACGTGGAGGCCACACACAATACTCAGCCTCATCAGGAGCATGCCCAGGCGTTGTAGGGAGGTCATACAGGCACGTGGAGGCCACACACAATACTCGGCCTCATCAGGAGCATGCCCAGGCATTGTAGGGAGGTCATACAGGCACGTGGAGACCACACACAATACTCAGCCTCATCAGGAGCATGCCCAGGCGTTGTAGGGAGGTCATACAGGCACGTGGAGGCCACACACAATACTCGGCCTCATCAGGAGCATGCCCAGGCGTTGTAGGGAGGTCATACAGGCACGTGGAGGCCACACACAATACTCAGCCTCATCAGGAGCATGCCCAGGCGTTGTAGGGAGGTCATACAGGCACGTGGAGGCCACACACAATACTCAGCCTCATCAGGAGCATGCCCAGGCGTTGTAGGGAGGTCATACAGGCACGTGGAGGCCACACACAATACTCAGCCTCATCAGGAGCATGCCCAGGCGTTGTAGGGAGGTCATACTGGCATGTGGAGGCCACACACTATACTCAGCCTCATCAGGAGCATGCCCAGGCATTGTTGGGAGGTCATACAGGCACGTGGAGGCCACACACAATACTCAGTCTCATCAGGAGCATGCCCAGGCGTTGTAGGGAGGTCATACAGGCACGTGGAGGCCACACACAATACTCAGCCTCATCAGGAGAATGCCCAGGCGTTGTAGAGAGGTCATACAGGCACGTGGAGGCCACACACAATACTCAGCCTCATCAGGAGCATGCCCAGGCGTTGTAGGGAGGTCATACAGACACGTGGAGGCCACACACAATACTGAGCCTCACCAGGAGCATGCCCAGGGGTTGTAGGGAGGTCATACAGGCACATGGAGGCCACACACAATACTCAGCCTCATCAGGAGCATGTCCAGGCGTTGTAGGGAGGTCATACAGGCACGTGGAGGCCGCACACTATACTCAGCCTCATCAGGAGCATGCCCAGGCGTTGTAGGGAGGTCATACAGGCACGTGGAGGCCACACACAATACTCAGCCTCATCAGGAGCACACCCAGGCGTTGTAGGGAGGTCATACAGGCACGTGGAGGCCACACACAATACTCAGCCTCATCAGGAGCATGCCCAGGCATTGTAGGGAGGTCATACAGGCACGTGGAGGCCACACACAATACTCAGCCTCATCAGGAGCATGCCCAGGCGTTGTAGGGAGGTCATACAGGCACGTGGAGGCCACACACAATACTCAGCCTCATCAGGAGCATGCCCAGGCGTTGTAGGGAGGTCATACAGGCACGTGGAGGCCACACACAATACTCAGCCTCATCAGGAGCATGCCCAGGCGTTGTAGGGGGGTCATACTGGCACGTGGAGGCCACACACAATACTCAGCCTCATCAGGAGCATGCCCAGGCGTTGTAGGGAGGTCATACAGGCACGTGGAGGCCGCACACTATACTCAGCCTCATCAGGAGCATGCCCAGGCGTTGTAGGGAGGTCATACAGGCACGTGGAGGCCACACACAATACTGAGCCTCATCAGGAGCATGCCCAGGCGTTGTAGGGAGGTCATACAGGCACGTGGAGGCCACACACAATACTCAGCCTCATCAGGAGCATGCCCAGGCGTTGTAGGGGGGTCATACTGGCACGTGGAGGCCACACACAATACTCAGCCTCATCAGGAGCATGCCCAGGCGTTGTAGGGAGGTCATACAGGCACGTGGAGGCCACACACAATACTCAGCCTCATCAGGAGCATGCCCAGGCGTTGTAGGGAGGTCATACAGGCACGTGGAGGCCACACACAATACTCAGCCTCATCAGGAGCATGCCCAGGCGTTGTAGGGAGGTCATACAGGCACGTGGAGGTCACACACAATACTCAGCCTCATCAGGAGCATGCCCAGGCAATGTAGGGAGGTCATACAGGCACGTGGAGGCCACACACAATACTGAGCCTCATCAGGAGCATGCCCAGCCATTGTAGGGAGGTCATACAGGCACGTGGAGGCCACACACAATACTCAGCCTCATCAGGAGCATTCCCAGGCATTGTAGGGAGGTCATACAGGCACGTGGAGGCCACACACAATACTCGGCCTCATCAGGAGCATGCCCAGGCGTTGTAGGGAGGTCATACAGGCACGTGGAGGCCACACACAATACTCATCCTCATCAGGAGCATGCCCAGGCGTTGGAGAGAGGTCATACAGGCACGTGGAGGCCACACACAATACTCGGCCTCATCAGGAGCATGCCCAGGCATTGTTGGGAGGTCATACAGGCACGTGGAGACCACACACAATACTTAGCCTCATCAGGAGCATGCCCAGGCGTTGTAGGGAGGTCATACAGGCACGTGGAGGCCACACACAATACTCAGCCTCATCAGGAGCATGCCCAGGCGTTGTAGGGAGGTCATACAGGCACGTGGAGACCACACACAATACTCAGCCTCATCAGGAGCATGCCCAAGCGTTGTAGGGAGGTCATACAGGCACGTGGAGGCCACACACAATACTCAGCCTCATCAGGAGCATGCCCAGGCGTTGTAGGGAGGTCATACAGGCACGTGGAGGCCACACACAATACTCAGCCTCATCAGAAGCATGCCCAGGCGTTGAAGGGAGGTCATACAGGCACGTGGAGGCCACACACAATACTCAGCCTCATCAGGAGCATGCCCAGGCGTTGTAGGGAGGTCATCCAGGCACGTGGAGGCCACACACAATACTCATCCTCATCAGGAGCATGCCCAGGCGTTGTAGAGAGGTCATACAGGCACGTGGAGGCCACACACAATACTCGGCCTCATCAGGAGCATGCCCAGGCATTGTTGGGAGGTCATACAGGCACGTGGAGACCACACACAATACTCAGCCTCATCAGGAGCATGCCCAGGCGTTGTAGGGAGGTCATACAGGCACGTGGAGGCCACACACAATACTCGGCCTCATCAGGAGCATGCCCAGGCGTTGTAGGGAGGTCATACAGGCACGTGGAGGCCACACACAATACTCAGCCTCATCAGGAGCATGCCCAGGCGTTGTAGGGAGGTCATACAGGCACGTGGAGGCCACACACAATACTCAGCCTCATCAGGAGCATGCCCAGGCGTTGTAGGGAGGTCATACAGGCACGTGTAGGCCACAAACAATACTCAGCCTCATCAGGAGCATGCCCAGGCGTTGTAGGGAGGTCATACAGGCACGTGGAGGCCACACACAATACTCGGCCTCATCAGGAGCATGCCCAGGCGTTGTAGGGAGGTCATACAGGCACGTGGAGGCCACACACAATACTCAGCCTCATCAGGAGCATGCCCAGGCGTTGTAGGGAGGTCAAACAGGCACGTGGAGGCCACACACTATACTCAGCCTCATCAGGAGCATGCCCAGGCGTTGTAGGGAGGTCATACAGGCATGTGGAGGCCACACACAATACTCAGCCTCATCAGGAGCATGCCCAGGCATTGTTGGGAGGTCATACAGGCACGTGGAGGCCACACACAATACTCAGCCTCATCAGGAGCATGCCCAGGCGTTGTAGGGAGGTCATACAGGCACGTGGAGGCCACACACAATACTCAGCCTCATCAGGAGAATGCCCAGGCGTTGTAGAGAGGTCATACAGGCACGTGGAGGTCACACACAATACTCAGCCTCATCAGGAGCATGCCCAGGCATTGTAGGGAGGTCATACAGACACGTGGAGGCCACACACAATACTCAGCCTCATCAGGAGCATGCCCAGGGGTTGTAGGGAGGTCATACAGGCACATGGAGGCCACACACAATACTCAGCCTCATCAGGAGCATGTCCAGGCGTTGTAGGGAGGTCATACAGGCACGTGGAGGCCGCACACTATACTCAGCCTCATCAGGAGCATGCCCAGGCGTTGTAGGGAGGTCATACAGGCACGTGGAGGCCACACACAATACTCAGCCTCATCAGGAGCACACCCAGGCGTTGTAGGGAGGTCATACAGCCACGTGGAGGCCACACACAATACTCAGCCTCATCAGGAGCATGCCCAGGCGTTGTAGGGAGGTCATACAGGCACGTGGAGGCCACACACAATACTCGGCCTCATCAGGAGCATGCCCAGGCGTTGTAGGGAGGTCATACAGGCACGTGGAGGCCACACACAATACTCAGCCTCATCAGGAGCATGCCCAGGCGTTGTAGGGAGGTCATACAGGCACGTGGAGGCCACACACAATACTGAGCCTCATCAGGAGCATGCCCAGGCGTTGTAGGGAGGTCATACAGGCACGTGGAGGCCACACACAATACTCAGCCTCATCAGGAGCATGCCCAGGCGTTGTAGGGGGGTCATACTGGCACGTGGAGGCCACACACAATACTCAGCCTCATCAGGAGCATGCCCAGGCGTTGTAGGGAGGTCATACAGGCACGTGGAGGCCACACACAATACTCAGCCTCATCAGGAGCATGCCCAGGCGTTGTAGGGAGTTCATACAGGCACGTGGAGGCCACACACAATACTCAGCCTCATCAGGAGCATGCCCAGGCGTTGTAGGGAGGTCATACAGGCACGTGGAGGTCACACACAATACTCAGCCTCATCAGGAGCATGCCCAGGCGTTGTAGGGAGGTCATACAGGCACGTGGAGGCCACACACAATACGGAGCCTCATCAGGAGCATGCCCAGCCATTGTAGGTAGGTCATACAGGCACGTGGAGGCCACACACAATACTCAGCCTCATCAGGAGCATTCCCAGGCATTGTAGGGAGGTCATACAGGCACGTGGAGGCCACACACAATACTCGGCCTCATCAGGAGCATGCCCAGGCGTTGTAGGGAGGTCATACAGGCACGTGGAGGCCACACACAATACTCATCCTCATCAGGAGCATGCCCAGGCGTTGTAGAGAGGTCATACAGGCACGTGGAGGCCACACACAATACTCGGCCTCATCAGGAGCATGCCCAGGCATTGTTGGGAGGTCATACAGGCACGTGGAGACCACACACAATACTGAGCCTCATCAGGAGCATGCCCAGGCGTTGTAGAGAGGTCATACAGGCACGTGGAGGCCACACACAATACTCAGCCTCATCAGGAGCATGCCCAGGCGTTGTAGGGAGGTCATACAGGCACGTGGAGGCCACACACAATACTCAGCCTCATCAGGAGCATGCCCAGGCGTTGTAGGGAGGTCATACAGGCACGTGGAGACCACACACAATACTCAGCCTCATCAGGAGCATGCCCAAGCGTTGTAGGGAGGTCATACAGGCACGTGGAGGCCACACACAATACTCAGCCTCATCAGGAGCATGCCCAGGCGTTGTAGGGAGGTCATACAGGCACGTGGAGGCCACACACAATACTCAGCCTCATCAGAAGCATGCCCAGGCGTTGAAGGGAGGTCATACAGGCACGTTGAGGCCACACACAATACTCAGCCTCATCAGGAGCATGCCCAGGCGTTGTAGGGAGGTCATCCAGGCACGTGGAGGCCACACACAATACTCATCCTCATCAGGAGCATGCCCAGGCGTTGTAGAGAGGTCATACAGGCACGTGGAGGCCACACACAATACTCGGCCTCATCAGGAGCATGCCCAGGCATTGTTGGGAGGTCATACAGGCACGTGGAGACCACACACAATACTCAGCCTCATCAGGAGCATGCCCAGGCGTTGTAGGGAGGTCATACAGGCACGTGGAGGCCACACACAATACTCGGCCTCATCAGGAGCATGCCCAGGCGTTGTAGGGAGGTCATACAGGCACGTGGAGGCCACACACAATACTCAGCCTCATCAGGAGCATGCCCAGGCGTTGTAGGGAGGTCATACAGGCACGTGGAGGCCACACACAATACTCAGCCTCATCAGGAGCATGCCCAGGCGTTGTAGGGAGGTCATACAGGCACGTGTAGGCCACAAACAATACTCAGCCTCATCAGGAGCATGCCCAGGCGTTGTAGGGAGGTCATACAGGCACGTGGAGGCCACACACAATACTCGGCCTCATCAGGAGCATGCCCAGGCGTTGTAGGGAGGTCATACAGGCACGTGGAGGCCACACACAATACTCAGCCTCATCAGGAGCATGCCCAGGCGTTGTAGGGAGGTCAAACAGGCACGTGGAGGCCACACACTATACTCAGCCTCATCAGGAGCATGCCCAGGCGTTGTAGGGAGGTCATACAGGCATGTGGAGGCCACACACAATACTCAGCCTCATCAGGAGCATGCCCAGGCATTGTTGGGAGGTCATACAGGCACGTGGAGGCCACACACAATACTCAGCCTCATCAGGAGCATGCCCAGGCGTTGTAGGGAGGTCATACAGGCACGTGGAGGCCACACACAATACTCAGCCCCATCAGGAGAATGCCCAGGCGTTGTAGAGAGGTCATACAGGCACGTGGAGGTCACACACAATACTCAGCCTCATCAGGAGCATGCCCAGGCGTTGTAGGGAGGTCATACAGACACGTGGAGGCCACACACAATACTCAGCCTCATCAGGAGCATGCCCAGGGGTTGTAGGGAGGTCATACAGGCACATGGAGGCCACACACAATACTCAGCCTCATCAGGAGCATGTCCAGGCGTTGTAGGGAGGTCATACAGGCACGTGGAGGCCGCACACTATACTCAGCCTCATCAGGAGCATGCCCAGGCGTTGTAGGGAGGTCATACAGGCACGTGGAGGCCACACACAATACTCAGCCTCATCAGGAGCACACCCAGGCGTTGTAGGGAGGTCATACAGCCATGTGGAGGCCACACACAATACTCAGCCTCATCAGGAGCATGCCCAGGCGTTGTAGGGAGGTCATACAGGCACGTGGAGGCCACACACAATACTCGGCCTCATCAGGAGCATGCCCAGGCGTTGTAGGGAGGTCATACAGGCACGTGGAGGCCACACACAATACTCAGCCTCATCAGGAGCATGCCCAGGCGTTGTAGGGAGGTCATACAGGCACGTGGAGGCCACACACAATACTGAGCCTCATCAGGAGCATGCCCAGGCGTTGTAGGGAGGTCATACAGGCACGTGGAGGCCACACACAATACTCAGCCTCATCAGGAGCATGCCCAGGCGTTGTAGGGGGGTCATACTGGCACGTGGAGGCCACACACAATACTCAGCCTCATCAGGAGCATGCCCAGGCGTTGTAGGGAGGTCATACAGGCACGTGGAGGCCACACACAATACTCAGCCTCATCAGGAGCATGCCCAGGCGTTGTAGGGAGTTCATACAGGCACGTGGAGGCCACACACAATACTCAGCCTCATCAGGAGCATGCCCAGGCGTTGTAGGGAGGTCATACAGGCACGTGGAGGTCACACACAATACTCAGCCTCATCAGGAGCATGCCCAGGCGTTGTAGGGAGGTCATACAGGCACGTGGAGGCCACACACAATACGGAGCCTCATCAGGAGCATGCCCAGCCATTGTAGGTAGGTCATACAGGCACGTGGAGGCCACACACAATACTCAGCCTCATCAGGAGCATTCCCAGGCATTGTAGGGAGGTCATACAGGCACGTGGAGGCCACACACAATACTCGGCCTCATCAGGAGCATGCCCAGGCGTTGTAGGGAGGTCATACAGGCACGTGGAGGCCACACACAATACTCATCCTCATCAGGAGCATGCCCAGGCGTTGTAGAGAGGTCATACAGGCACGTGGAGGCCACACACAATACTCGGCCTCATCAGGAGCATGCCCAGGCATTGTTGGGAGGTCATACAGGCACGTGGAGACCACACACAATACTGAGCCTCATCAGGAGCATGCCCAGGCGTTGTAGAGAGGTCATACAGGCACGTGGAGGCCACACACAATACTCAGCCTCATCAGGAGCATGCCCAGGCGTTGTAGGGAGGTCATACAGGCACGTGGAGGCCACACACCATACTCAGCCTCATCAGGAGCATGCCCAGGCGTTGTAGGGAGGTCATACAGGCACGTGGAGACCACACACAATACTCAGCCTCATCAGGAGCATGCCCAAGCGTTGTAGGGAGGTCATACAGGCACGTGGAGGCCACACACAATACTCAGCCTCATCAGGAGCATGCCCAGGCGTTGTAGGGAGGTCATACAGGCACGTGGAGGCCACACACAATACTCAGCCTCATCAGAAGCATGCCCAGGCGTTGAAGGGAGGTCATACAGGCACGTGGAGGCCACACACAATACTCAGCCTCATCAGGAGCATGCCCAGGCGTTGTAGGGAGGTCATCCAGGCACGTGGAGGCCACACACAATACTCATCCTCATCAGGAGCATGCCCAGGCGTTGTAGAGAGGTCATACAGGCACGTGGAGGCCACACACAATACTCAGCCTCATCAGGAGCATGCCCAGCCGTTGTAGGGAGGTCATACAGGCACGTGGAGGCCACACACAATACTCAGCCTCATCAGGAGCATGCCCAGGCGTTGTAGGGAGGTCATACAGGCACGTGGAGGCCACACACAATACTCGGCCTCATCAGGAGCATGCCCAGGCATTGTTGGGAGGTCATACAGGCACGTGGAGACCACACACAATACTCAGCCTCATCAGGAGCATGCCCAGGCGTTGTAGGGAGGTCATACAGGCACGTGGAGGCCACACACAATACTCGGCCTCATCAGGAGCATGCCCAGGCGTTGTAGGAAGGTCATACAGGCACGTGGAGGCCACACACAATACTCAGCCTCATCAGGAGCATGCCCAGGCGTTGTAGGAGGTCATACAGACACGTGGAGGCCACACACAATACTCAGCCTCATCAGGAGCATGCCCAGGCGTTGTAGGGAGGTCATACAGGCACGTGGAGGCCACAAACAATACTCAGCCTCATCAGGAGCATGCCCAGGCGTTGTAGGGAGGTCATACAGGCACGTGGAGGCCACACACAATACTCAGCCTCATCAGGAGCATGCCCAGGCGTTGTAGGGAGGTCATACAGGCACGTGGAGGCCACAAACAATACTCAGCCTCATCAGGAGCATGCCCAGGCGTTGTAGGGAGGTCATACAGGCACGTGGAGGCCACACACAATACTCAGCCTCATCAGGAGCATGCCCAGGCGTTGTAGGGAGGTCATACAGGCACGTGGAGGCCACAAACAATACTCAGCCTCATCAGGAGCATGCCCAGGCGTTGTAGGGAGGTCATACAGGCACGTGGAGGCCACACACAATACTCAGCCTCATCAGGAGCATGCCCAGGCGTTGTAGGGAGGTCATACAGGCATGTGGAGGCCACACACAATACTCAGCCTCATCAGGAGCATGCCCAGGCATTGTTGGGAGGTCATACAGGCACGTGGAGGCCACACACAATACTCAGCCTCATCAGGAGCATGCCCAGGCGTTGTAGGGAGGTCATACAGACACGTGGAGGCCACACACAATACTGAGCCTCACCAGGAGCATGCCCAGGGGTTGTAGGGAGGTCATACACGCACGTGGAGGCCACACACAATACTCAGCCTCATCAGGAGCATGTCCAGGCGTTGTAGGGAGGTCATACAGGCACGTGGAGGCCGCACACTATACTCAGCCTCATCAGGAGCACGCCCAGACGTTGTAGGGAGGTCATACAGGCACGTGGAGGCCACACACAATACTGAGCCTCATCAGGACCATGCCCAGGCGTTGTAGGGAGGTCATACAGGCACGTGGAGGCCACACACAATACTCAGCCTCATCAGGAGCATGCCCAGGCGTTGTAGGGGGGTCATACTGGCACGTGGAGGCCACACACAATACTCAGCCTCATCAGGAGCATGCCCAGGCATTGTAGGGAGGTCATACAGGCACGTGGAGGCCACACACAATACTCAGCCTCATCAGGAGCATGCCCAGGCGTTGTAGGGAGGTCATACAGGCACGTGGAGGCCACACACAATACTCAGCCTCATCAGGAGCATGCCCAGGCGGTGTAGGGAGGTCATACAGGCACGTGGAGGTCACACACAATACTCAGCCTCATCAGGAGCATGCCCAGGCGTTGTAGGGAGGTCATACAGGCACGTGGAGGCCACACACAATACTGAGCCTCATCAGGAGCATGCCCAGGCGTTGTAGGGAGGTCATACAGGCACGTGGAGGCCACACACAATACTCAGCCTCATCAGGAGCATGCCCAGCCATTGTAGGGAGGTCATACAGGCACGTGGAGGCCACACACAATACTCAGCCTCATCAGGAGCATGCCCAGGCGTTGTAGGGAGGTCATACAGACACGTGGAGGCCACACGCAATACTCAGCCTCATCAGGAGCATGCCCAGGCGTTGTAGGGAGGTCATACAGGCACGTGGAGGCCACACACAATACTCAGCCTCATCAGGAGCACGCCCAGGCGTTGTAGGGAGGTCATACAGACACGTGGAGGCTACACACAATACTCAGCCTCATCAGGAGCATGCCCAGGCGTTCTAGGGAGGTCATACAGGCACGTGGAGGCCACACACAATACTCAGCCTCATCAGGAGCATGCCCAGGCGTTGTAGGGAGGTCATACAGACACGTGGAGGTCACACACAATACTCAGCCTCATCAGGAGCATGCCCAGGGGTTGTAGGGAGGTCATACACGCACGTGGAGGCCACACACAATACTCAGCCTCATCAGGAGCATGTCCAGGCGTTGTAGGGAGGTCATACAGGCACATGGAGGCCGCACACTATACTCAGCCTCATCAGGAGCATGCACAGACGTTGTAGGGAGGTCATACAGGCACGTGGAGGCCACACACAATACTCAGCCTCATCAGGAGCACTCCCAGGCGTTGTAGGGAGGTCATACAGGCACGTGGAGGCCACACACAATACTCAGCCTCATCAGGAGCATGCCCAGGCGTTGTAGGGAGGTCATACAGGCACGTGGAGGCCACACACAATACTCGGCCTCATCAGGAGCATGCCCAGGCGTTGTAGGGAGGTCATACAGGCACGTGGAGGCCACACACAATACTCAGCCTCATCAGGAGCATGCCCAGGCGTTGTAGGGAGGTCATACAGGCACGTGGAGGCCACACACAATACTGAGCCTCATCAGGAGCATGCCCAGGCGTTGTAGGGAGGTCATACAGGCACGTGGAGGCCACACACAATACTCAGCCTCATCAGGAGCATGCCCAGGCGTTGTAGGGGGGTCATACTGGCA
This sequence comes from Phyllobates terribilis, assembly GCF_046119375.1. Lineage (NCBI taxonomy): Eukaryota > Metazoa > Chordata > Amphibia > Anura > Dendrobatidae > Phyllobates > Phyllobates terribilis. The sequence goes on along the minus strand of NW_027362785.1, from coordinate 11,794,360 downwards.
CGTGGAGGCCACACACAATACTCAGCCTCATCAGGAGCATGCCCAGGCGTTGTAGGGAGGTCATACAGGCACGTGGAGGCCACACACAATACTCAGCCTCATCAGGAGCATGCCCAGGCGTTGTAGGGAGGTCATACAGGCACGTGGAGGCCACACACAATACTCAGCCTCATCAGGAGCATGCCCAGGCGTTGTAGGGAGGTCATACAGGCACGTGGAGGCCACACACAATACTCAGCCTCATCAGGAGCATTCCCAGGCATTGTAGGGAGGTTATACAGGCACGTGGAGGCCACACACAATACTCAGCCTCATCAGGAGCATGCCCAGGCGTTGTAGGGAGGTCATACAGGCACGTGGAGGCCACACACAATACTCGGCCTCATCAGGAGCATGCCCAGGCATTGTAGGGAGGTCATACAGGCACGTGGAGACCACACACAATACTCAGCCTCATCAGGAGCATGCCCAGACGTTGTAGGGAGGTCATACAGGCACGTGGAGACCACACACAATACTCAGCCTCATCAGGAGCATGCCCAGGCGTTGTAGGGAGGTCATACAGGCACGTGGAGGCCACACACAATACTCGGCCTCATCAGGAGCATGCCCAGGCGTTGTAGGGAGGTCATACAGGCACGTGGAGGCCACACACAATACTCAGCCTCATCAGGAGCATGCCCAGGCGTTGTAGGGAGGTCATACAGGCACGTGGAGGCCACACACAATACTCAGCCTCATCAGGAGCATTCCCAGGCATTGTAGGGAGGTCATACAGGCACGTGGAGGCCACACACAATACTCAGCCTCATCAGGAGCATGCCCAGGCGTTGTAGGGAGGTCATACAGGCACGTGGAGGCCACACACAATACTCGGCCTCATCAGGAGCATGCCCAGGCATTGTAGGGAGGTCATACAGGCACGTGGAGACCACACACAATACTCAGCATCATCAGGAGCATGCCCAGACGTTGTAGGGAGGTCATACAGGCACGTGGAGACCACACACAATACTCAGCCTCATCAGGAGCATGCCCAGGCGTTGTAGGGAGGTCATACAGGCACGTGGAGGCCACACACAATACTCAGCCTCATCAGGAGCATGCCCAGGCGTTGTAGGGAGGTCATACAGGCACGTGGAGGCCACACACAATACTCAGCCTCATCAGGAGCATGCCCAGGCGTTGTAGGGAGGTCATACAGGCACGTGGAGGCCACACACAATACTCAGCCTCATCAGGAGCATGCCCAGGCGTTGTAGGGAGGTCATACAGGCACGTGGAGGCCACACACAATACTCAGCCTCATCAGGAGCATGCCCAGGCGTTGTAGGGAGGTCATACTGGCATGTGGAGGCCACACACTATACTCAGCCTCATCAGGAGCATGCCCAGGCATTGTTGGGAGGTCATACAGGCACGTGGAGGCCACACACAATACTCAGTCTCATCAGGAGCATGCCCAGGCGTTGTAGGGAGGTCATACAGGCACGTGGAGGCCACACACAATACTCAGCCTCATCAGGAGAATGCCCAGGCGTTGTAGAGAGGTCATACAGGCACGTGGAGGCCACACACAATACTCAGCCTCATCAGGAGCATGCCCAGGCGTTGTAGGGAGGTCATACAGACACGTGGAGGCCACACACAATACTGAGCCTCACCAGGAGCATGCCCAGGGGTTGTAGGGAGGTCATACAGGCACATGGAGGCCACACACAATACTCAGCCTCATCAGGAGCATGTCCAGGCGTTGTAGGGAGGTCATACAGGCACGTGGAGGCCGCACACTATACTCAGCCTCATCAGGAGCATGCCCAGGCGTTGTAGGGAGGTCATACAGGCACGTGGAGGCCACACACAATACTCAGCCTCATCAGGAGCACACCCAGGCGTTGTAGGGAGGTCATACAGGCACGTGGAGGCCACACACAATACTCAGCCTCATCAGGAGCATGCCCAGGCGTTGTAGGGAGGTCATACAGGCACGTGGAGGCCACACACAATACTCAGCCTCATCAGGAGCATGCCCAGGCGTTGTAGGGAGGTCATACAGGCACGTGGAGGCCACACACAATATTCAGCCTCATCAGGAGCATGCCCAGGCGTTGTAGGGGGGTCATACTGGCACGTGGAGGCCACACACAATACTCAGCCTCATCAGGAGCATGCCCAGGCGTTGTAGGGAGGTCATACAGGCACGTGGAGGCCGCACACTATACTCAGCCTCATCAGGAGCATGCCCAGGCGTTGTAGGGAGGTCATACAGGCACGTGGAGGCCACACACAATACTGAGCCTCATCAGGAGCATGCCCAGGCGTTGTAGGGAGGTTATACAGGCACGTGGAGGCCACACACATTACTCAGCCTCATCAGGAGCATGCCCAGGCGTTGTAGGGAGGTCATACAGGCACGTGGAGGCCACACACAATACTCAGCCTCATCAGGAGCATGCCCAGGCGTTGTAGGGAGGTCATACAGGCACGTGGAGGCCACACACAATACTCAGCCTCATCAGGAGCATGCCCAGGCGTTGTAGGGAGGTCATACAGGCACGTGGAGGCCACACACAATACTCAGCCTCATCAGGAGCATGCCCAGGCGTTGTAGGGGGGTCATACAGGCACATGGAGGCCACACAAAATACTCAGCCTCATCAGGAGCATGCCCAGGCGTTGTAGGGAGGTCATACAGGCACGTGGAAGCTACACGCAATACACAGCCTCATCAGGACCATGTCCAGGCGTTGTAGGGAGGTCATACAGGCACGTGGAGGCCACACACAATACTCAGCCTCATCAGGAGCATGCCCAGGCATTGTAGGGAGGTCATACAGGCACGTGGAGGCCACACACAATACTCAGCCTTATCAGGAGCATGCCCAGGTGTTGTAGGGAGGTCATACAGGCACGTGGAGGCCACACACAATACTCAGCCTCATCAGGAGCATGCCCAGGCGTTGTAGGGAGGTCATACAGGCACGTGGAGGCCACACACAATACTCAGCCTCATCAGGAGCATGCCCAGGTGTTGTAGGGAGGTCATACAGGCACGTGGAGGCCACACACAATACTCAGCCTCATCAGGAGCATGCCCAGGCGTTGTAGGGAGGTCATACAGGCACGTGGAGGCCACACACAATACTCAGCCTCATCAGGAGCATGCCCAGGCGTTGTAGGGAGGTCATACAGGCACGTGGAGGCCACACACAATACTCAGCCTCATCAGGAGCATGCCCAGGCGTTGTAGGGAGGTCATACAGGCACGTGGAGGCCACACACAATACTCAGCCTCATCAGGAGCATGCCCAGGTGTTGTAGGGAGGTCATACAGGCACGTGGAGGCCACACACAATACTCAGCCTCATCAGGAGCATGCCCAGGCGTTGTAGGGAGGTCATACAGGCACGTGGAGGCCACACACAATACTGAGCCTCATCAGGAGCATGCCCAGGCGTTGTAGGGAGGTCATACAGGCACGTGGAGGCCACACACAATACTCAGCCTCATCAGGAGCATGCCCAGGCGTTGTAAGGAGGTCATACAGGCACGTGGAGGCCACACACAATACTCAGCCTCATCAGGAGCATGCCCAGGCGTTGTAGGGAGGTCATACAGGCACGTGGAGGCCACACACAATACTCAGCCTCATCAGGAGCATGCCCAGGCGTTGTAGGGAGGTCATACAGGCACGTGGAGACCACACACAATACTCAGCCTCATCAGGAGCATGCCCAGGCGTTGTAGGGAGGTCATACAGGCACGTGGAGGCCACACACAATACTCAGCCTCATCAGGAGCATGCCCAGGTGTTGTAGGGAGGTCATACAGGCACGTGGAGACCACACATAATACTCAGCCTCATTGTGACTTGTTTTAAGGACATTACATCACAGTTGGATCAGCCTGTAGTGGGTTTTTACACTGTAATTTTGGGGGTGACTCCACATCCAGGCCTCCATTGGTTAATAAATGTGATTTCCATTGATGATTTTTGGGTGATTTTGTTGTCAGCACATTCAGCTTTCTACAGAACAAAGTATTCAATGAGAAGATTTCATTCATTCAGATCTAGGAGGGGGGATTTCAGGGGTCCCGATATTTTTTGAGCAGTGTATAATCCACCACACAGAGGACAATATATATATGTATACACTCCCCAACAATATCGTACAGACCCGCTGTATTACCCCTGTGATATTACACGGGGGAGCGTCTGTATTACATGTGTGATATTACACAGGGGGAGTGTCTGTATTACACCTATGATATTACACGGGGAAGGGTCTGTATTACACCTGTGATATTACACACCAGGAGTGTCTGTATTACACCTGTGATATTACACAGGGGGAGGGTCTGTATTACACGTGTGATATTATACGGGGGAGTGTCTGTATTACACCTGTGATATTACACGGGGGGAGTGTCTGTATTACACCTGTGATATTACATGGGGGAGTGTCTGTATTACACCTGTGATATTACATGGGGGAGTGTCTGTATTACACCTGTGATATTACATGGGGGAGTGTCTGTATTACACCTGTGATATTACACGGGGGGAGTGTCTGTATTACACCTGTGATATTACACGGGGGGAGTGTCTGTATTACACCTGTGATATTACATGGGGGGAGTGTCTGTATTACACCTGTGATATTACACGGGGGAGTGTCTGTATTACACGTGTGATATTACACGGGTGAGTGTCTGTATTACACCTGTGATATTACACGGGGGAGTGTCTGTATTACACCTGTGATATTGTGTCACCCTACCTGGATGCCACAAGTGTAATAAAGCTGTGTCTGAGAGCAAGGGGGAGTTTCTCTAGTCAGGGGAACATTAGCATGCAATGCCTCCTGTCTCAGGCCAGTAGGGGGAGCAGGCTGCCCCTATAAAAGCTGGTACTGGGGGCAGGGTTAGAGAGAACTGGATTGCCTGTCTCAGCACTGAGACGTGTCCCAGAGTGGAGCAGGGACAGAAAGTTGATTGCACCTAAGAGGAAGTGTGGCAGGAGGAGAGAGCCACAAGCCAGAGACAAGAGGCGAAGAGAGCCTGTCTTGGCAGAGAAAAGACTTAATGTTACCAGACTTTGGTGTCTGAGGCTGGAAGGATTCCACATCCCCCAGCAGAGAACCAGTTCGCAAGGGACTGTATATTCCTTGGCCTAAGAAGCCTGGAGGCCCTGCCACAACCGAAGGGACCAGTAAAGCCGTACAAGGCTGGGAGCAGAAAGGAACCCACGTCGCAGGCCATACAGGCGAGAAAGCACGGAAAGCTCGGAAACGTGGGCTGTTATCCTATCAGGAGGAGATAGCCAGAAGGAGCGCAGAAAGCACGGTAGGCCTACACCCTCACCCTGACCAGGGCCAATTTCCCCGTTGCTCTCAGACATCCAGGTCCCCTCCTAGCTGGGACTGTTTGTGGGTCAGTTTGCCTGTTTAGTAAAGACCCTGGACTGCAACCTGTTGTCTGTGTGCTCCTTGCTCCTCCAGCACTATCAGCACCGGGACTCTCACTACCATCACTCCCACCATCCACTATACTGCCCTGGGGCCGCACTCTTCCCGTGGGGAGTCACACTACCATAGCTGCACATATCATCAGCCCCAGCGGTCTGCATGCAGCGGAGGTTCCTAATAACCGCAATCCACGGGTGGCGTAGTCGGACATCATCAGCACATAACAGACTACCACTGGCCTGACCACCCTGAGCCACGGAACCGGGTTGCCACTACTACTCCCATCGTTTCCCCTATTGCCCGGATCCGAGTGCCCCACGGCCCAGGGGGCGAGTCAGCTTTGGCGTAGTCGGCAGGATTTCGTGCCTGCAACCACCGGGTACTGCGTGCCTGAAAAAGACTTTTGTAACTTACCTGTGGCGAAGTTTCCCGCCGTCCGGAGTCGTTTCCCGCCATCCGGAGCCGATTCCCGCCATCAGACGCCATCTTGGACCGTTTCCCGCCGTCTTCTGCCGTCTTCCCGCCATCCGCAGCTGCTTCCCGCCATCGGACGCCACCTTCAGGACGCCGCTCGGGAAGAAGAAGGGCGTGGACGTCAAAACCGCGCGAGATCCGAAGCTCCGCCCCACGCACCGACGCTGCGCAAGGTCCTGGAAGGGAGAGAGAGCGCCGCTGACGTCATCGGAGTGCGACGCCAGGTCCTCGTCCATAGCAGCAGCAGCGGAGCCGCGGCCTACAGAAGAGGATCGTCGGAAGGTAGGCCACGCTTCACTAGGGGGGGAGGAAGATGTCGGACACAGAGGCGCCCACTACTACCAACGCAGCTGCAGCAGCGGTGATGCCCTTTTCCCTGCCCTACATCCCTGGAGCGGCCTGGCTGCCCAAATACTCAGGGGAGCCCCATGCCCTAACTGACTTCAAGGAAAGGCTGTACAGTTTGTTCCAGGTTTACCCCCTGACAGAGGAGCAGAAGGTCAGCATATTGACAGGGCAGTTAACTGGCGCAGCCCAAAGGGAGGTAAAATCATGGCCCACTGAGGAGAAAAGGACTGTGAAGGGTATTCTGGCCCGGCTGCGGGGTACCTTTGACACACGTACCTCCGCTGAAATTAAAATGAGGTTCTATGGGTGTAAGCAGCGGGCACAGGACAGCATCAGAGACTATGCCCTAAATCTGCAGGAAGACTTGAGGGCTATCCAACAAACTGACCCTGGCAGCGTGCAGGAAACGGACAAACTGCTAACAGAACAATTCATAGAAGGTCTGCTGTCTAGCGCCCACAGGGCCCAACTGCGCCTCATGTTCTTCCAGAACCCCGACCTGACCTTTGCCCAATTTAAGGACAGGGCCATAAGGGTGCTCCGTGAATCTGCAACCAGTGGCGCTATAAACCCCCGGCGCCCTGCTATCACCTACCACCAGGAGGTGGCGCCCTCCTCTATGGACTCCGTGGAGGCTGATGCACAGGCCCTGAACCAAGCCCTGTCGAAAGGCCTGCACCACCAAGTCCAGGAGCTGACCAGGAGCGTCGCGGCGTTGACCAGGACCGTCCAGGCGTTGCAAGTGGACCCGTCAAGACCCATCAAGCTGGCTTCAAGTCCGGAGGATGTCCCGTGGCGTCGACAGAGGAGGATCCCGTCGTTCCGAGGGAGGCCCACAGACCGCTACGCAGAGGATGGACAGCCCATTTGCCGTCGATGCAACCAGCCCGGACACATTTCCAGGTACTGTAATTTAAACGGGTCCAACCTGGGGCAGAGGGCCGACCCCCAGGCATAAGATCACCAGGCCCTTATAATTGGCGTGATAAGTACGTTGGGGGGCGCCCGGTTTTACCCGTGGTGCTGGACGGTATCCGCATGAGCGCCTTGCTGGATACTGGGTCGCAAGTAACCACAATCCCTTATGTACTTTTTAAGCAGTATTGGACTGATGCTGATATCACACGGTATCCAGACAGTAACTTGAGCATCATCGCCAGTAATGGCTTACCCGTGCCGCAGATGGGGTTCAAGGAGATGACCATTAAAATTGGTAAAGTTGAACTGCCGGCACATGGAGTGATTATTGTGGACATTGACCGTCATGAAAGTCATCCTAAAATAACTGTGGGTACTAACATCATTGAAAATTGTCTTTCAGAAGTAATTGTAATTCTACAACAGGTGGCGGTGAATGCTAGTTCCAGCCAAAAGAGAGTCCTCAACAAGGAGATAAAAGCCCTGATGAGACGGCAGCAGGTAGAACTGTCTGGTGGTGAGATCGGTAGCGTAAGACTCAGTGATCGATTCCCCATTTCCATGCTTCCCAAAAGTGAAATGATGATCTGGTGTCGGACTGCAATCGGGTTGAGAGGTAGAGACTACCAAGCCATGGTAGAACCCGTGTACTCAGACAGCAGGCCCACCATTTTGACAGCCCGGGGGGTGGTTGATGTCCGTCATGGGAGGGTGCCCGTCCGCATCCTCAACATTGGGGAGAGGGAAGTACACTTACCCAGGTACGCTACACTCGCCAAACTGTTTGTCGTCGAACACAAAGCTATCAGGGCCGTGGAACCCTTGCCTCCATCTCCTCAGGCGGAGGGTAATGGCTCCCAGAAACAAAAGGAGGACTGGTGCCAGAAACTCCACGTGGGTGCTGACTCCACTCCCCTGCACCAAAAACAAGGAGTCTACTGGGTGGTACGGGAGTACGAGAGAGTCTTTAGTAAGCACCCGCTAGACTTCGGCAGAGTAAAAGGGATAGAACACCACATCCCCACAGGGAGCCACCCACCAATAAAAGAGAGGCACAGACCTGTACCCCCAGCACATTATCAGAACGCAAAGGGCATGCTAAGAGAGATGAAAGAAGCTGGGGTCATTAGAGACAGCTGTAGCCCCTGGGCAGCCCCTTTGGTTCTGGTCAAAAAGAAAGACGGCACCATGAGAATGTGCGTGGCCTATAGACAAATCAACCGTATCACTCACAAAGACGCATATCCGCTGCCTAGAATAGAGGAGTCTTTAGCCGCACTAAAATCTGCTTACTTCTTTTCTACTTTGGACCTTACTAGCGGGTACTGGCAGGTTCCTGTGGCAGAGGCTGACAAGGAGAAGACCGCCTTCACCACCCCGATGGGACTGAGCGAATTCAACTGTATGCCTTTCGGGCTCTGCAACGCACCAGGGACCTTCCAGCGGCTGATGGAATGCTGTCTAGGGCACCGAAACTTCGAGACGGTCCTCCTTTACCTGGACGACGTGATCGTCTATTCGAAGACCTACGAGGACCATCTCAAGCACCTGGCTGAGGTGTTCGAAGCCCTGGCAGGCTATGGCCTGAAGGTGAAACCATCGAAGTGTCACCTGCTGAAACCAAAGGTCCAGTACCTAGGGCACGTGGTAAGCGCGGAAGGAGTGGCCCCCGACCCTGACAAGGTCACGGCAATCAAGAGCTGGCCAAGCCCCTCGAACATCAAAGAGGTGAGACAGTTTCTCGGGTTGGTAGGCTACTACCGAAGGTTCATCCCCGGGTTCACTAAGATGGCAGCTCCCATGCAGGACCTTCTGATCGGACAGTCTAAGTCCAGAAGTCAAAAGCCACCCTTCAAGTGGGATAAACCGGAAGAGGAGTCCTTCCGCCAGCTAAAGTTGGCCCTCACAGGGGATGAGATCCTGGCCTACCCTGATTATGGCCAGCCTTTCATTCTCCACACAGACGCCAGTAATGTGGGACTGGGAGCCGTACTGTCCCAAAACCAACAGGGCAGAAAACGGGTGATCGCATACGCCAGCCGGAAGCTGAGGCCCACTGAGAGGAACCCGGAGAATTACAGCTCCTTCAAGCTAGAATTCTTGGTGGTGGTGTGGGCCGTGACGGAACGCTTCAAGCATTACCTGGCCTCCGCAAAGTTCACCGTGTACACGGACAACAACCCGTTGACACACCTGGACAATGCAAGACTGGGTGCCCTGGAACAGCGGTGGATGGCCCGTCTCTCCAACTATGACTTCGTGATCAAGTACCGGGCAGGCAAAACCATTGCCAACGCTGACGCCCTATCAAGAATGCCTCACTTACCTGAAGGTGACGAAGACCCAGAAGAGCTGGAAGAGGTAGAACTCCCCGCGTTTCACCGGTATGGAGCCGCTCAACACTCTCACCGCGTGAAGAAGGAGGATCTAACAACTGTGATGATGAATCCCCTACCTCACCACAGCTGGGCTGAAACCCAAGATAGTGACCCTGCAGTCCGCCTGGTGAAAGATCTGCTGACCCGGGAAGACGCCCGCCTAGATCCAGATGCCCCAGAGGAAGCCAAGCAGCTATGGAAGGAGAAGAGCAAGCTGTTCCTCTACGAAGGCAAGTTGTGCAGAAGGATTGTTAACCACCGGACGCACGAGCTGACCTGGCAAGTCGTGGTCCCAAGGCGAGATGCAGCTATGGTCCTGGGGGCTTACCATGACAGAGCGGGACACTTCGGTTGGAAGAAACTGGAGTTCCTACTAAGAGGAAGGTTCTTTTGGGTCGGCATGAGAGGAGCTGTGGAAAAATGGTGCAGAGACTGTGGCCCTTGTCACCTAAGGAGGAAGGACCGTACCAGCCAGAAGACACCCTTGAGGCCCATCGTCACCACGCAGCCTCTTGAGCTGGTAGCTCTGGACCACGTCAAATTGGCTCCAAGCCGGTCCGGATACATCTACGCCCTGACAATCGTGGACCACTATTCCCGTTTTCTAGTGGTGGTCCCGGTAAAGGACTTGACAGCCCAAACAGCGGCCAGAGCCTTCCAGCAATACTTTTGCCATCCACACGGGTATCCGGAACAGGTCCTGACAGACCAGGGTCCAGCGTTCGAGGCTGAAATCTTCCAGGAGTTCTGCAACCTCTATGGCTGTAAGAAAATACGGACAACGCCTTACCACCCCCAAACCAACGGGATGTGTGAGAAGATGAACAATATAGTCATTGATCTCCTGAAGACGTTGCCCCTGGAGGAACGCAGCCTGTGGCCAGAAAAATTGCCGGACCTGGTAGACATGTACAACAACATCCCAGTGAACGCTACAAACTGCACCCCGGCTTACCTGATGCGAGCGAGACCAGGAAAGCTGCCCGTAGACCTGGAGATGGGAGTCCTAATACCTGAGGACACCTCCCCGGATGCGGACTGGGATACGGAAAGGCAACTGCAGTACAAGAAGGTACAGGAGAGTGTGGAGAAGAGCCTGGCCCAGGTGAGAGAGAAGCAAGAAAGACTCTTCAATCAACACGCCCCTGCTGATCCCCTAGAACCTGGTGAGCAAGTCCTAAAGCGAAAAAGAAGGCTACATAAGTTGGACGACCAGTGGGAAAGGGAACCCTACACCGTACTGCAGTCTGACCACGACAACCCAAAGGTGTGCGTAATCACCAAGGACGGAGGAGAAACCACTAGTGTCGTCTCCAGAGACCACCTCAAAAGGTGCCCCGAGCAACTCCGTAGTGCAGAAGAGGATCAGAGTGACCTTGAACCCGCAGAGGACAAGGAAGAAATGATCAGCACCGTTCTCGGAGAGTTCCCTCAGTCCTGGACTCGCATAAATGATGCTATAGTGGTACCTGTCCTGCATTTCCTGCAACCGGCCCAGCAACAACCAACACCAGAGCCGGAAGGTGAAGAGGAGCAAGCGGTTCCAGAGGCAGAAGAGCCTGTTCAAGCAGCCCAGGAGAGTCAACCCTCTGCTGACAGTGAGCCTGCCATGCCTGCGGTAAGCCAAAGAACCCGCAGACAGCTGCCTGCCCTACCTGTACACCCAGCTGGTAGCTGTACCCCTAACGCTAGTGGGGAAAGCCAGGTTGGTCCACCACCAGACAGTGGGCTACGTAGGTCAACCAGGAGCACAAAAGGGCAGATACCCGCTCGCTAGAGAATATAGAGTGTACTAGATTGTAAATAACCTTGTTGCCAAATGTTGAATTGTTTGCCAAGTTACATGCATGTTCGGTAATTCTGTGTTTCAGTCTCTTGCAGCAACCGTAAGGACTCACAGGTTATGGACTTTTTATAACCGGGACCTTGTATGGACTGCGTTCAGAGCCTAACCCAGGAATGAACTAAGACTGTGAAGGACTTGGGGTAGGACAGACCCCCACCTGGTTAAGGCTCCCGTTGTTTTGGTGATATGGACACACGGTCACAGGCCACAATGTGACCTTAAGAACTCAATTTGTGCGTCATCTGTCTATTAATGTTTTATTGTTATGAATATTGTCTTTGTTTATTGTTTAGTCCCGGAGTACTAAATTTCACTAGGGGGGAATGTGGCACCCTGGCCTGGATGCCACAAAATGTAATAAAGCTGTGTCTGAGAGCAAGGGGGAGGTTCTCTGGTCAGGGGAACATTAGCATGCAATGCCTCCTGTCTCAGGCCAGTAGGGGGAGCTGGCTGCCCCTATAAAAGCTGGTACTGGGGACAGGGTTAGAGAGAACTGGATTGCCTGTCTCAGCTTTGAGACGTGTCCCAGAGTGGAGCAGGGACAGAAAGTTGATTGCACCTAAGAGGAAGTGTGGCAGTAGGAGAGCCACAAGCCAGAGACAAGAGGCGAAGAGAGCCTGTCTTGGCAGAGAAAAGACTTAATGTTACCAGACTTTGGTGTCTGAGGCTGGAAGGATTCCACATCCCCCAGCAGAGAACCAGTCCGCAAGGGACTGTACATTCCTTGGCCTAAGAAGCCTGGAGGCCCTGCCACAACCGAAGGGACCAGTAAAGCCGTACAAGGCTGGGAGCAGAAAGGGACCCACGTCGCAGGCCATACAGGCGAGAATACACGGAAAGCTTGGAAATGTGGGCTGTTACCTTATAAAGAGGAGATAGTCAGAAGGAGCGCAGAAAGCACGGTAGGCCTACACCCTCACCCTGACCAGGGCCAATTTCCCTGTTGCTCTCAGACATCCAGGTCTCCTCCTAGCCGGGACTGTTTGTGGGTCAGTTTGCCTGTTTAGTAAAGACCCTGGACTGCAACCTGTTGTCTTTGTGCTCCTTGCTCCTCCAGCACTATCAGCACCGGGACTCTCACTACCATCACTCCCACCATCCACTATACTGCCCTGGGGCCGCACTCTTCCCGTGGGGAGTCACACTACCATAGCTGCACATATCATCAGCCCCAGCGGTCTGCATGCAGCGGAGGTTCCTAATAACCGCAATCCACGGGTGGCGTAGTCGGACATCATCAGCACATAACAGACTACCACTGGCCTGACCACCCTGAGCCACGGAACCGGGTTGCCACTACTACTCCCATCGTTTCCCCTATTGCCCGGATCCGAGTGCCCCACGGCCCAGGGGGCGAGTCAATATTACACGGGGGGAGTGTCTGTATTACACGTGTTATATTACATGGGGGAGTGTCTGTATTACACCTGTGATATTACACGGGGGGAGTGTCCATAGTATACCTGTGATATTACACGGGGGAGTGTCTATATTACACCTGTGATATTACACGGGGGGAGTGTCTGTATTACACCTGTGATATTACACGGGGGAGTGTCTGTATTACACCTGTGATATTACACGGGGGGAGTGTCTGTATTACACCTGTGATATTACACGGAGGAGCGTCTGTATTACACCTGTGATATTACATGGGGGGAGTGTCTGTATTACACGTGTGATATTACATGGGGGGAGTGTCTGTATTACACGTGTGATATTACACGGGGGAGTGTCTGTATTACACCTGTGATATTACACGGGGAAGTGTCTGTATTACAACTGTGATATTACACGGGGGAGTGTCTGTATTACACCTGTGATATTACACGGGGGAGCGTCTGTATTACACCTGTGATATTACATGGGGGGAGTGTCTGTATTACACGTGTGATATTACATGGGGGGAGTGTCTGTATTACACGTGTGATATTATATGGGGGAAGGGTCTGTATTAAACATGTGATATTACACGGGGGGAGTGTCTGTATTACACGTGTGATATTACACGGGGGAGTGTCTGTATTTCACCTGTGATATTACATGGGGGGAGTGTCTGTATTACACGTGTGATATTATACGGGGGAAGGGTCTGTATTACACATGTGATATTACACGGGGGAGTGTCTGTATTACACGTGTGATATTACACGGGGGAGTGTCTGTATTACACCTGTGATATTACATGGGGGGAGTGTCTGTATTACACGTGTGATATTACATGGGGGGAGTGTCTGTATTACACGTGTGATATTATACGGGGGAAGGGTCTGTATTACACATGTGATATTACACGGGGGGAGTGTCTGTATTACACCTGTGATATTACACAGGGGGAGGGTCTGTATTACACATGTGATATTACACGGGGGGAGGGTCTGTATTACACGTGTGATATTACACAGGGGGAGTGTCTGTATTACACGTGTGATATTACATGGGGGGAGGGTCTGTATTACACATGTGATATTACAAGGGGGGAGTGTCTGTATTACACCTGTGATATTACACAGGGGGAGGGTCTGTATTACACAGGTGATATTACACGGGGGGAGGGTCTGTATTACACGTGTGATATTACACAGGGGTAGGGTCTGTATTACACCTGTGATATTATACGGGGGGAGTGTCTGTATTACACGTGTGATATTATACGGGGAAGGGTCTGTATTACACATGTGATATTACATGGGGGGAGGGTGTGTATTACACCTGTGATATTACACAGGGGGAGGGTCTGTATTACACATGTGATATTACACGGGGGGAGGGTCTGTATTACACATTTGATATTACACAGGGGGAGTGTCTGTATTACACGTGTGATATTACACGGGGGAGGGTCTGTATTACACGTGTGATATTACACAGGGGGAGGGTCTGTATTACGCGTGTGATATTACACAGGGGGAGTGTGTGTATTACACATGTGATATTACACGGGGGAGTGTCTGTATTACACCTGTGATATTACACAGGGGAAGGGTCTGTATTAGACGTGTGATATTACACAGGGGGAGTGTCTGTATTAATCCTGTGATATTACACAGGGGGAGTGTCTGTATTACACGTGTGATATTACATAGGGGGAGGGTCTGTATTACACGTGTGATATTACACAGGGGGAGTGTCTGTATTAGACGTGTGATATTACACGGGGGAGCGTCTGTATTACACGTGTGATAACACACAGGTGGAGGGTCTGTATTACATGTGTGATATTACACAGGGGGAGGGTCTGTATTACATGTGTGATATTACACAGGGGGAGGGTCTGTATTACACATGTGATATTACACAGGGGGAGGGTCTGTATTACATGTGTGATATTACACAGAGGAGTGTCTGTATTACACGTTTGATATTACACGGGGGAGTGTCTGTATTACACCTGTTATATTACACGGGAGGAGGGTCTGTATTACACAAGTGATATTACACGGGTGAGTTTCTGTATTACACGTGTGATATTACACGAGGAGTGTCTGTATTACACGTTTGATATTATATGGGGGGAGGGTCTGTATTACACCTGTGATATTACACGGAGGAGTGTGTGTATTACACGTGTGATATTACACGGGGGAGTGTCTGTATTACACCTGTGATATTACACGGGGGAGTGTCTGTATTACACCTGTGATATTACACGGGAGGAGTGTCTGTATTACACCTGTGATATTACACGGGAGGAGTGTCTGTATTACACGTGTGATATTACACGGGGGAGTGTCTGTATTACACCTGTGATATTACACGGGGGAGTGTCTGTATTACACCTGTGATATTACATGGGGGGAGTGTCTGTATTACCCCTCTGATATTATACGGGGGGAGTGTCTGTACTACACGTGTGATATTACACAGGGGTAGGGTCTGTTTTACACCTATGATATTATACGGGGGGAGTTTCTGTATTACACGTGTGATATTATACGGGGGAAGGGTCTGTATTACACATGTGATATTATACGGGGGGAGGGTGTGTATTACACCTGTGATATTACACAGGGGGAGGGTCTGTATTACACATGTGATATTACACGGGAGGAGGGTCTGTATTACACGTGTGATATTACACATGGGGAGTGTCTGTATTACACGTGTGATATTACACGGGGGGAGGGTCTGTATTACTCGTGTGATATTACACAGGGGGGGGTCTGTATTACACGTGTGATATTACACAGGGGGAGTGTGTGTATTACACATGTGATATTACACAGGGGGAGCGTTTGTATTACATGTGTGATATTACACAGGGGGAGGATCTGTATTAGACGTGTGATATTACACAGGGGGAGTGTCTGTATTAATCCTGTGATATTACATAGGGGGAGGGTCTGTATTACACCTGTGATATTACACAGGGGGAGTGTCTGTATTAGACGTGTGATATTACACGGGGGAGTGTCTGTATTACACGTGTGATATTACTCAGGGGGAGGGTCTGTATTACACCTGTGATATTACACGGTGGGAGGGTCTGTATTACATGTGTGATATTACACGGGGGAGCGTCTGTATTACACGTGTGATATTACACAGGGGGAGTGTCTGTATTACATGTGTGATATTACACAGGGGGAGGGTCTGTATTACATGTGTGATATTACACAGGGGAAGGGTCTGTATTACACATGTGATATTACACAGGGGGAGGGTCTGTATTACATGTGTGATATTACACAGAGGAGTGTCTGTATTACACGTGTCATATTACACGGGGGAGTGTCTGTATTACACGTGTGATATTACACGGGGGAGTGTCTGTATTACACGTTTGATATTACACGGGGGAGTGTCTGTATTACACCTGTGATATTACACGGGAGGAGGGTCTGTATTACACATGTGATATTACACAGGGGGAGTGTCTGTATTACACGTGTGATATTACACGAGTGAGTTTCTGTATTACACGTGTGATATTACATGGGGGAGTGTCTGTATTACACCTGTGATATTACACGGGGGGGGTGTCTGTATTACACCTGTGATATTACACGGGGGGAGTGTCTGTACTACACGTGTGATATTACACAGGGGTAGGGTCTGTATTACACCTGTGATATTATACGGGGGAAGGGTCTGTATTACACATGTGATATTACACGGGGGGAGGGTGTGTATTACACCTGTGATATTACACAGGGGGAGGGTCTGTATTACACATGTGATATTACACGGGGGAGTGTCTGTATTACACGTGTGATATTACACAGGGGGAGTGTCTGTATTACACGTGTGATATTACATGGGGGGAGGGTCTGTATTACACATGTGATATTTCAAAGGGGGAGTGTCTGTATTAGACGTGTGATATTACACGAGTGAGTTTCTGTATTACACATTTGATATTATACGGGGGGAGGGTCTGTATTACACCTGTGATATTACACGGGGGAGTGTCTGTATTACACGTTTAATATTATATGGGGGGAGGGTCTGTATTACACCTGTGATATTACACGGAGGAGTGTGTGTATTACACGTGTGATATTACACGGGGGGAGTGTCTGTATTACACCTGTGATATTACACGGGGGAGTGTCTGTATTACACGTGTGATATTACACGGGGGAGTGTCTGTATTACAAGTTTGATATTACACGGGGGAGTGTCTGTATTACACGTGTGATATTACACGGTGGAAGGGTCTGTATTACACCTGTGATATTACACGGAAGGAGTGTCTGTATTACACCTGTGATATTACACGGGGGGGTGTCTGTATTACACCTGTGATATTACACGGGGGAGTGTCTGTATGACACGTGTGATATTACACAGGGGGGGTGTCTGTATTACATGTGTGATATTATACGGGGGAGTGTCTGTATTACACGTGTGATATTATACGGGGGAGGGTCTGTATTACATGTGTTATATTACACAGGGGTAGTGTCTGTATTACACGTGTGATATTACACAGGGGAGTGTCTGTATTACACGTGTGATATTACACGGGGGATTGTCTGTATTACACGTGTGATATTACACTGGGGAGTGTCTGTATTACACGTGTGATATTACACGGGGGAGGGTCTGCATTACACATGTGATATTACACGGGGGGAGAGTCTGTATTACATGTGTGATATTACACGGAGGAGTGTGTGTATTACACGTGTGATATTACACAGGGGGAGTGTCTGTATTACACCTGTGATATTACACAGGGGGAGTGTCTGTATTACACGTGTGATATTACACGGGGGGAGTGTCTGTATTACAAGTTTGATATTACACGGGGGAGTGTCTGTATGACACGTGTGATATTACACAGGGGGGGTGTCTGTATTACACGTGTGATATTATACGGGGGAGTGTCTGTATTACACGTGTGATATTACACGGGGGGAGAGTCTGTATTACACCTGTGATATTACACGGGGGAGTGTCTGTATGACACGTGTGATATTACACAGGGGGGGTGTCTGTATTACACGTGTGATATTACACAGGGGGAGTGTGTGTATTACACATGTGATATTACACAGGGGGAGCGTTTGTATTACATGTGTGATATTACACAGGGGGAGGATCTGTATTAGACGTGTGATATTACACAGGGGGAGTGTCTGTATTAATCCTGTGATATTACATAGGGGGAGGGTCTGTATTACACCTGTGATATTACACAGGGGGAGTGTCTGTATTAGACATGTGATATTACACGGGGGAGTGTCTGTATTACACGTGTGATATTACTCAGGGGGAGGGTCTGTATTACACCTGTGATATTACACGGTGGGAGGGTCTGTATTACATGTGTGATATTACACGGGCGAGTGTCTGTATTACACGTGTGATATTACACAGGGGGAGTGTCTGCAATACACGTCTGATATTACATGGGGGAGTGTCTGTATTACACGTGTGATATTACACGGGGGAGTGTCTGTATTACACCTATGATATTACACAGGGGGAGTGTCTGTATTACACGTTTGATATTACACGGGGGAGTGTCTGTATTACACGTGTGATATTATACGTCGGAGTGTCTGTATTACACGTGTGATATTATAGAGGCAGGGGGAGTGTCTGTATTACTCCTGTAATATTACACGGAGGAGTGTGTGTATTACACGTGTGATATTAAACGGGGGGAGTGTCTGTATTACAAGTTTGATATTACACGGGGGAGTGTCTGTATTACACCTGTGATATTACACGGGGGGGTGTCTGTATTACACCTGTGATATTACACGGGGGAGTGTCTGTATGACACGTGTGATATTACACAGGGGGGGTGTCTGTATTACACGTGTGATATTATACGGGGGAGTGTCTGTATTACACGTGTGATATTATACGGGGGAGGGTCTGTATTACACGTGTTATATTACACAGGGGAGTGTCTGTATTACACGTGTGATATTACACAGGGGATTGTCTGTATTACACTTGTGATATTAGACGGGGGAGTGTCTGTATTACACGTGTGATATTACACAGGGGAGTGTCTGTATTACACGTGTGATATTACACGGGGGAGGGTCTGTATTACACATGTGATATTACACGGGGGGAGAGTCTGTATTACATGTGTGATATTACACGGGGGAGTGTCTGTATTACACGTGTGATATTACACAGGGGGAGTGTCTGCAATACACGTGTGATATTACATGGGGGGAGTGTCTGTATTACACGTGTGATATTGCACGGGGGAGTGTCTGTATTACACCTGTGATATTACACGGGGAAGTGTCTGTATTACAACTGTGATATTACACGGGGGAGTGTCTGTATTACACCTGTGATATTACACGGGGGGAGTGTCTGTATTACACCTGTGATATTGCACGGGGGAGCGTCTGTTTTACACCTGTGATATTACATGGGGGGAGTGTCTGTATTACACGTGTGATATTACATGGGGGGAGTGTCTGTATTACATGTGTGATATTATACGGGGGAAGGGTCTGTATTAATCATGTGATATTACACGGGGGGAGTGTCTGTATTACACGTGTGATATTACACGGGGGAGTGTCTGTATTTCACCTGTGATATTACATGGGGGGAGTGTCTGTATTACACGTGTGATATTATACGGGGGAAGGGTCTGTATTACACATGTGATATTACACGGGGGAGTGTCTGTATTACACGTGTGATATTACACGGGGGAGTGTCTGTATTACACCTGTGATATTACATGGGGGGAGTGTCTGTATTACACGTGTGATATTACATGGGGGAGTGTCTGTATTACACGTGTGATATTATACGGGGGAAGGGTCTGTATTACACATGTGATATTACATGGGGGGAGTGTCTGTATTACACCTGTGATATTACACAGGGGGAGGGTCTGTATTACACATGTGATATTACACGGGGGGAGGGTCTGTATTACACGTGTGATATTACACAGGGGGAGTGTCTGTATTACACGTGTGATATTACATGGGGGAGGGTCTGTATTACACATGTGATGTTACAAGGGGGGAGTGTCTGTATTACACCTGTGATATTACACAGGGGGAGGGTCTGTATTACACAGGTGATATTACACGGGGGGAGGGTCTGTATTACACGTGTGATATTACACAGGGGTAGGGTCTGTATTACACCTGTGATATTATACGGGGGGAGTGTCTGTATTACACGTGTGATATTATACGGGGAAGGGTCTGTATTACACATGTGATATTACATGGGGGGAGGGTGTGTATTACACCTGTGATATTACACAGGGGGAGGGTCTGTATTACACATGTGATATTACACGGGGGGAGGGTCTGTATTACACATTTGATATTACACAGGGGGAGTGTCTGTATTACACGTGTGATATTACACGGGGGGAGGGTCTGTATTACACGTGTGATATTACACAGGGGGAGGGTCTGTATTACGCGTGTGATATTACACAGGGGGAGTGTGTGTATTACACATGTGATATTACACGGGGGAGTGTCTGTATTACACCTGTGATATTACACAGGGGAAGGGTCTGTATTAGACGTGTGATATTACACAGGGGGAGTGTCTGTATTAATCCTGTGATATTACACAGGGGGAGTGTCTGTATTACACGTGTGATATTACACAGGGGGAGTGTCTGTATTAGACGTGTGATATTACACAGGGGAAGGGTCTGTATTAGACGTGTGATATTACACAGGTGGAGGGTCTGTATTACATGTGTGATATTACACAGGGGGAGGGTCTGTATTACATGTGTGATATTACACAGGGGGAGGGTCTGTATTACACATGTGATATTACACAGGGGGAGGGTCTGTATTACATGTGTGATATTACACAGAGGAGTGTCTGTATTACACGTTTGATATTACACGGGGGAGTGTCTGTATTACACGTGTGATATTACATGGGGGAGGGTCTGTATTACACATGTGATATTACAAGTGGGGGTGTCTGTATTACACCTGTGATATTACACGGGGGAGTGTCTGTATTACACGTTTGATATTATATGGGGGGGGGGTCTGTATTACACCTGTGATATTACACGGAGGAGTGTGTGTATTACACGTGTGATATTACACGGAGGAGTGTCTGCATTACACCTGTGATATTACACGGGGGAGTGTCTGTATTACACCTGTGATATTACACGGGAGGAGTGTCTGTATTACACCTGTGATATTACACGGGAGGAGTGTCTGTATTACACGTGTGATATTACACGGGGGAGTGTCTGTATTACACCTGTGATATTACACGGGGGAGTGTCTGTATTACACCTGTGATATTACATGGGGGGAGTGTCTGTATTACCCCTCTGATATTATACGGGGGGAGTGTCTGTACTACACGTGTGATATTACACAGGGGTAGGGTCTGTTTTACACCTATGATATTATACGGTGGGAGTTTCTGTATTACACGTGTGTTATTATACGGGGGAAGGGTCTGTATTACACATGTGATATTACACGGGGGGAGGGTGTGTATTACACCTGTGATATTACACATGGGGAGTGTCTGTATTACACGTGTGATATTACACGGGGGGAGGGTCTGTATTACTCGTGTGATATTACACAGGGGGAGGGTCTGTATTACACGTGTGATATTACACAGGGGGACTGTGTGTATTACACATGTGATATTACACAGGGAGAGCGTTTGTATTACACGTGTGATATTACACAGGGGGAGGGTCTGTATTACTCGTGTGATATTACACAGGGGGAGGATCTGTATTAGACGTGTGATATTACACAGGGGGAGTGTCTGTATTAATCCTGTGATATTACATAGGGGGAGGGTCTGTATTACACCTGTGATATTACACAGGGGGAGTGTCTGTATTAGACGTGTGATATTACACGGGGGAGTGTCTGTATTAGACGTGTGATATTACACAGGGGGAGGGTCTGTATTACACCTGTGATATTACACAGGGGGAGGGTCTGTATTACATGTGTGATATTACACGGGGGAGCGTCTGTATTACACGTGTGATATTACACAGGGGGAGTGTCTGTATTACATGTGTGATATTACACAGGGGGAGGGTCTGTATTACATGTGTGATATTACACAGGGGGAGGGTCTGTATTACACATGTGATATTACACAGGGGGAGGGTCTGTATTACATGTGTGATATTACACAGAGGAGTGTCTGTATTACATGTGTCATATTACACGGGGGAGTGTCTGTATTACACGTGTGATATTACACGGGGGAGTGTCTGTATTACACGTTTGATATTACACGGGGGAGTGTCTGTATTACACCTGTGATATTACACGGGAGGAGGGTCTGTCTTACACATGTGATATTACACAGGGGGAGTGTCTGTATTACACGTGTGATATTACACGAGTGAGTTTCTGTATTACACGTGTGATATTACATGGGGGAGTGTCTGTATTACACCTGTGATATTACACGGGGGGGTGTCTGTATTACACCTGTGATATTACACGGGGGGAGTGTCTGTACTACACGTGTGATATTACACAGGGGTAGGGTCTGTATTACACCTGTGATATTATACGGGGGGAGTTTCTGTATTACACGTGTGATATTATACGGGGAAAGGGTCTGTATTACACATGTGATATTACACGGGGGGAGGGTGTGTATTACACCTGTGATATTACACAGGGGGAGGGTCTGTATTAAACATGTGATATTACACGGGGGAGTGTCTGTATTACACGTGTGATATTACACAGGGGGAGTGTCTGTATTACACGTGTGATATTACATGGGGGGAGGGTCTGTATTACACATGTGATATTACAAAGGGGGAGTGTCTGTATTACACGTGTGATATTACACGAGTGAGTTTCTGTATTACACCTGTGATATTACACGGGGGGGTGTCTGTATTACACCTGTGATATTACACGGGGGAGTGTCTGTATTACACATTTAATATTATACGGGGGGAGGGTCTGTATTACACCTGTGATATTACACGGGGGAGTGTCTGTATTACACGTTTGATATTATATGGGGGGAGGGTCTGTATTACACCTGTGATATTACACGGAGGAGTGTGTGTTTTACACGTGTGATATTACACGGGGGGAGTGTCTGTATTACACCTGTGATATTACACGGGGGAGTGTCTGTATTACACGTGTGATATTACACGGGGGAGTGTCTGTATTACAAGTTTGATATTCACGGGGGAGTGTCTGTATTACACGTGTGATATTACACGGTGGAAGGGTCTGTATTACACCTGTGATATTACACGGAAGGAGTGTCTGTATTACACCTGTGATATTACATGGGGGGGTGTCTGTATTACACCTGTGATATTACACGGGGGAGTGTCTGTATGACACGTGTGATATTACACAGGGGGGGTGTCTGTATTACATGTGTGATATTATACGGGGGAGTGTCTGTATTACACGTGTGATATTATACGGGGGAGGGTCTGTATTACATGTGTTATATTACACAGGGGTAGTGTCTGTATTACACGTGTGATATTACACAGGGGAGTGTCTGTATTACACGTGTGATATTACACGGGGGATTGTCTGTATTACACGTGTGATATTACACGGGGGAGTGTCTGTATTACACGTGTGATATTACACGGGGGAGGGTCTGCATTACACATGTGATATTACACGGGGGGAGAGTCTGTATTACATGTGTGATATTACACGGAGGAGTGTGTGTATTACACGTGTGATATTACACAGGGGGAGTGTCTGTATTACACGTGTGATATTACACAGGGGGAGTGTCTGTATTACACCTGTGATATTACACAGGGGGAGTGTCTGTATTACACGTGTGATATTACACGGGGGGAGTGTCTGTATTACAAGTTTGATATTACACGGGGGAGTGTCTGTATGACACGTGTGATATTACACAGGGGGGGTGTCTGTATTACACGTGTGATATTATACGGGGGAGTGTCTGTATTACACGTGTGATATTATACCGGGGAGGGTCTGTATTACACGTGTGATATTACACGGGGGTAGTGTCTGTATTACACGTGTGATATTACACAGGGGAGTGTCTGTATTACACTTGTGGTATTACACGGGGGAGTGTCTGTATTACACGTGTGATATTACACAGGGGAGTGTCTGTATTACATGTGTGATATTACACGGGGGAGGGTATGTATTACACATGTGATATTACACGGGGGGAGAGTCTGTATTACATGTGTGATATTACACGGGGGAGTGTCTGTATTACACGTGTGATATTACACAGGGGGAGTGTCTGCAATACACGTCTGATATTACATGGGGGAGTGTCTGTATTACACGTGTGATATTACACGGGGGAGTGTCTGTATTACACCTATGATATTACACAGGGGGAGTGTCTGTATTACACGTTTGATATTACACGGGGGAGTGTCTGTATTACACGTGTGATATTATACGTGGGAGTGTCTGTATTACACGTGTGATATTATAGAGGCAGGGGGAGTGTCTGTATTACACCTGTAATATTACACGGAGGAGTGTGTGTATTACATGTGTGATATTACACGGGGGGAGTGTCTGTATTACAAGTTTGATATTACACGGGGGAGTGTCTGTATTACACCTGTGATATTACACGGGGGGGGTGTCTGTATTACACCTGTGATATTACACGGGGGAGTGTCTGTATGACACGTGTGATATTACACAGGGGGGGTGTCTGTATTACACGTGTGATATTATACGGGGGAGTGTCTGTATTACACGTGTGATATTATACGGGGGAGGGTCTGTATTACACGTGTTATATTACACAGAGGAGTGTCTGTATTACACGTGTGATATTACACAGGGGATTGTCTGTATTACACGTGTGATATTACACAGGGGAGTGTCTGTATTACACGTGTGATATTACACGGGGGAGGGTCTGTATTACACATGTGATATTACACGGGGGGAGAGTCTGTATTACATGTGTGATATTACACGGGGGAGTGTCTGTATTACACGTGTGATATTACACAGGGGGAGTGTCTGCAATACACGTGTGATATTACATGGGGGAGTGTCTGTATTACACCTGTGATATTACACGGGGGAAATGTCTGTATTACACCAGTGATATTACATGGGGGAAATGTCTGTATTACACGTGTGATATTACTGGGGGGAGTGTGTGTATTACACGTGTGATATTACACGGGGGGAGTGTCTGTATTACACCTGTGATATTACACGGGGGAGTGTCTGTATTACACGTGTGATATTACACGGGGCGGAGTCTGTATTACACCTGTGATTACACGGGGGAGTGTCTGTATGACACGTGTGATATTACACAGGGGGGGTGTCTGTATTACACGTGTGATATTATACGGGTGAGTGTCTGTATTACACGTGTGATATTATACGGGGGAGGGTCTGTATTGCATGTGTTATATTACACAGGGGTAGTGTCTGTATTACACGTGTGATATTACACAGGGGAGTGTCTGTATTACACGTGTGATATTACATGGGGGATTGTCTGTATTACACTTGTGATATTACACGGGGGAGTGTCTGTATTACACGTGTGATATTACGCAGAGGAGTGTCTGTATTACACGTGTGATATTACACGGGGGAGGGTCTGCATTACACGTGTGATATTACACGGGGGGAGAGTCTGTATTACATGTGTGATATTACATGGAGGAGTGTGTGTATTACACGTGTGATATTATACGGGGGGAGTGTCTGTATTACAAGTTTGATATTACACGGGGGAGTGTCTGTATTACACCTGTGATATTACACGGGGGGAGGGTCTGTATTACATGTGTGATATTACACAGGGGGGGTCTGTATTACATGTGTGATATTACACAGGGGGAGGGTCTGTATTACACGTTTGATATTATACGGGAGGAGTGTCTGTACTACACCTGTGATATTACACAGGGGGAGTGTCTGTATTGCACGTGTGATATTACACGGGGGAGTTTCTGTATTTCACGTGTGATATTACACGGGGGAGTGTCTGTATTACACCTGTGATATTACATAGGGGGAGGGTCTGTATTACACGTTTGATATTATACGGGAGGAGTGTCTGTTTTATACTTGTGATATTACATAGGGGGAGGGTCTGTATTACACGTGTGATATTACACAGGGGGAGGGTCTGCATTAATCCTGTGATATTACACAGGGGGAGTGTCTGTATTACACGTGTGATATTACATAGGGGAGGGTCTGTATTACACGTGTGATATTACACAGGGGGAGTGTCTGTATTACATGTGTGATATTACACAGGGGGAGGGTCTGTATTAGACGTGTGATATTACACAGGTGGAGGGTCTGTATTAATCCTGTGATATTACACATGGGGAGTGTCTGTATTACACGTGTGATATTACATAGAGGAGGGTCTGTATTACACGTGTGATATTACACAGGGGGAGTGTCTGTATTAGACCTGTGATATTACACGGGGGAGTGTCTGTATTACACCTGTGATATTACACAGGGGGAGGGTCTGTATTACACATGTGTTATTACACGGGGGAGTGTCTGTATTACACGTGTGATATTACACAGGGGTAGTGTGTGTATTACACATGTGATATTACACAGGGGGAGGGTCTGTATTACACGTGTGATATTACACAGGGGGAGCGTCTGTATTACATGTGTGATATTACACAGGGGGGGTGTCTGTATTAATCCTGTGATATTACACAGGGGGAGTGTCTGTATTACACGTGTGATATTACACAGGGGGGGTGTCTGTATTACACGTGTGATATTATACGGCGGAGTGTCTGTATTACACCTGTGATATTACATGGGGGGAATGTCTGTATTACACGGGAGAAGTGTCTGTATCACACGTGTGATATTACTGGGGGGAGTGTCTGTATTACACCTGTGATATTACACAGGGCGAGCGTCTGTATTACATGTGTGATATTACACAGGGGGAGGGTCTGTATTACACATGTGATATTACACGGGGGAGGGTCTGTATTACACGTGTGATATTACACAGGGGGAGTGTCTGTATTACACGTGTGATATTACACGGAGGAGGGTCTGTATTACAGATGTGATATTACACGGGGGGAGGGTCTGTATTACACGTATGATATTACACAGGGGGAGGGTATGTATTACACGTGTGATATTACACAGGGGGGGTGTATGTATTACACATGTGATATTACACAGGGGGAGGGTCTGTATTACATGTGTGATATTACACAGGGGGAGCGTCTGTATTACATGTGTGATATTACACAGGGGGAGGGTCTGTATTACACGTGTGATATTACACAGGGGGAGCGTCTGTATTACATGTGTGATATTACACGGGGGGAGGGTCTGTATTAGACGTGTGATATTACACAAGGGGAGTAGCTGTATTACACGTGTGATATTACATAGGGGGAGGGTCTGTATTACACCTGTGATATTACACAGGAGGAGTGTCTGTATTACACGTGTGATATTACATAGGGGGAGGGTCTGTATTACACGTGTGATATTACACAGGGGGAGTGTCTGTATTAGACGTGTGATATTACACGGGGGAGTGTCTGTATTACACCTGTGATATTACACGAGGGAGTGTCTGTATTACACCTGTGATATTACACGGGGGAGTGTCTGTATTACACCTGTGATATTACACGGGGGAGTGTCTGTATTACACGTTTGATATTATACGGGGGGAGGGTCTGTATTACACCTGTGATATTACACGGGGGAGTGTTTGTATTACACGTTTGATATTATACGGGGAGAGGGTCTGTATTACACCTGTGATATTACACGGAGGAGTGTGTGTATTACACGTGTGATATTACACGGGGGGAGTGTCTGTATTACACCTGTGATATTACACGGGGGAGTGTCTGTATTACACGTGTGATATTACACGGGGCGGAGTCTGTATTACACCTGTGATATTACACGGGGGAGTGTCTGTATGACACGTGTGATATTACACAGGGGGGGTGTCTGTATTACACGTGTGATATTATACGGGTGAGTGTCTGTATTACACGTGTGATATTATACGGGGGAGGGTCTGTATTGCATGTGTTATATTACACAGGGGTAGTGTCTGTATTACACGTGTGATATTACACAGGGGAGTGTCTGTATTACACGTGTGATATTACATGGGGGATTGTCTGTATTACACTTGTGATATTACACGGGGGAGTGTCTGTATTACACGTGTGATATTACGCAGAGGAGTGTCTGTATTACACGTGTGATATTACACGGGGGAGGGTCTGCATTACACGTGTGATATTACACGGGGGGAGAGTCTGTATTACATGTGTGATATTACATGGAGGAGTGTGTGTATTACACGTGTGATATTATACGGGGGGAGTGTCTGTATTACAAGTTTGATATTACACGGGGGAGTGTCTGTATTACACCTGTGATATTACACGGGGGGGTGTCTGTATTACACCTGTGATATTACACGGGGGAGTGTCTGTATGACACATGTGATATTATACAGGGGGGGTGTCTGTATTACACGTGTATTATTATACGGGGGAGTGTCTGTCTTACACGTGTGATATTACACGGGGGAGGGTCTGTATTACACGTGTTATATTACACAGGGGTAGTGTCTGTATTACACGTGTGATATTACACAGGGGAGTGTCTGTATTACACGTGTGATATTACACGGGGGATTGTCTGTATTACACTTGTGATATTACACGGGGGGAGAGCCTGTATTACATGTGTGATATTACACGGGGGAGTGTCTGTATTACATGTGTGATATTACACAGGGGGAGTGTCTGCAATACACGTGTGATATTACATGGGGGAGTGTCTGTATTACACGTGTTATATTACACGGGGAAGTGTCTGTATTACACCTGTGATATTACACGGGGGGAGTGTCTGTATTACACGTTTGATATTATACGGGGGAGTGTCTGTATTACACGTGTGATATTTTACGTGGGAGTGTCTGTATTACACGTGTGATATTATAGAGGCAGGGGGAGTGTCTGTATTACACGTGTGATATTACACGGGGGGGTGTCTGTATTACACCTGTGATATTACACGGGGGGGTGTCTGTATTACACCTGTGATATTACACGGGGGAGTGTCTGTATGACACGTGTGATATTACACAGGGGGGGTGTCTGTATTACACGTGTGATATTATACGGGGGAGTGTCTGTATTACACGTGTGATATTATACGGGGGAGGGTCTGTATTACACGTGTTATATTACACAGGGGAGTGTCTGTATTACACGTGTGATATTACACAGGGGATTGTCTGTATTACACTTGTGATATTAGACGGGGGAGTGTCTGTATTACACGTGTGATATTACACAGGGGAGTGTCTGTATTACACGTGTGATATTACACGGGGGAGGGTCTGTATTACACATGTGATATTACACGGGGGGAGAGTCTGTATTACATGTGTGATATTACACGGGGGAGTGTCTGTATTACACGTGTGATATTACACAGGGGGAGTGTCTGCAATACACGTGTGATATTACATGGGGGGAGTGTCTGTATTACACGTGTGATATTGCACGGGGGAGTGTCTGTATTACACCTGTGATATTACACGGGGAAGTGTCTGTATTACAACTGTGATATTACACGGGGGAGTGTCTGTATTACACCTGTGATATTACACGGGGGGAGTGTCTGTATTACACCTGTGATATTGCACGGGGGAGCGTCTGTATTACACCTGTGATATTACATGGGGGGAGTGTCTGTATTACACGTGTGATATTACATGGGGGGAGTGTCTGTATTACACGTGTGATATTATACGGGGGAAGGGTCTGTATTAAACATGTGATATTACACGGGGGGAGTGTCTGTATTACACGTGTGATATTACACGGGGGAGTGTCTGTATTTCACCTGTGATATTACATGGGGGGAGTGTCTGTATTACACGTGTGATATTATACGGGGGAAGGGTCTGTATTACACATGTGATATTACACGGGGGAGTGTCTGTATTACACGTGTGATATTACACGGGGGAGTGTCTGTATTACACCTGTGATATTACATGGGGGGAGTGTCTGTATTACACGTGTGATATTACATGGGGGAGTGTCTGTATTACACGTGTGATATTATACGGGGGAAGGGTCTGTATTACACATGTGATATTACATGGGGGGAGTGTCTGTATTACACCTGTGATATTACACAGGGGGAGGGTCTGTATTACACATGTGATATTACACGGGGGGAGGGTCTGTATTACACGTGTGATATTACACAGGGGGAGTGTCTGTATTACACGTGTGATATTACATGGGGGAGGGTCTGTATTACACATGTGATGTTACAAGGGGGGAGTGTCTGTATTACACCTGTGATATTACACAGGGGGAGGGTCTGTATTACACAGGTGATATTACACGGGGGGAGGGTCTGTATTACACGTGTGATATTATACGGGGGGAGTGTCTGTATTACACGTGTGATATTATACGGGGAAGGGTCTGTATTACACATGTGATATTACATGGGGGGAGGGTGTGTATTACACCTGTGATATTACACAGGGGGAGGGTCTGTATTACACATGTGATATTACACGGGGGGAGGGTCTGTATTACACATTTGATATTACACAGGGGGAGTGTCTGTATTACACGTGTGATATTACACGGGGGGAGGGTCTGTATTACACGTGTGATATTACACAGGGGGAGGGTCTGTATTACGCGTGTGATATTACACAGGGGGAGTGTGTGTATTACACATGTGATATTACACGGGGGAGTGTCTGTATTACACCTGTGATATTACACAGGGGAAGGGTCTGTATTAGACGTGTGATATTACACAGGGGGAGTGTCTGTATTAATCCTGTGATATTACACAGGGGGAGTGTCTGTATTAATCCTGTGATATTACACAGGGGGAGTGTCTGTATTACACGTGTGATATTACACAGGGGGAGTGTCTGTATTAGACGTGTGATATTACACAGGGGAAGGGTCTGTATTAGACGTGTGATATTACACAGGTGGAGGGTCTGTATTACATGTGTGATATTACACAGGGGGAGGGTCTGTATTACATGTGTGATATTACACAGGGGGAGGGTCTGTATTACACATGTGATATTACACAGGGGGAGGGTCTGTATTACATGTGTGATATTACACAGAGGAGTGTCTGTATTACACGTTTGATATTACACAGGGGAGTGTCTGTATTACACGTGTGATATTACATGGGGGAGGGTCTGTATTACACATGTGATGTTACAAGGGGGGAGTGTCTGTATTACACCTGTGATATTACACAGGGGGAGGGTCTGTATTACACAGGTGATATTACACGGGGGGAGGGTCTGTATTACACGTGTGATATTATACGGGGGGAGTGTCTGTATTACACGTGTGATATTATACGGGGAAGGGTCTGTATTACACATGTGATATTACATGGGGGGAGGGTGTGTATTACACCTGTGATATTACACAGGGGGAGGGTCTGTATTACACATGTGATATTACACGGGGGGAGGGTCTGTATTACACATTTGATATTACACAGGGGGAGTGTCTGTATTACACGTGTGATATTACACGGGGGGAGGGTCTGTATTACACGTGTGATATTACACAGGGGGAGGGTCTGTATTACGCGTGTGATATTACACAGGGGGAGTGTGTGTATTACACATGTGATATTACACGGGGGAGTGTCTGTATTACACCTGTGATATTACACAGGGGAAGGGTCTGTATTAGACGTGTGATATTACACAGGGGGAGTGTCTGTATTAATCCTGTGATATTACACAGGGGGAGTGTCTGTATTAATCCTGTGATATTACACAGGGGGAGTGTCTGTATTACACGTGTGATATT
Source organism: Phyllobates terribilis (assembly GCF_046119375.1). Taxonomy (NCBI): domain Eukaryota; kingdom Metazoa; phylum Chordata; class Amphibia; order Anura; family Dendrobatidae; genus Phyllobates; species Phyllobates terribilis. The sequence goes on along the minus strand of NW_027362785.1, from coordinate 11,762,602 downwards.
ACACAGGGGGAGTGTCTGTATTAGACGTGTGATATTACACAGGGGAAGGGTCTGTATTAGACGTGTGATATTACACAGGTGGAGGGTCTGTATTACATGTGTGATATTACACAGGGGGAGGGTCTGTATTACATGTGTGATATTACACAGGGGGAGGGTCTGTATTACACATGTGATATTACACAGGGGGAGGGTCTGTATTACATGTGTGATATTACACAGAGGAGTGTCTGTATTACACGTTTGATATTACACGGGGGAGTGTCTGTATTACACGTGTGATATTACATGGGGGAGGGTCTGTATTACACATGTGATATTACAAGTGGGGGTGTCTGTATTACACCTGTGATATTACACGGGGGAGTGTCTGTATTACACGTTTGATATTATATGGGGGGGGGGTCTGTATTACACCTGTGATATTACACGGAGGAGTGTGTGTATTACACGTGTGATATTACACGGAGGAGTGTCTGTATTACACCTGTGATATTACACGGGGGAGTGTCTGTATTACACCTGTGATATTACACGGGAGGAGTGTCTGTATTACACCTGTGATATTACACGGGAGGAGTGTCTGTATTACACGTGTGATATTACACGGGGGAGTGTCTGTATTACACCTGTGATATTACACGGGGGAGTGTCTGTATTACACCTGTGATATTACATGGCGGGAGTGTCTGTATTACCCCTCTGATATTATACGGGGGGAGTGTCTGTACTACACGTGTGATATTACACAGGGGTAGGGTCTGTTTTACACCTATGATATTATACGGTGGGAGTTTCTGTATTACACGTGTGATATTATACGGGGGAAGGGTCTGTATTACACATGTGATATTACACGGGGGGAGGGTGTGTATTACACCTGTGATATTACACATGGGGAGTGTCTGTATTACACGTGTGATATTACACGGGGGGAGGGTCTGTATTACTCGTGTGATATTACACAGGGGGAGGGTCTGTATTACACGTGTGATATTACACAGGGGGAGTGTGTGTATTACACATGTGATATTACACAGGGGGAACGTTTGTATTACATGTGTGATATTACACAGGGGGAGGATCTGTATTAGACGTGTGATATTACACAGGGGGAGTGTCTGTATTAATCCTGTGATATTACATAGGGGGAGGGTCTGTATTACACCTGTGATATTACACAGGGGGAGTGTCTGTATTAGACGTGTGATATTACACGGGGGAGTGTCTGTATTACACGTGTGATATTACACAGGGGGAGGGTCTGTATTACACCTGTGATATTACACAGGGGGAGGGTCTGTATTACATGTGTGATATTACACGGGGGAGCGTCTGTATTACACGTGTGATATTACACAGGGGGAGTGTCTGTATTACATGTGTGATATTACACAGGGGGAGGGTCTGTATTACATGTGTGATATTACACAGGGGGAGGGTCTGTATTACACATGTGATATTACACAGGGGGAGGGTCTGTATTACATGTGTGATATTACACAGAGGAGTGTCTGTATTACATGTGTCATATTACACGGGGGAGTGTCTGTATTACACGTGTGATAGTACACGGGGGAGTGTCTGTATTACACGTTTGATATTACACGGGGGAGTGTCTGTATTACACCTGTGATATTACACGGGAGGAGGGTCTGTCTTACACATGTGATATTACACAGGGGGAGTGTCTGTATTACACGTGTGATATTACACGAGTGAGTTTCTGTATTACACGTGTGATATTACATGGGGGAGTGTCTGTATTATACCTGTGATATTACACGGGGGGGTGTCTGTATTACACCTGTGATATTACACGGGGGGAGTGTCTGTACTACACGTGTGATATTACACAGGGGTAGGGTCTGTATTACACCTGTGATATTATACGGGGGGAGTTTCTGTATTACACGTGTGATATTATACGGGGGAAGGGTCTGTATTACACATGTGATATTACACGGGGGGAGGGTGTGTATTACACCTGTGATATTACACAGGGGGAGGGTCTGTATTAAACATGTGATATTACACGGGGGAGTGTCTGTATTACACGTGTGATATTACACAGGGGGAGTGTCTGTATTACACGTGTGATATTACATGGGGGAGGGTCTGTATTACACATGTGATATTACAAAGGGGGAGTGTCTGTATTACACGTGTGATATTACACGAGTGAGTTTCTGTATTACACCTGTGATATTACACGGGGGGGTGTCTGTATTACACCTGTGATATTACACGGGGGAGTGTCTGTATTACACATTTGATATTATACGGGGGGAGGGTCTGTATTACACCTGTGATATTACACGGGGGAGTGTCTGTATTACACGTTTGATATTATATGGGGGGAGGGTCTGTATTACACCTGTGATATTACACGGAGGAGTGTGTGTATTACACGTGTGATATTACACGGGGGGAGTGTCTGTATTACACCTGTGATATTACACGGGGGAGTGTCTGTATTACACGTGTGATATTACACGGGGGAGTGTCTGTATTACAAGTTTGATATTACACGGGGGAGTGTCTGTATTACACGTGTGATATTACACGGTGGAAGGGTCTGTATTACACCTGTGATATTACACGGAAGGAGTGTCTGTATTACACCTGTGATATTACATGGGGGGGTGTCTGTATTACACCTGTGATATTACACGGGGGAGTGTCTGTATGACACGTGTGATATTACACAGGGGGGGTGTCTGTATTACATGTGTGATATTATACGGGGGAGTGTCTGTATTACACGTGTGATATTATACGGGGGAGGGTCTGTATTACATGTGTTATATTACACAGGGGTAGTGTCTGTATTACACGTGTGATATTACACAGGGGAGTGTCTGTATTACACGTGTGATATTACACGGGGGATTGTCTGTATTACACGTGTGATATTACACGGGGGAGTGTCTGTATTACACGTGTGATATTACACGGGGGAGGGTCTGCATTACACATGTGATATTACACGGGGGGAGAGTCTGTATTACATGTGTGATATTACACGGAGGAGTGTGTGTATTACACGTGTGATATTACACAGGGGGAGTGTCTGTATTACACGTGTGATATTACACAGGGGGAGTGTCTGTATTACACCTGTGATATTACACAGGGGGAGTGTCTGTATTACACGTGTGATATTACACGGGGGGAGTGTCTGTATTACAAGTTTGATATTACACGGGGGAGTGTCTGTATGACACGTGTGATATTACACAGGGGGGGTGTCTGTATTACACGTGTGATATTATACGGGGGAGTGTCTGTATTACACGTGTGATATTACACGGGGGGAGAGTCTGTATTACACCTGTGATATTACACGGGGGAGTGTCTGTATGACACGTGTGATATTACACAGGGGGGGTGTCTGTATTACACGTGTGATATTATACGGGGGAGTGTCTGTATTACACCTGTGATATTATACGGGGGGAGTTTCTGTATTACACGTGTGATATTATACGGGGGAAGGGTCTGTATTACACATGTGATATTACACGGGGGGAGGGTGTGTATTACACCTGTGATAATACACAGGGGGAGGGTCTGTATTAAACATGTGATATTACACGGGGGAGTGTCTGTATTACACGTGTGATATTACACAGGGGGAGTGTCTGTATTACACGTGTGATATTACATGGGGGGAGGGTCTGTATTACACATGTGATATTACAAAGGGGGAGTGTCTGTATTACACGTGTGATATTACACGAGTGAGTTTCTGTATTACACCTGTGATATTACACGGGGGGGTGTCTGTATTACACCTGTGATATTACACGGGGGAGTGTCTGTATTACACATTTGATATTATACGGGGGGAGGGTCTGTATTACACCTGTGATATTACACGGGGGAGTGTCTGTATTACACGTTTGATATTATATGGGGGGAGGGTCTGTATTACACCTGTGATATTACACGGAGGAGTGTGTGTATTACACGTGTGATATTACACGGGGGGAGTGTCTGTATTACACCTGTGATATTACACGGGGGAGTGTCTGTATTACACGTGTGATATTACACGGGGGAGTGTCTGTATTACAAGTTTGATATTACACGGGGGAGTGTCTGTATTACACGTGTGATATTACACGGTGGAAGGGTCTGTATTACACCTGTGATATTACACGGAAGGAGTGTCTGTATTACACCTGTGATATTACATGGGGGGGTGTCTGTATTACACCTGTGATATTACACGGGGGAGTGTCTGTATGACACGTGTGATATTACACAGGGGGGGTGTCTGTATTACATGTGTGATATTATACGGGGGAGTGTCTGTATTACACGTGTGATATTATACGGGGGAGGGTCTGTATTACATGTGTTATATTACACAGGGGTAGTGTCTGTATTACACGTGTGATATTACACAGGGGAGTGTCTGTATTACACGTGTGATATTACACGGGGGATTGTCTGTATTACACGTGTGATATTACACGGGGGAGTGTCTGTATTACACGTGTGATATTACACGGGGGAGGGTCTGCATTACACATGTGATATTACACGGGGGGAGAGTCTGTATTACATGTGTGATATTACACGGAGGAGTGTGTGTATTACACGTGTGATATTACACAGGGGGAGTGTCTGTATTACACGTGTGATATTACACAGGGGGAGTGTCTGTATTACACCTGTGATATTACACAGGGGGAGTGTCTGTATTACACGTGTGATATTACACGGGGGGAGTGTCTGTATTACAAGTTTGATATTACACGGGGGAGTGTCTGTATGACACGTGTGATATTACACAGGGGGGGTGTCTGTATTACACGTGTGATATTATACGGGGGAGTGTCTGTATTACACGTGTGATATTACACGGGGGGAGAGTCTGTATTACACCTGTGATATTACACGGGGGAGTGTCTGTATGACACGTGTGATATTACACAGGGGGGGTGTCTGTATTACACGTGTGATATTATACGGGGGAGTGTCTGTATTACACGTGTGATATTATACCGGGGAGGGTCTGTATTACACGTGTGATATTACACGGGGGTAGTGTCTGTATTACACGTGTGATATTACACAGGGGAGTGTCTGTATTACACTTGTGGTATTACACGGGGGAGTGTCTGTATTACACGTGTGATATTACACAGGGGAGTGTCTGTATTACATGTGTGATATTACACGGGGGAGGGTATGTATTACACATGTGATATTACACGGGGGGAGAGTCTGTATTACATGTGTGATATTACACGGGGGAGTGTCTGTATTACACGTGTGATATTACACAGGGGGAGTGTCTGCAATACACGTCTGATATTACATGGGGGAGTGTCTGTATTACACGTGTGATATTACACGGGGGAGTGTCTGTATTACACCTATGATATTACACAGGGGGAGTGTCTGTATTACACGTTTGATATTACACGGGGGAGTGTCTGTATTACACGTGTGATATTATACGTGGGAGTGTCTGTATTACACGTGTGATATTATAGAGGCAGGGGGAGTGTCTGTATTACACCTGAAATATTACACGGAGGAGTGTGTGTATTACACGTGTGATATTACACGGGGGGAGTGTCTGTATTACAAGTTTGATATTACACGGGGGAGTGTCTGTATTACACCTGTGATATTACACGGGGGGGGTGTCTGTATTACACCTGTGATATTACACGGGGGAGTGTCTGTATGACACGTGTGATATTACACAGGGGGGGTGTCTGTATTACACGTGTGATATTATACGGGGGAGTGTCTGTATTACACGTGTGATATTATACGGGGGAGGGTCTGTATTACACGTGTTATATTACACAGAGGAGTGTCTGTATTACACGTGTGATATTACACAGGGGATTGTCTGTATTACACTTGTGATATTAGTCGGGGGAGTGTCTGTATTACACGTGTGATATTACACAGGGGAGTGTCTGTATTACACGTGTGATATTACACGGGGGAGGGTCTGTATTACACATGTGATATTACACGGGGGGAGAGTCTGTATTACATGTGTGATATTACACGGGGGAGTGTCTGTATTACACGTGTGATATTACACAGGGGGAGTGTCTGCAATACACGTGTGATATTACATGGGGGAGTGTCTGTATTACACCTGTGATATTACACGGGGGAAATGTCTGTATTACACCAGTGATATTACATGGGGGAAATGTCTGTATTACACGTGTGATATTACTGGGGGGAGTGTCTGTATTACACCTGTGATATTACACGGGGGGAGGGTCTGTATTACATGTGTGATATTACACGGGGGAGCGTCTGTATTACACGTGTGATATTACACAGGGGGAGGGTCTGTATTACATGTGTGATATTACACAGGGGGGGTCTGTATTACATGTGTGATATTACACAGGGGGAGGGTCTGTATTACACGTTTGATATTATACGGGAGGAGTGTCTGTACTACACCTGTGATATTACACAGGGGGAGTGTCTGTATTGCACGTGTGATATTACACGGGGGAGTTTCTGTATTTCACGTGTGATATTACACGGGGGAGTGTCTGTATTACACCTGTGATATTACATAGGGGGAGGGTCTGTATTACACGTTTGATATTATACGGGAGGAGTGTCTGTTTTATACTTGTGATTTTACATAGGGGGAGGGTCTGTATTACACGTGTGATATTACACAGGGGGAGGGTCTGTATTAATCCTGTGATATTACACAGGGGGAGTGTCTGTATTACACGTGTGATATTACATAGGGGAGGGTCTGTATTACACGTGTGATATTACACAGGGGGAGTGTCTGTATTACATGTGTGATATTACACAGGGGGAGGGTCTGTATTAGACGTGTGATATTACACAGGTGGAGGGTCTGTATTAATCCTGTGATATTACACATGGGGAGTGTCTGTATTACACGTGTGATATTACATAGAGGAGGGTCTGTATTACACGTGTGATATTACACAGGGGGAGTGTCTGTATTAGACCTGTGATATTACACGGGGGAGTGTCTGTATTACACCTGTGATATTACACAGGGGGAGGGTCTGTATTACACATGTGTTATTACACGGGGGAGTGTCTGTATTACACGTGTGATATTACACAGGGGTAGTGTGTGTATTACACATGTGATATTACACAGGGGGAGGGTCTGTATTACACGTGTGATATTACACAGGGGGAGCGTCTGTATTACATGTGTGATATTACACAGGGGGGGTGTCTGTATTAATCCTGTGATATTACACAGGGGGAGTGTCTGTATTACACGTGTGATATTACACAGGGGGGGTGTCTGTATTACACGTGTGATATTATACGGCGGAGTGTCTGTATTACACCTGTGATATTACATGCGGGGAATGTCTGTATTACACGTGTGATATTACACGGGGGAAGTGTCTGTATCACACGTGTGATATTACTGGGGGGAGTGTCTGTATTACACCTGTGATATTACACAGGGCGAGCGTCTGTATTACATGTGTGATATTACACAGGGGGAGGGTCTGTATTACACATGTGATATTACACGGGGGAGGGTCTGTATTACACGTGTGATATTACACAGGGGGAGTGTCTGTATTACACGTGTGATATTACACGGCGGAGGGTCTGTATTACAGATGTGATATTACACGGGGGGAGGGTCTGTATTACACGTATGATATTACACAGGGGGAGGGTATGTATTACACGTGTGATATTACACAGGGGGGGTGTATGTATTACACATGTGATATTACACAGGGGGAGGGTCTGTATTACATGTGTGATATTACACAGGGGGAGCGTCTGTATTACATGTGTGATATTACACAGGGGGAGGGTCTGTATTACACGTGTGATATTACACAGGGGGAGCGTCTGTATTACATGTGTGATATTACACGGGGGGAGGGTCTGTATTAGACGTGTGATATTACACAAGGGGAGAAGCTGTATTACACGTGTGATATTACATAGGGGGAGGGTCTGTATTACACCTGTGATATTACACAGGAGGAGTGTCTGTATTACACGTGTGATATTACATAGGGGGAGGGTCTGTATTACACGTGTGATATTACACAGGGGGAGTGTCTGTATTAGACGTGTGATATTACACGGGGGAGTGTCTGTATTACACCTGTGATATTACACGAGGGAGTGTCTGTATTACACCTGTGATATTACACGGGGGAGTGTCTGTATTACACCTGTGATATTACACGGGGGAGTGTCTGTATTACACGTTTGATATTATACGGGGGGAGGGTCTGTATTACACCTGTGATATTACACGGGGGAGTGTTTGTATTACACGTTTGATATTATACGGGGAGAGGGTCTGTATTACACCTGTGATATTACACGGAGGAGTGTGTGTATTACACGTGTGATATTACACGGGGGGAGTGTCTGTATTACACCTGTGATATTACACGGGGGAGTGTCTGTATTACACGTGTGATATTACACGGGGCGGAGTCTGTATTACACCTGTGATATTACACGGGGGAGTGTCTGTATGACACGTGTGATATTACACAGGGGGGGTGTCTGTATTACACGTGTGATATTATACGGGTGAGTGTCTGTATTACACGTGTGATATTATACGGGGGAGGGTCTGTATTGCATGTGTTATATTACACAGGGGTAGTGTCTGTATTACACGTGTGATATTACACAGGGGAGTGTCTGTATTACACGTGTGATATTACATGGGGGATTGTCTGTATTACACTTGTGATATTACACGGGGGAGTGTCTGTATTACACGTGTGATATTACGCAGAGGAGTGTCTGTATTACACGTGTGATATTACACGGGGGAGGGTCTGCATTACACGTGTGATATTACACGGGGGGAGAGTCTGTATTACATGTGTGATATTACATGGAGGAGTGTGTGTATTACACGTGTGATATTATACGGGGGGAGTGTCTGTATTACAAGTTTGATATTACACGGGGGAGTGTCTGTATTACACCTGTGATATTACACGGGGGGGTGTCTGTATTACACCTGTGATATTACACGGGGGAGTGTCTGTATGACACATGTGATATTACACAGGGGGGGTGTCTGTATTACACGTGTGATATTATGCGGGGGAGTGTCTGTCTTACACGTGTGATATTATACGGGGGAGGGTCTGTATTACACGTGTTATATTACACAGGGGTAGTGTCTGTATTACACGTGTGATATTACACAGGGGAGTGTCTGTATTACACGTGTGATATTACACGGGGGATTGTCTGTATTACACTTGTGATATTACACGGGGGGGGAGCCTGTATTACATGTGTGATATTACACGGGGGAGTGTCTGTATTACACGTGTGATATTACACAGGGGGAGTGTCTGCAATACACGTGTGATATTACATGGGGGAGTGTCTGTATTACACGTGTTATATTACACGGGGAAGTGTCTGTATTACACCTGTGATATTACACGGGGGGAGTGTCTGTATTACACGTTTCATATTATACGGGGGAGTGTCTGTATTACACGTGTGATATTTTACGTGGGAGTGTCTGTATTACACGTGTGATATTATAGAGGCAGGGGGAGTGTCTGTATTACACGTGTGATATTACACGGGGGAGTGTCTGTATTACATGTGTGATATTACACGGAGGAGTGTGTGTATTACACGTGTGATATTACACGGGGGGAGTGTCTGTATTACAAGTTTGATATTACACGGGGGAGTGTCTGTATTACACGTGTGATATTACACGGGGGGAGTGTCTGTATTACAAGTTTGATATTACTCGGGGGAGTGTCTGTATTACACCTGTGATATTACACGGGGGAGTGTCTGTATTACACCTGTGATATTACACGGAGGAGTGTGTGTATTACACGTGTGATATTACACGGGGGGAATGTCTGTATTACAAGTTTGATATTACACGGTGGAGTGTCTGTATTACACCTGTGATATTACACGGGGGGGGTGTCTGTATTACACCTGTGATATTACACGGGGGAGTGTCTGTATGACACGTGTGATATTACACGGGGGGGTGTCTGTATTACACGTGTGATATTATACGGGGAGTGTCTGTATTACACGTGTGATATTATACGGGGGAGGGTCTGTATTACACGTGTTATATTACACAGGGGAGTGTCTGTATTACACGTGTGATATTACACAGGGGATTGTCTGTATTACACTTGTGATATTACACGGGGGAGTGTCTGTATTACACGTGTGATATTACACAGGGGAGTGTCTGTATTACACGTGTGATATTACACGGGGGAGGGTCTGTATTACACATGTGATATTACACGGGGGGAGAGTCTGTATTACATGTGTGATATTACACGGGGGAGTGTCTGTATTACACGTGTGATATTACACAGGGGGAGTGTCTGCAATACACGTGTGATATTACATGGGGGAGTGTCTGTATTACAACTGTGATATTACACATATTACACGGGGGACTGTCTGTATTACACCAGTGATATTACACGGGGGAAATGTTTGTATTACACGTGTGATATTACTGGGGGGAGTGTCTGTATTACACGTGTGATATTACACGGGGGGAGGGTCTGTATTACATGTGTGATATTATACGGGGGAGCGTCTGTATTACACGTGTGATATTACACAGGGGGAGGGTCTGTATTACATGTGTGATATTACACAGGGGGAGCGTCTGTATTACATGTGTGATATTACACAGGGGGAGGGTCTGTTTTACACGTGTGATATTACACAGGGGGAGCGTCTGTATTACATGTGTGATATTACACGGGGGGAGGGTCTGTATTAGACGTGTGATATTACACAAGGGGAGTAGCTGTATTACACGTGTGATATTACATAGGGGGAGGGTCTGTATTACACCTGTGATATTACACAGGGGGAGTGTCTGTATTACACGTGTGATATTACATAGGGGGAGGGTCTGTATTACACGTGTGATATTACACAGGGGGAGTGTCTGTATTAAACGTGTGATATTACACGGGGGAGTTTCTGTATTACACGTGTGATATTACACGAGGGAGTGTCTGTATTACACCTGTGATATTACACAGGGGAGTGTCTGTATTACACCTGTGATATTACACGGGGGAGTTTCTGTATTACACGTTTGATATTATACGGGGGGAGGGTCTGTATTACACCTGTGATATTACATGGGGGAGTGTCTGTATTACACGTTTGATATTATACGGGGAGAGGGTCTGTATTACACCTGTGATATTACACGGAGGAGTGTGTGTATTACACGTGTGATATTACACGGGGGGAGTGTCTGTATTACACCTGTGATATTACACGGCGGAGTGTCTGTATTACACGTGTGATATTACACGGGGGGGAGTCTGTATTACACCTGTGATATTACACGGGGGAGTGTCTGTATGACACGTGTGATATTACACAGGGGGGGTGTCTGTATTACACGTGTGATATTATACGGGGGAGGGTCTGTATTACATGTGTTATATTACACAGGGGTAGTGTCTGTATTACACGTGTGATATTACACAGGGGAGTGTCTGTATTACACGTGTGATATTACACGGGGGATTGTCTGTATTACACATGTGATATTACACGGGGGAGTGTCTGTATTACACGTGTGATATTACACAGGGGAGTGTCTGTATTACACGTGTGATATTACACGGGGGAGGGTCTGCATTACACATGTGATATTACACGGGGGGAGAGTCTGTATTACATGTGTGATATTACACGGAGGAGTGTGTGTATTACACGTGTGATATTACACGGGGGGAGTGTCTGTATTACAAGTTTGATATTACACGGGGGAGTGTCTGTATTACACCTGTGATATTACACGGGGGGGTGTCTGTATTACACCTGTGATATTACATGGGGGAGTGTCTGTATGACACGTGTGATATTGCACAGGGGGGGTGTCTGTATTACACGTGTGATATTATACGGGGGAGTGTCTGTATTACACGTGTGATATTATACGGGGGAGGGTCTGTATTACACGTGTTATATTACACAGGGGTAGTGTCTGTATTACACGTGTGATATTACACAGGGGAGTGTCTGTATTACACGTGTGATATTACACGGGGGATTGTCTGTATTACACTTGTGATATTACACGGGGGAGAGTCTGTATTACATGTGTGATATTACACGGGGGAGTGTCTGTATTACACGTGTGATATTACACAGGGGGAGTGTCTGCAATACACGTGTGATATTACATGGGGGAGTGTCTGTATTACACGTGTGATATTACACAGGGGAGTGTCTGTATTACACCTGTGATATTACACGGGGGGAGTGTCTGTATTACACGTTTGATATTATACGGGGGAGTGTCTGTATTACACGTGTGATATTATACGTGGGAGTGTCTGTATTACACGTGTGATATTATAGAGGCAGGGGGAGTGTCTGTATTACACGTGTGATATTACACGGGGGAGTGTCTGTATTACATGTGTGATATTACACGGAGGAGTGTGTGTATTACACGTGTGATATTACACGGGGGGAGTGTCTGTATTACAAGTTTGATATTACACGGGGGAGTGTCTGTATTACACGTGTGATATTACACGGGGGGAGTGTCTGTATTACACGTTTGATATTATACGGGGGAGTGTCTGTATTACACGTGTGATATACGTGGGAGTGTCTGTATTACACGTGTGATATTATAGAGGCAGGGGGAGTGTCTGTATTACACGTGTGATATTACACGGGGGAGTGTCTGTATTACATGTGTGATATTACACGGAGGAGTGTGTGTATTACACCTGTGATATTACACGGGGGAGTGTCTGTATTACACCTGTGATATTACACGGAGGAGTGTGTGTATTACACGTGTGATATTACACGGGGGGAGTGTCTGTATTACAAGTTTGATATTACACGGGGGAGTGTCTGTATTACACCTGTGATATTACACGGGGGGGGTGTCTGTATTACACCTGTGATATTACACGGGGGAGTGTCTGTATGACACGTGTGATATTACACAGGGGGGGTGTCTGTATTACACGTGTGATATTATACGGGGGAGTGTCTGTATTACACGTGTGATATTATACGGGAGGAGGGTCTGTATTACACCTGTGATATTACACGGGGGAGTGTCTGTATTACACGTTTGATATTATACGGGGAGAGGGTCTGTATTACACCTGTGATATTACACGGAGGAGTGTGTGTATTACACATGTGATATTACTCGGGGGAGTGTCTGTATTACACCTGTGATATTACACAGGGGAGTGTCTGTATTACACGTGTGATATTACACGGGGGAGGGTCTGTATTACACATGTGATATTACACGGGGGGAGAGTCTGTATTACATGTGTGATATTACACGGGGGAGTGTCTGTATTACACGTGTGATATTACACAGGGGGAGTGTCTGCAATTCACGTGTGATATTACATGGGGGAGTGTCTGTATTACACTTGTGATATTACTCGGGGGGACTGTCTGTATTACACCAGTGATATTACACGGGGGAAATGTCTGTATTACACGTGTGATATTACTGGGGGGAGTGTCTGTATTACACGTGTGATATTACATGGGGGGGGTCTGTATTACATGTGTGATATTACACGGGGGAGCGTCTGTATTACACGTGTGATATTACACAGGGGGAGGGTCTGTATTACATGTGTGATATTACACAGGGGGAGGGTCTGTATTACATGTGTGATATTACACAGGGGGAGGGTCTGTATTACACATGTGATATTACACAGGGGGAGTGTCTGTATTGCACGTGTGATATTACACGGGGGAGTTTCTGTATTACACGTGTGATATTACACGGGGGAGTGTCTGTATTACACCTGTGATATTACACGGGGGAGTGTCTGTATTACACCTGTGATATTACACGGGGGAGTGTCTGTATTACACGTTTGATATTATACGGGAGGAGGGTCTGTATTACACCTGTGATATTACACGGGGGAGTGTCTGTATTACACGTTTGATATTATACGGGGAGAGGGTCTGTATTACACCTGTGATATTACACGGATGAGTGTGTGTATTACACGTGTGATATTACACGGGGGGAGTGTCTGTATTACACCTGTAATATTACACGGGGGAGTGTCTGTATTACACGTGTGATATTACACGGGGGGGTGTCTGTATTACACCTGTGATATTACACGGGGGAGTGTCTGTATGACACGTGTGATATTACACAGGGGGAGTGTCTGTATTACACGTGTGATATTATACGGGGGAGTGTCTGTATTACACGTGTGATATTATACGGGGGAGGGTCTGTATTACATGTGTTATATTACACAGGGGTAGTGTCTGTATTACACGTGTGATATTACACAGGGGAGTGTCTGTATTACACGTGTGATATTACACGGGGGATTGTCTGTATTACACTTGTGATATTACACGGGGGAGTGTCTGTATTACACATGTGATATTACACAGGGGAGTGTCTGTATTACACGTGTGATATTACACGGGGGAGGGTCTGTATTACACATGTGATATTACACGGGGGGAGAGTCTGTATTACATGTGTGATATTACACGGGGGAGTGTCTGTATTACACGTGTGATATTACACAGGGGGAGTGTCTGCAATACACGTGTGATATTACATGGGGGAGTGTCTGTATTACACTTGTGATATTACTCGGGGGGACTGTCTGTATTACACCAGTGATATTACACGGGGGAAATGTCTGTATTACACGTGTGATATTACTGGGGGGAGTGTCTGTATTACACGTGTGATATTACACGGGGGGGGGTCTGTATTACATGTGTGATATTACACGGGGGAGCGTCTGTATTACACGTGTGATATTACACAGGGGGAGGGTCTGTATTACATGTGTGATATTACACAGGGGGAGGGTCTGTATTACATGTGTGATATTACACAGGGGGAGGGTCTGTATTACGCATGTGATATTACACAGGGGGAGTGTCTGTATTGCACGTGTGATATTACACGGGGGAGTTTCTGTATTACACGTGTGATATTACACGGGGGAGTGTCTGTATTACACCTGTGATATTACACGGGGGAGTGTCTGTATTACACCTGTGATATTACACGGGGGAGTGTCTGTATTACACGTTTGATATTATACGGGAGGAGGGTCTGTATTACACCTGTGATATTACACGGGGGAGTGTCTGTATTACACGTTTGATATTATACGGGAAGAGGGTCTGTATTACACCTGTGATATTACACGGATGAGTGTGTGTATTACACGTGTGATATTACACGGGGGGAGTGTCTGTATTACACCTGTAATATTACACGGGGGAGTGTCTGTATTACACGTGTGATATTACACGGGGGGGTGTCTGTATTACACCTGTGATATTACACGGGGGAGTGTCTGTATGACACGTGTGATATTACACAGGGGGGGTGTCTGTATTACACGTGTGATATTATACGGGGGAGTGTCTGTATTACACGTGTGATATTATACGGGGGAGGGTCTGTATTACATGTGTTATATTACACAGGGGTAGTGTCTGTATTACACGTGTGATATTACACAGGGGAGTGTCTGTATTACACGTGTGATATTACACGGGGGATTGTCTGTATTACACTTGTGATATTACACGGGGGAGTGTCTGTATTACACATGTGATATTACACAGGGGAGTGTCTGTATTACACGTGTGATATTACACGGGGGAGGGTCTGTATTACACATGTGATATTACACGGGGGGAGAGTCTGTATTACAAGTTTGATATTACACGGGGGAGTGTCTGTATGACACGTGTGATATTACACAGATGGAGTGTCTGTATTACACGTGTGATATTATACGGGGGAGTGTCTGTATTACACGTGTGATATTATACGGGGGAGGGTCTGTATTACACGTGTGATATTACACGGGGGGAGTGTCTGTATTACAAGTTTGATATTACACGGGGGAGTGTCTGTATTACACCTGTGATATTACACGGGGGGGGTGTCTGTATTACACCTGTGATATTACACGGGGGAGTGTCTGTATTACACCTGTGATATTACACGGGGGAGTGTCTGTATTACACGTTTGATATTATACGGGGAGAGGGTCTGTATTACACCTGTGATATTACACGGAGGAGTGTGTGTATTACACATGTGATATTACTCGGGGGAGTGTCTGTATTACACCTGTGATATTACACAGGGGAGTGTCTGTATTACACGTGTGATATTACACGGGGGGGGTGTCTGTATTACACGTGTGATATTATACGGGGGAGTGTCTGTATTACACGTGTGATATTATACGGGAGGAGGGTCTGTATTACACCTGTGATATTACACGGGGGAGTGTCTGTATTACACGTTTGATATTATACGGGGAGAGGGTCTGTATTACACCTGTGATATTACACGGAGGAGTGTGTGTATTACACATGTGATATTACTCGGGGGAGTGTCTGTATTACACCTGTGATATTACACAGGGGAGTGTCTGTATTACACGTGTGATATTACACGGGGGAGGGTCTGTATTACACATGTGATATTACACGGGGGGAGAGTCTGTATTACATGTGTGATATTACACGGGGGAGTGTCTGTATTACACGTGTGATATTACACAGGGGGAGTGTCTGCAATTCACGTGTGATATTACATGGGGGAGTGTCTGTATTACACTTGTGATATTACTCGGGGGGACTGTCTGTATTACACCAGTGATATTACACGGGGGAAATGTCTGTATTACACGTGTGATATTACTGGGGGGAGTGTCTGTATTACACGTGTGATATTACATGGGGGGGGTCTGTATTACATGTGTGATATTACACGGGGGAGCGTCTGTATTACACGTGTGATATTACACAGGGGGAGGGTCTGTATTACATGTGTGATATTACACAGGGGGAGGGTCTGTATTACATGTGTGATATTACACAGGGGGAGGGTCTGTATTACACATGTGATATTACACAGGGGGAGTGTCTGTATTGCACGTGTGATATTACACGGGGGAGTTTCTGTATTACACGTGTGATATTACACGGGGGAGTGTCTGTATTACACCTGTGATATTACACGGGGGAGTGTCTGTATTACACCTGTGATATTACACGGGGGAGTGTCTGTATTACACGTTTGATATTATACGGGAGGAGGGTCTGTATTACACCTGTGATATTACACGGGGGAGTGTCTGTATTACACGTTTGATATTATACGGGGAGAGGGTCTGTATTACACCTGTGATATTACACGGATGAGTGTGTGTATTACACGTGTGATATTACACGGGGGGAGTGTCTGTATTACACCTGTAATATTACACGGGGGAGTGTCTGTATTACACGTGTGATATTACACGGGGGGGTGTCTGTATTACACCTGTGATATTACACGGGGGAGTGTCTGTATGACACGTGTGATATTACACAGGGGGAGTGTCTGTATTACACGTGTGATATTATACGGGGGAGTGTCTGTATTACACGTGTGATATTATACGGGGGAGGGTCTGTATTACATGTGTTATATTACACAGGGGTAGTGTCTGTATTACACGTGTGATATTACACAGGGGAGTGTCTGTATTACACGTGTGATATTACACGGGGGATTGTCTGTATTACACTTGTGATATTACACGGGGGAGTGTCTGTATTACACATGTGATATTACACAGGGGAGTGTCTGTATTACACGTGTGATATTACACGGGGGAGGGTCTGTATTACACATGTGATATTACACGGGGGGAGAGTCTGTATTACATGTGTGATATTACACGGGGGAGTGTCTGTATTACACGTGTGATATTACACAGGGGGAGTGTCTGCAATACACGTGTGATATTACATGGGGGAGTGTCTGTATTACACTTGTGATATTACTCGGGGGGACTGTCTGTATTACACCAGTGATATTACACGGGGGAAATGTCTGTATTACACGTGTGATATTACTGGGGGGAGTGTCTGTATTACACGTGTGATATTACACGGGGGGGGGTCTGTATTACATGTGTGATATTACACGGGGGAGCGTCTGTATTACACCTGTGATATTACACAGGGGGAGGGTCTGTATTACATGTGTGATATTACACAGGGGGAGGGTCTGTATTACATGTGTGATATTACACAGGGGGAGGGTCTGTATTACGCATGTGATATTACACAGGGGGAGTGTCTGTATTGCACGTGTGATATTACACGGGGGAGTTTCTGTATTACACGTGTGATATTACACGGGGGAGTGTCTGTATTACACCTGTGATATTACACGGGGGAGTGTCTGTATTACACCTGTGATATTACACGGGGGAGTGTCTGTATTACACGTTTGATATTATACGGGAGGAGGGTCTGTATTACACCTGTGATATTACACGGGGGAGTGTCTGTATTACACGTTTGATATTATACGGGAAGAGGGTCTGTATTACACCTGTGATATTACACGGATGAGTGTGTGTATTACACGTGTGATATTACACGGGGGGAGTGTCTGTATTACACCTGTAATATTACACGGGGGAGTGTCTGTATTACACGTGTGATATTACACGGGGGGGTGTCTGTATTACACCTGTGATATTACACGGGGGAGTGTCTGTATGACACGTGTGATATTACACGGGGGGGTGTCTGTATTACACGTGTGATATTATACGGGGGAGTGTCTGTATTACACGTGTGATATTATACGGGGGAGGGTCTGTATTACATGTGTTATATTACACAGGGGTAGTGTCTGTATTACACGTGTGATATTACACAGGGGAGTGTCTGTATTACACGTGTGATATTACAC
Organism: Phyllobates terribilis; assembly: GCF_046119375.1. Lineage (NCBI taxonomy): Eukaryota > Metazoa > Chordata > Amphibia > Anura > Dendrobatidae > Phyllobates > Phyllobates terribilis. Next base: position 11,743,791 of record NW_027362785.1, on the reverse strand, counting down.
GGGGGATTGTCTGTATTACACTTGTGATATTACACGGGGGAGTGTCTGTATTACACATGTGATATTACACAGGGGAGTGTCTGTATTACACGTGTGATATTACACGGGGGAGGGTCTGTATTACACATGTGATATTACACGGGGGGAGAGTCTGTATTACAAGTTTGATATTACACGGGGGAGTGTCTGTATGACACGTGTGATATTACACAGATGGAGTGTCTGTATTACACGTGTGATATTATACGGGGGAGTGTCTGTATTACACGTGTGATATTATACGGGGGAGGGTCTGTATTACACGTGTGATATTACACGGGGGGAGTGTCTGTATTACAAGTTTGATATTACACGGGGGAGTGTCTGTATTACACCTGTGATATTACACGGGGGGGGTGTCTGTATTACACCTGTGATATTACACGGGGGAGTGTCTGTATGACACGTGTGATATTACTCAGGGGGGGTGTCTCTATTACACATGTGATATTACACGGGGGAGTGTCTGTATTACACGTGTGATATTATACGGGGGAGGGTCTGTATTACACGTGTTATATTACACAGGGGAGTTTCTGTATTACACGTGTGATATTACACAGGGGATTGTCTGTATTACACTTGTGATATTACACGGGGGAGTGTCTGTATTACACGTGTGATATTACACAGGGGAGTGTCTGTATTACACGTGTGATATTACATGGGGGAGGGTCTGTATTACACATGTGATATTACACGGGGGGAGAGTCTGTATTACATGTGTGATATTACACGTGGGAGTGTCTGTATTACACGTGTGATATTACACAGGGGGAGTGTCTGCAATACACGTGTGATATTACATGGGGGAGTGTCTGTATTACACCTGTGATATTACTCGGGGGACTGTCTGTATTACACCAGTGATATTACACGGGGGAAATGTCTGTATTACACGTGTGATATTACTGGGGGGAGTTTCTGTATTACACGTGTGATATTACACGTGGGGAGTGTCTGTATTACAAGTGTGATATTACACGGGGGAGTGTCTGTATTACACGTGTGATATTACACGGGGGTGTGTCTGTATGACGCTTGTGATATTACACGGGGGAGTGTCTGTATTACACGTGTGATATTTCTCGGGGGAATGTTTGTATTACACGTGTGATATTACACGGGGCAGTGTCTGTATTACAAATGTGATATTTCTCGGGGGTGTGTCTGTATTACACGTGTGATATTACACGGGGGAGTGTCTGTATTACACGTGTGATATTACACAGGGGGAGGATCTGTATTACACCTGTGATATTACTCGGAGGAGTGTCTGTATTACACGTGTGATATTACTCGGAGTGTCTGTATTACACTTGTGATATTACTCGGGGGAGAGTCTGTTTTACCACTATGATATTACACGGGAGGAGGGTCTGTATTACACATGTGATATTACACACGGGGAGTGTCTGTATTACATGTGTGATACTACACGGGGGAGTGTCTGTATTACACGTGTGATATTACACGGGGGAGTGTCTGTATTACATGTTTGATATTACACGGGGGAGTGTCTGTATTAAACCTGTGATATTACACGGGGGGGTGTCTGTATTACACCTGTGATATTACACAGGGGTGGTGTCTGTATTACACGTGTGATATTATACGGGGGAGTGTCTGTATTACACGTGTGATATTATACGGGGGAGTGTCTGTATTACACGTGTGATATTACACGGGGGGAGTGTCTGTATTACAAGTTTGATATTACACGGGGGAGTGTCTGTATTACACCTGTGATATTACACGGGGGGGTGTCTGTATTACACCTGTGATATTACACGGGGGAGTGTCTGTATGACACGTGTGATATTACACAGGGGGTTGTCTGTATTACACGTGTGATATCATACGGGGGAGTGTCTGTATTACACGTGTGATATTATACTGGGGAGGGTCTGTATTACACGTGTTATATTACACAGGGGAGTGTCTGTATTACACGTGTGATATTACACAGGGGATTGTCTGTATTACACTTGTGATATTACATGGGGGAGTGTCTGTATTACACGTGTGATATTACACAGGGGAGTGTCTGTATTACACATGTGATATTACACGGGGGGAAAGTCTGTATTACATGTGTGATATTACACGGGGGAGTGTCTATTACACGTGTGATATTACACAGGGGGAGTGTCTGCAATACACGTGTGATATTACATGGGGGAGGGTCTGCATTACACATGTGATATTACACGGGGGGAGAGTCTGTATTACATGTGTGATATTACACGGAGGAGTGTGTGTATTACACGTGTGATATTACACAGGGGGAGTGTCTGTATTACACGTGTGATATTACACAGGGGGAGTGTCTGTATTACACCTGTGATATTACACAGGGGGAGTGTCTGTATTACACGTGTGATATTACACGGGGGGAGTGTCTGTATTACAAGTTTGATATTACACGGGGGAGTGTCTGTATGACACGTGTGATATTACACAGGGGGGGTGTCTGTATTACACGTGTGATATTATACGGGGGAGTGTCTGTATTACACGTGTGATATTACACGGGGGGAGAGTCTGTATTACACCTGTGATATTACACGGGGGAGTGTCTGTATGACACGTGTGATATTACACAGGGGGGGTGTCTGTATTACACGTGTGATATTATACGGGGGAGTGTCTGTATTACACCTGTGATATTATACGGGGGGAGTTTCTGTATTACACGTGTGATATTATACGGGGGAAGGGTCTGTATTACACATGTGATATTACACGGGGGGAGGGTGTGTATTACACCTGTGATAATACACAGGGGGAGGGTCTGTATTAAACATGTGATATTACACGGGGGAGTGTCTGTATTACACGTGTGATATTACACAGGGGGAGTGTCTGTATTACACGTGTGATATTACATGGGGGGAGGGTCTGTATTACACATGTGATATTACAAAGGGGGAGTGTCTGTATTACACGTGTGATATTACACGAGTGAGTTTCTGTATTACACCTGTGATATTACACGGGGGGGTGTCTGTATTACACCTGTGATATTACACGGGGGAGTGTCTGTATTACACATTTGATATTATACGGGGGGAGGGTCTGTATTACACCTGTGATATTACACGGGGGAGTGTCTGTATTACACGTTTGATATTATATGGGGGGAGGGTCTGTATTACACCTGTGATATTACACGGAGGAGTGTGTGTATTACACGTGTGATATTACACGGGGGGAGTGTCTGTATTACACCTGTGATATTACACGGGGGAGTGTCTGTATTACACGTGTGATATTACACGGGGGAGTGTCTGTATTACAAGTTTGATATTACACGGGGGAGTGTCTGTATTACACGTGTGATATTACACGGTGGAAGGGTCTGTATTACACCTGTGATATTACACGGAAGGAGTGTCTGTATTACACCTGTGATATTACATGGGGGGGTGTCTGTATTACACCTGTGATATTACACGGGGGAGTGTCTGTATGACACGTGTGATATTACACAGGGGGGGTGTCTGTATTACATGTGTGATATTATACGGGGGAGTGTCTGTATTACACGTGTGATATTATACGGGGGAGGGTCTGTATCACATGTGTTATATTACACAGGGGTAGTGTCTGTATTACACGTGTGATATTACACAGGGGAGTGTCTGTATTACACGTGTGATATTACACGGGGGATTGTCTGTATTACACGTGTGATATTACACGGGGGAGTGTCTGTATTACACGTGTGATATTACACGGGGGAGGGTCTGCATTACACATGTGATATTACACGGGGGGAGAGTCTGTATTACATGTGTGATATTACACGGAGGAGTGTGTGTATTACACGTGTGATATTACACAGGGGGAGTGTCTGTATTACACGTGTGATATTACACAGGGGGAGTGTCTGTATTACACCTGTGATATTACACAGGGGGAGTGTCTGTATTACACGTGTGATATTACACGGGGGGAGTGTCTGTATTACAAGTTTGATATTACACGGGGGAGTGTCTGTATGACACGTGTGATATTACACAGGGGGGGTGTCTGTATTACACGTGTGATATTATACGGGGGAGTGTCTGTATTACACGTGTGATATTACACGGGGGGAGAGTCTGTATTACACCTGTGATATTACACGGGGGAGTGTCTGTATGACACGTGTGATATTACACAGGGGGGGTGTCTGTATTACACGTGTGATATTATACGGGGGAGTGTCTGTATTACACGTGTGATATTATACCGGGGAGGGTCTGTATTACACGTGTGATATTACACGGGGGTAGTGTCTGTATTACACGTGTGATATTACACAGGGGAGTGTCTGTATTACACTTGTGGTATTACACGGGGGAGTGTCTGTATTACACGTGTGATATTACACAGGGGAGTGTCTGTATTACATGTGTGATATTACACGGGGGAGGGTATGTATTACACATGTGATATTACACGGGGGGAGAGTCTGTATTACATGTGTGATATTACACGGGGGAGTGTCTGTATTACACGTGTGATATTACACAGGGGGAGTGTCTGCAATACACGTCTGATATTACATGGGGGAGTGTCTGTATTACACGTGTGATATTACACGGGGGAGTGTCTGTATTACACCTATGATATTACACAGGGGGAGTGTCTGTATTACACGTGTGATATTATACGTGGGAGTGTCTGTATTACACGTGTGATATTATAGAGGCAGGGGGAGTGTCTGTATTACACCTGAAATATTACACGGAGGAGTGTGTGTATTACACGTGTGATATTACACGGGGGGAGTGTCTGTATTACAAGTTTGATATTACACGGGGGAGTGTCTGTATTACACCTGTGATATTACACGGGGGGGGTGTCTGTATTACACCTGTGATATTACACGGGGGAGTGTCTGTATGACACGTGTGATATTACACAGGGGGGGTGTCTGTATTACACGTGTGATATTATACGGGGGAGTGTCTGTATTACACGTGTGATATTATACGGGGGAGGGTCTGTATTACACGTGTTATATTACACAGAGGAGTGTCTGTATTACACGTGTGATATTACACAGGGGATTGTCTGTATTACACTTGTGATATTAGTCGGGGGAGTGTCTGTATTACACGTGTGATATTACACAGGGGAGTGTCTGTATTACACGTGTGATATTACACGGGGGAGGGTCTGTATTACACATGTGATATTACACGGGGGGAGAGTCTGTATTACATGTGTGATATTACACGGGGGAGTGTCTGTATTACACGTGTGATATTACACAGGGGGAGTGTCTGCAATACACGTGTGATATTACATGGGGGAGTGTCTGTATTACACCTGTGATATTACACGGGGGAAATGTCTGTATTACACCAGTGATATTACATGGGGGAAATGTCTGTATTACACGTGTGATATTACTGGGGGGAGTGTCTGTATTACACCTGTGATATTACACGGGGGGAGGGTCTGTATTACATGTGTGATATTACACGGGGGAGCGTCTGTATTACACGTGTGATATTACACAGGGGGAGGGTCTGTATTACATGTGTGATATTACACAGGGGGGGTCTGTATTACATGTGTGATATTACACAGGGGGAGGGTCTGTATTACACGTTTGATATTATACGGGAGGAGTGTCTGTACTACACCTGTGATATTACACAGGGGGAGTGTCTGTATTGCACGTGTGATATTACACGGGGGAGTTTCTGTATTTCACGTGTGATATTACACGGGGGAGTGTCTGTATTACACCTGTGATATTACATAGGGGGAGGGTCTGTATTACACGTTTGATATTATACGGGAGGAGTGTCTGTTTTATACTTGTGATTTTACATAGGGGGAGGGTCTGTATTACACGTGTGATATTATACAGGGGGAGGGTCTGTATTAATCCTGTGATATTACACAGGGGGAGTGTCTGTATTACACGTGTGATATTACATAGGGGAGGGTCTGTATTACACGTGTGATATTACACAGGGGGAGTGTCTGTATTACATGTGTGATATTACACAGGGGGAGGGTCTGTATTAGACGTGTGATATTACACAGGTGGAGGGTCTGTATTAATCCTGTGATATTACACATGGGGAGTGTCTGTATTACACGTGTGATATTACATAGAGGAGGGTCTGTATTACACGTGTGATATTACACAGGGGGAGTGTCTGTATTAGACCTGTGATATTACACGGGGGAGTGTCTGTATTACACCTGTGATATTACACAGGGGGAGGGTCTGTATTACACATGTGTTATTACACGGGGGAGTGTCTGTATTACACGTGTGATATTACACAGGGGTAGTGTGTGTATTACACATGTGATATTACACAGGGGGAGGGTCTGTATTACACGTGTGATATTACACAGGGGGAGCGTCTGTATTACATGTGTGATATTACACAGGGGGGGTGTCTGTATTAATCCTGTGATATTACACAGGGGGAGTGTCTGTATTACACGTGTGATATTACACAGGGGGGGTGTCTGTATTACACGTGTGATATTATACGGCGGAGTGTCTGTATTACACCTGTGATATTACATGCGGGGAATGTCTGTATTACACGTGTGATATTACACGGGGGAAGTGTCTGTATCACACGTGTGATATTACTGGGGGGAGTGTCTGTATTACACCTGTGATATTACACAGGGCGAGCGTCTGTATTACATGTGTGATATTACACAGGGGGAGGGTCTGTATTACACATGTGATATTACACGGGGGAGGGTCTGTATTACACGTGTGATATTACACAGGGGGAGTGTCTGTATTACACGTGTGAGATTACACGGCGGAGGGTCTGTATTACAGATGTGATATTACACGGGGGGAGGGTCTGTATTACACGTATGATATTACACAGGGGGAGGGTATGTATTACACGTGTGATATTACACAGGGGGGGTGTATGTATTACACATGTGATATTACACAGGGGGAGGGTCTGTATTACATGTGTGATATTACACAGGGGGAGCGTCTGTATTACATGTGTGATATTACACAGGGGGAGGGTCTGTATTACACGTTTGATATTACACAGGGGGAGCGTCTGTATTACATGTGTGATATTACACGGGGGGAGGGTCT